>NW_020450760.1:1036243-1290563 GCF_003343035.1 Apteryx rowi | reverse complement strand
GGCGGTGCCCCCGGGGTGGCCGGCGCAGACCGCCGCGCATCAGCGCGCTGCCCCGTTAGACGGGTGGCGGCGCGGTGCCGCCGGGAAACGGCCGCCACCTGCCAACCCGCCGCTTGCCCGGGGCTCCGGGCTGGAGTCCGGATGCCCAGAAGTTCCCACCTGCTGCCCGCGGACAAAGCCCGCCCGCGAGCGCGGCGGGAGCCCGTGTCGCGCCTCGGCTGCGCGCTTCTCCGGCGCCGAGCGCTTGTGCGGAGCGGTGGCTCTCAGCTGCGAAACGCTGTGCGGAGGGAAGAGCACGGGAAATCTATTGTAACGCTGTCTCAGGAAAAGCATTTTACTTCCCTGCATAGTTAAAGGGAGTTATAGGGGAAGGAAGAACCGAAACTGTGCCTCTGCATTGCTTTTTCCTCCGTATTTTTTTTTTTCGTAAAGGATATTGAGGAGAATTCACGAAAGAATGGATTCCCCTTTAAAAACAAATCTCATTTGGCAGCTGAAAAGCCTGTTGGAAGGAATCCTTATCAATGAGAATAGCACTGAGAGGACTGTTGATTTATGGTTTGTGATCATCTCAGCTGTTCATTTATTTCATTTTTTTTCAAGACAACTTTTGAGGCGAGGAAGTGGGTAACAAAACGTAAATTTAAGACAATGATGCTTTTGCTTGCAGCTTAGCTGAATTTGGTAAAAGAACACTGCTTTTTCCATCTGGTAGCAAATACCACACATACAATTACTTGCATAGAAAGAAAGAACCTACTTTGCCCCGTAAATGAGGACTATGTTTTACTCTGAGCAAGGGGTGTGAATATTTTCCTACTGCCAAGTGAGTGTACCACAAAAATTTTCTTTTAATCCGGGACAGAGATCTGTTTGTGTATTTCTGAGTATGGCTACAGTTGGCAGAGGAGAGTTAGGTGTGACTGGATATAGCATAAACCTCTGAAGCCACAGTGAAGTGATATACATAGAGAACTCTCTTTCCATGAGCCTTTTTCTGGCTGAGATCTTTACTGCAATCATATAGTTGGTTGTATAGTGATGGAAGACCTTCTGGCTATAGGCTCAAACCTTACTGAAGCACCTAGAAGTTTGTGTTCACAACTACCCCGGAGTCTGGCTCTGTTCACAGTGCCTCCTTATGAGTAGCCTGGAAATGAAGGTGAAGCGAGGAAATCTGCCCACACACAACCAGTCCCAAGCCAGTGTTTTTCGTCTCTTAGATTTAATGAGCAACAAATTTTGTGCCCAGAAAAGAATTCAGCTCACAGCTCAGGATTTTGGTAATTAATATTCCATTTTAAAAGCATGTTTGCAGAGTCAACATTATGATTACAGAGAGAAAACAAACAAACAACGAACTACCTGATCTGGTTTCCTTGCTTTCCTGATCTGGTCTGACAATTTGTCAGTCATGTGGAATTTCCTCTAACGTCTCTGGTACATTACTTTAGCAGAAGATGTGAATGTGCAAATATAGTCACCACTTTCCCTCCCTTCTCACAAGGGTCCCTTTGTATTAAGCAACAGGCTTTTGCATAGATCAGGTATCAAACCACAGTGTCACAGACTGAAGTTGTTCCTTCTTTCTCATTTCTGAAATTATGCCCCTATATTTGAGCCTATTTAACCACATAGGTCTATTTTGGAGGGGTCAGTCACAGACACCTCGATCCAGGGCAGCTCCTACATCACTGAAGTCAGAGGGAGCCCTGCTGTGACTTCAGTGAGAACAGCATCTGCCTCTCAGCAACAGCCCTTCCCGTTGCTCCTCAGACTTGTGTACGTTCTCTGGAAAAATCTGTAAATGAATCAATTATTTCCTGCATTTTCCTTCTTCAAAGGAAGATTTATTGCGAGCCTGTGAAAACTGCCAACCGATAACAATTAGGTAGAATGACAAAGACTGACTGGTACCAACAGGTCCTTAAAAGCATATCTCAGCCCTCTGTTTCAGCCTTTGCCCCTTTTGATTGTAAGTCCTTAGGGGCAGGGACTAGCTCTCCTTCATGCTTTGGAGAGAGGTGGCCAGTACCATCCTTGGCAGAAGGGACACAGGAGCTGGAAGAAGATGTAGCTGGCCGGACAAGTCCCTGCTTGTCGTTGGTGCTGCACTGGGTGATCCTGCGGCATTTTGCCCCAGAGTCCCAATGACAGGACCATGTGGCAACATAGCAATGGTCCATGTCCAGCACTGGTATTCAGACCATTGCAACTTCTATAAGATGTTACCCAAATTTTCAGCTGACTTTTGGTTCTGACACACACATGTATAAACTGCCTCTCTGCAAATATTTAGGCGACTTCCAGATCCACAAGGTGCATGTTACTTGGTTGGCAGAAACACTCATAGCCCTATTAATGCATATATGCTTTCAGCATTAATGACTCATTCCAAAAATACACTGCATTTTTCTTTTTTCAGTATTTTTTTTTTTTAAATCTCTGTGTTATCCTTGCCTGCCATTGTGCCCATCCCTACTGTGATAGCACGCACTGTACTCATATCCTTCATCTCAGGCTGTGGCAACTTCACATACTTTGGAAATTCAATTAAGTTTCAGAGTTTTAATTCCTAGAGAAGAACAGCTGCATTGCTGGTGTTAGGTTGTGATGTCGTGACACCTACTGTTGTTCTGTTAATTACCAATACGGAACATTAAAAGTCCCTTCTGTGACTTTGTTCTCCCAGAAGTGTCTGTTTTTTTTTTTAATTTTTAATCAGTCTCTTACACTTCTGCTGCTTTGGCTGTACTACATTCTGTACTAAATGGCTCAGTATTGCATGATATTACAGCACTGATAACACCATATTCTGATTTTCCCAAAGTTATAAGGAAATAACTAATTTATCTTTTAAGTAAACAGAGTGCTACATACCTAGCTTGTTGTTCTCTTTCTGTTACCTATAAATGAGCCCGGTTTGACAGACTAACTGGAGCCCTCTTTCGCAGTGCTTTCCAGAAGGACATCAGACATTTTGCAATTCATCTCATGATGTTTCCATCTAACAATCACCTACTGTGTGTTGCTGTTCTAAGATACTTTTTCCCACTCATCTTCTGTTAGTGGGACTGTGGTCTGAATTCAAGACCATCCACTAATACTTAGGGAATAGCAGAAAGCAGCTCAGGAAGCAAACTTTCGCCTCTCACCAATTCCCACAGCTGCTATAAGGTGAGGGACAATCATTGCATGAACAGTATCAGAGACAGAGAATCATCATCTTCCAAGGAAGATCCCAGAAACAGAAACAAGTAATGACATTTCTTTCTGAGACCATTTAGTAGCTGTTGCTCTGAGTTAGAAGGAATGATACGCGTGTTTGTAAGGTGCTGGATTCATAAGATGTTTTTAACAAAGTGAAGACAATGCAAGGTCCTCTGCATGAGCAGAGGTCAGAAACACACTGCTCAGCACAGGCATTGGAGATTCTCAAAGCAAGTCCTCAGTGAGAAAGTATTTGCACAGCAAGTACCAGAAGAGATACCTCTAAAAACATTTAACAGCTTGTTGAGGCTTATCTTTAATTCTGACGGGGCTGTTTTCTTAATGAGGTCCTCTCACATCAATCAGCTGCCGAATCTAATGCTAAAAAGAAAAAAAAAAATCCCAACTTTCTCTTGGCACCTCTTCCATGAGGACTCTGTGGAGATTTCCATGATACCAAGGTCTACTAGCATTCAGAGGAGCTCGCTTAGTCATTCTTCCCATCTGCTCTGTTTCTTCCTCCCTCCGCTGCTCCGCACATGCTTCCTGGCTGTCTGCTCCTCATCCCTATCTCCGTGTGTCCTGGCTGGCTGCCCCAGTCTCCTCCTTTTACCTATCACTTGTGGCATCTTCCATGAGGAAGCTCAGGTAGTTTAGAGATGAGATCAAAGAGCTGAAGTAAATGAGCTTCTATAAAGCAGCCAGGAAGAAAGAAAAAAAGAAAAAGCCACAAAAGAAGCACCCATAGCAAGCAGCATTGCTAACATCATTTGCTAAAAACTTTAGAATTAAATCGCCCCCAAGTCATTAGATCACCTTAAACAGCATGACAGTTAAACATGGACATGTTTTAGGTTTTTTTCCTTCTGTTTTTGACCATTTATGATTCAAGTTTCTAGCTCCTCTCGGCAATTAGGACTACTAGGAACTTCCACAGCTACAACAATTTGAAAGTTGAGATTTGTGTGTGATCATAGTACTCCAGGAGCTGGGGATATAAGAAGAAAAATGGAAACCATTGGCCCCCGTCGTGCAACAACAAAATTCAAGGACACTGAGTTAGCATGATCTGCCAGTTTTGTACGATGCAATACAAACCTGTATTTTCTAGTGTTGGGAGTCCACAGATGAGAGTTTGAGAAATTCCCTGGGGTGATATTTACCCCAGTAGCTGCTCTGGAGCAGGCAAAGTAAAAACTGCAGCTCTCTGCGAAGTTAGTGGAGAGGCAGCACAGCCTGGAAATAGCAGCCTCCTACCCCTTTTCACTCTCCCAAACTACATGCTGTGTCTCATGCCGAAATGCTTGCTCCTCCACATCGAGAGTCATTTCATCTCGCTGCTTCCTGAGAGAGATCGACATCTCCTGTACAGCGCACGCTGCCGAGGAGAGGAAAGCAGCTTTGGCCTGTGGAGAGCAGCACTCAAGTACTGCGTGGGTGGCAGAAGACAAGAGCTTCTGAGACGAGGGAACAGAACAGATCTCTAATCTCCAGACTCTGACACATATCGCACTTTTCTCAGTTGCTTAGGAAAGAGATTTGCATCCAAAAAGAAGTGGGAGGTTTAAATAGGAGTTCATACACATGCACATTTATCTTCAGTGGTCCATGCTATAATTTGCATTTCTCTAGTCCCATGGAGCTCACAACACTTCATAAAACACGTCCACTACAGATGTACAACCAGAGGAAACAAAGAAACTGTCCAAGTTCCTATCTGCAACGTCCAAAAGCTTAGCTCAGTAGGCGCTCACACTGAAAGTGGAGGCTGCCGAGTAGCACTGAGGTAAGCATATACTTGGGGAGTGTAGAGATGCTGAAGCTGGAGTCCCACTCTCTGGGGCAGGCTCCTAACTCTGGATGGCACAGATACGTATTTGGCCTTAAGCATCACATGGCTTAAGCCATAGCTCAATCATACTAAGGGAAAAAAAGGGAGTAACCTCCTTCCTTGGTCTCACACCACATCATGCCCAACATCTCAGCACCTGGCGCATATTGCTGAACAGCCCCAAACAGCTTTAGACATCAGAGAAGTTGTCGGCTAGTGTGTGGATCATCTCTGTTCTGAGCTTTCATTTACTGAGTGCGTTAAGATGCTGAGGCATCCGCTTTTATACCTAACACTAAAAGCAATGTCTGATAGTTAAGGGGTGTCAAAAGCAAAGGGCACTTAGGGCAATAATATGAGACAGAAAAGTTGGATCCGCGGAAGCACCTGGCCCTAGAAAACTCTGACTGACGTTTCCTTGCAGGGACGTGCACCTTCTGGTGTGCTGTTAACAGCCCCTTCATTTCTTCATTTGCCACGACAACTGTAGCTCTGTCCTAGATCACCCACGCACCAGCCCTGGCTGAACTGCCAGCCTGATCTGCTGCATCAAAATGGCCCAGATAAGGTGCCCCTTCTCCTCATGGGTGGAAAAAGCTCCTTGGACCTGGCTGTTCTTTGGGAATCACCAAGCAGGGTTCACTGTGGCTTGTTGAGACTGTCCAGTTTGCAAAAATTTAGCAGGAGACCTTTGCTTTTCTCCTCTAACATGCCCTGTTGCAATTTCCCTTGGAATCAATAGCCTTTTTTTTCTTTTTTGTAGCATATACGAAGCCTGGACTCCTTGAATGGAGAAAAGTTTGCATTTACCCAGAGCCTTTAATGGGGTGAAGGGAGGGGTGGAGACCCAAGGTTGAATTCCTTGTTTGTTTGAGGCACTATCTGAAATCAGTGGGAACTGTGTGCGCACTGCAATTGCATGGGTGAGCTCCGAGACCTCGGTGTTTACAGTCCTACCGAAACAAGGCAAAGACCATGGAGCTGCTGAGCTCCTTCGCAAAGGGGCAGGGTGGGGGACTTCTCTTGAGCACAATTTAAATATGGGGTTGGTAAAGCCCCTGGGATTGTCCCATTGAAATAAGAAGGGGAGGTCACTCATTTCTGCAGTGCCAAAAAATGATAAATTTGCACATGTAGCAGTGGTTCAAGGCCAATTTCTGCAGCCTGTCTGCACTTATTTGTTACAAGGTGAACTTTCAATGTGGTATTGTTAGGCTGTTATCATAATATTTCCATTAGAGCTCAGTGGAGGAATGATTAACTCAGAAAGCCTGGGAGGGGAGAAGGGAAGAGCCTGGCCCCAAGCAGCTGCTAATCTAGTGGCAGCCCTGCCTTGGTGTGGCTGTGGGCACGTTTGCTGGAGGGTCACGTCTCTGGTGCACTGCTCAGCTCTCTGTCGTCACTGATTTTGGGACAGTTGGAGGAAGGAGGATGCTTTCCGAGCAGGTGTGGGACTGCAGGATGCAGTGACAGTGATGGTGACCTGATTTCAGAGGTGCTGCTACCTCCAGGGGAACTGCTCAGGGCTCAGCGCCTTTGCAACGCAGAGTTCCTTTATCAAGGAGCCGGTCTGTGGGCCACTAGGACTGAAAACTGTGGCTGGTGCATACTTCTGTTTTGCAGATGAAGCACGCTTGCTTTAAAAATGTCTACATTGCAATTTGCAGTGAATTTACCCCAAGTAAATGTATCTGCTGCTATGCATGGTGGAGTCATCTCTCCTCATGGCAAAGCCAGGAGATCCAGCTGGGATGAAGTTTCCCACACACCCTGGCTGGCCAGAATAGCTGTACAAAATCCTGCTTCTGCTCTCTGTTGGCAGTCGTCCTCCTGCGAGAGATGTAAACACCTCCCTAGGACAGACCATGTCCCCGTGGTGCTGAAACTGCTAACATACAACAGACCCCAGACACTTTTCAAAGTGGGAGAAAAACCCAAGAGCACCTTCTGGTCTATGGTCTTTTGGCATATGCTGAGCATCGCTTTTGGAAATCCATCCCTTTCTAGGGGCATGGAAGGAGGAGGGCCTTGATCTGGGCAAAAGGGCCAGGGCTGAGGTGTTGCTTGATCTCACTGGGGGAACCAGCTCTCTTATTATTCCCATGGTTGTATCTCTGTAGGCTTCACTTGGGGCTGTGGCTCCTAAAGAGGCAGGACATGACCAGCTCATCAGAGTAGTCCCTAAATCAATTATTTTTTACTAGAGTGTGTAGGAGGGCTCTCCAAGCCCAGGCAAGGGGTGGCAGGGCAGGGGCAGTATCACCTGCCTCTGAGACTTGCGACTTTTTGCTCACTGTTAATAGCAACACACACATGCACCATCATGTGGCTCCCCTTGGCAATGCCTCGTGGGCTGTGTGAAAACAGTTATTATTTCTGTTGTGGTAGTGCAGAAACAGTCCCAGCTCCCAGACCAGCCCAATGTGCGACATGCAACACATCATGGCGTGCTTTCCTCAGAGAGGTCCCATACTGTCCCAGAACGAGGGCACGTGACAAATGAGAAGAGGAGGAGAAGGCACAGTGACAGCAGGGGTACATTGCCCTGTTAATGTGCAACTGAACCGTTTCAGGTAATTCATGAGTTTGGATTTCTTTCAGGAGAGAAGGTAAGAGGAGCTGCACAGCTGTGTTGTTATCGCCGGTGCCAGAGAAGAAGCTGATTAGCAAGATGAGGCAAGGGAGAGCAAAAGGTTTGCAGGTTAATTGCGGGGGCAGAAGTAGGGTAGCTTGGGAGAAGGTGTTTAGGGCAAACGGAGGTTCCGGGCTGGACTAATCAGCAAAGAAGAAAAGGCAGGTTAAAGTAAGAAGAGACAAGAAGAGATAAACAGTGAGAAGCTGTACTGGTGTCATTTCCAGACTCTGTTTCCACTGAAGTAAAGGCTCATGCATGGCCTCAATAGTTCTACCTTGTTTTTAAAAGATTAAGCAGTACTGTAGAAGGAAGGGTATTAGTTAATGTTTCCTCTAATGTCAGCCAAAGGAGATAATCACATCTATTAGGCAGATAAAGTGAGTATTGCCCCTTGAGAGAATAAATGCACACTGGTAGTTTTATACACTGGAAACACTGAGCTCTCCAAAATCTTGGTTGGGAAGAAGGTTTTTTGCTTTTAAATACTGATGTGTGGGGCTGGGAGAAGGGACTTCTTCCACTCTGCATTCCTCAAGTGATTTTATTTTTATTAACTTTCAAGTAGCTGAGCCCTGGGGGCTGAAGCCCCTTTCAAACATTGCACGCAGCAAGGCACAGAGTTCCCCAGGAGCTTTGGAGAGGAGTTCAGTCTTGGGCCAGTTCAATCCATAACTCCTTTGCTGAGCCTGGACAAGCAATGGATGTTGTTTTAAGTCATTCAGTACTGCGTGGATTCATATATACCACTAAACAGTCATGTGAAAATACCTCTAAATAGCAACTGGCCTGGCCTGTATCCAAACCAGAGACCTAGAGGCAAACAGTTATGCCCAGTTAGTAATCCCTTGCATCATTTTGTCTGTCACTGATAGCTGACTCTATATAATAACTGTTCTTATAGCATCTAATCTTTTCTAAAGAAGAGATTTAAGGTAGATGAGTTCTTGCTGAATTTTCATGGGTTTAATAACAGCAGTTTTGTAATGGGCAGCAGGATAAAAATCTTCCCAGAGTATTGGATGACATGGTGTTGGAGGCTCTCTAGTTTCTATACAAGAGTCAACTACTGAATGTAATCATGAATTTTTAAGGAGCAAAACATCAGACTCTCTGAAGTTGGTTTGATCTTTGTGGAGGAAGGAAAATTGCCAGACAAGAATTAAACTCTTCCAAATTGGATGGATATGTGATTTCCTGCTTCCCTAGCTTGCAATAAGCATGGCCTGTAGCATGTGAAGAAACTCCAGAACGCAATGGACAATTTTCCTCTGTCACTGTTTTTCAATAAAACCAGTGTGCAGTTAAGCCAGTGTTATAAATCTTAGTAGGAAGGCCTCCAGAGCAGGTAGATTTGTTTAATCACTTGGCCTGGAATTCAAACCACTGGAGTATATAAAATATATACACTAGTGCCATTCACTTCACTGAAAACACCTTTTTCCCATCCAAGCAAATAGCTGTGGCTGGCATCAATATATGTTTGGCAAGCTGTAGGGATAAACAGATTTCTCAATAAATCGTCTTTGGCCCAGATGCTGACTATATTTCTGCACTATAACTTCTTAAGTTCCTCAGCTAAGACCTTTTGACAGAGGAATCATAAGAAATCAGGGATTCATGCTTTGAAGTGGTGGATCCTTATGTCTGTTTTCCAGACCTCCCCATCCTGATTCCAGTCAAATTATTACTTTCAGTTTGGAGTAGACTTTTCCGAACATCACTTCTCCTGTGACATTTGTAAGAAGCATGCGGTAATGAAATCCTAACGTATCCTTATTTCAGTATGTTTTGTCTTCTTTGTGTCTTGACCGTTAGCTTTTGAACAAGAATCTCATTCCTTAATGTTTTGAATTGTATTTCAGTAAGCCCACTGGTACTATGAAGTAAGGGTATACATTTTTATTTTCTGATTTTCAAAATATCACCAAAATTGCTGTCTGGAAGAATTTTGGTGTTTCCCAGTTTCAGCAATTTTTATGTAGCTTACACTAAGGAATAAGGTTTCTCATCAGGAAAAGAGTCAGATGCCACAGTATTTTAGTTAGGAGCTTTGGGTGTTTTTAGAACATTAATTGCTTCATAATTCACTAGGTATGCTACGAGCTGTATCCTTAGCAAAATCATTTTACATTTGGCATAGAAAATTATACAGACCTCCAAAGTAGGAGTTTCTGCCGCCTCCTTCTGAAGCAGCAAGTTTACGGTAGTAATCTTTCACATGGGTCTCTGCCAGCTTTGTCATTCTGGTTGCACGCTCTGACACTGTTATATTGTCTCTTTCAGACACTTTTAGGATTTGACACAGTTTGTGCAACACTTCATCAACAAAGTGAACATCTGCAGCAAGGACAGTTTTCGGAAACAACATCCTTTTATGTGATTGAAGGTAATGTGCTGCTTATGTGATTGTCTCGTACTTGGCATTTTTCCAGCTCCGAATCTCCTGCTCTGGCCAAGCTTCCCCTTTCCTGCCCTTCCTGGGTTGGCCTGGGGACCAGGAGGGTTTTCTGCCATCCCCATGCTCCAGAAAGCACTTGTTCCCACTTGCATCTTAGTTTAGACAATCAGCAGCTTTTTGTTTAAACCAACGATGCGAGCTCTGCGAGCCACAGAACGTGGCTCCGTCTGTCTTTGAGCAAACTCTTGGCAATTGCCTACAGACTTTGTCCCCAAAGCTGCAGCAAGGCCACTGCAGCAGACATCAGTGCAGCCCATGGGCTGCCGGCACGGCGAGCCCATGCTTTCCATGGCCCCACGCAGCGCCTGAGCCAGTTACACTGCGCTATGGTCCGGGCCTCAAAATGCATCAAAGTGGGACGCACTGCCATAGAAAATGAGTCTGCTGTGCAGTGCTGGCGCGGATCTGAAGCTTCTGTCATGCAACCTACCTATTAGCCTTATCCACAGAAGTGCTTCGTGTTTTCGAAGCTTGAAGCCATTCTGCTTTTAAGTACTGTTTTGCAACCAGGAATTTCACAGGTCAATTATGCCCTGTGTGCAAAAGCTAAAATAAAAATGTGTGCATTGTTTCTGAGTGCTTTCTGACAGTAGGTGGTTTAGCACTTGTCAGCCTATATATTGCTCTGTGTGTTGCTGACCTTCTTAGCACAGTTACAAACAGCAGAAACCAGGCTGTTCATTTGCCCCATGCCTCTGGAAAAAAATCAGAATAGGATGGTCCTGCAACTGTAGCTGTTGCATTTAAGGTAATCTTCTCTACATGTAGTTTTTTTCACAGAAAGGCAAGAATAGATTTTGCTCCTTTTCCCCTAATTGGTATATTCGAGCTTAATTAAACCTAGGGGAAGTAAATGCATCTCTTAATTCAATGCTAGAAGCTTTTTAAGGTTCAGAGTAGGTGACTCATCCACTAGAAGAGAATTTATTCTTTGTTTGTAAATGCTATTTATTACCTTGTTTTGCATCACTATGGCTACTGTATGTCATTGGTGATATCAGCACCTACCATATGTAAAATGAATGCAAGACCCAGTTTAAAGGATGGGATAGTTCTTATAATAAACCGCTTGTATCCACTACTCTTCTGTTGCGTGCTAGTACTTCTCCCATAAAAGCAGCAGTAAAAGTGGATCAATACTTTCCATCAAAACCGCCTGAAAAATAAAAAGTTCTCCTGCACGTATATCATGTCATAGTTAAAAAAGCCCTAAGCAACAACCAAAACCCTTTTTCAAATTCAGTGGCTTTATAAACAATTCCACAGTGTCTTACAAGTGATTTCTAAGCTTCAGATGAATTGATTTGCAGCGGTATTTTCAATTATTTTATTGCTAGTTATTTTTAGAGTTAAATACTTAGTTAAGCTTGTTAGAAACATCACTGCTTTCATGGCCCATATGGATTTCTTTTGCTCTCCGTTACTGATCTAAGCAGAGACTGAGAACAATTAATCTATTCCAGTTAGAGCCTAATTCTTTTGCCAATTACATGGCCCCATGTTCTTTTCTGAAACGCATGAAGTACAATCACTTCTGCCATCCTATTCAATCAAACCCTTAAGTTGCACAGATTTTTGAAATGGCCTGGGCTTCAACAGCTTGGGAGCTGATTCACTTAGGCATCTGCTGTAACACTGGCAGGACTGTCAGCATTTTCCTAGCCAGAATCATTTGTCTTTGTCATTTAGAAATAATCTGCAGGGTGTAATGCGGTCTTAGGGAAGCACAGAGTCCGTTATTGCTCAATAATAGAATTTCATGAGGTCTTAAGAACATCTTTGAGCTAACATGACACATTTGAAAGTGCAAGAGTGGATGTATATCTCTAATGTGCTATGGAACAAGGACAGAGAACTGATTTAAGGACTAGGTGCGTATTGAAAGAGTGTGGAAATAAAACTGCCAGCTGGGGAGCAGGGGGCAATGGCAGCAGCCACTGCTGGCTAGCAGGGACCGAGCCCTGGGACACACAGCAGTGTGGCATGTCTTCTCTGCAGCAGCCCAGTCCAAGCCTTCATAAATCCCAGCCCCCCACAAAGCCACTGAGATTATTTCTGGCCTGAAACACACGTTTTCTCATCCAAGTCCCTTTCCCTGCTACCCAGAGTGACTGGGGATGGGGCATTAGACCCTGAAAAGGTCATAAAAGAAAGACTTCCACCTTGGACATGGTCAGAGCTATGTTCCCTGTGCTATTCCTGGTTCACAGTTGGGTCTGGCTGACAAGCAGTGCAAAAGCCCCGAAAACAGGCTCTTTGTGCAGTGTGCAGAGAGGTGGGGTGGGGGCGCAGGGTCCAGAGTGGCCCACAGTGGTCATGCGCAGAGGCAATGCTCGAGGTGCAGTGGGGGCGCACAGAGGGGGCCTGGACCAAGTGGGAGACTGGGACCAGACCAGGAAAAAAGGCACGAACCAGCCGCTGAGCGAGCACCAGGAGGTAATGAGAGGGAGGAGGGCTATGGGGGGAGCAGGACACTGCTTTCGGTTGGGGAAGAGTGTGAGGGCACGTCTCTGTTGTCGTTAGCCCTGTCTGTGGTGCCACTAACAGCTTGCATAGCTGGAGCTGCGGTCACAGCTCCGGGAAAGGGCTTCGCTGTTTCCAAGTCACCAGTCTCTCAGGGCTGTATCCACAGGTGCCTAGTGGTACGGCTCACTGGGTGATGTAGGAATGAGAGTGTGCCTGAAAAAGCCTGTATTTTACCGATTAGGTGGTTGGTGGCGTTGTACCCCTCCCTTCCTCCTGGGGAGGTGGACAAGTCCAAGCAAGGGCAGTGAGCTTGAAACGCTCTTTCTGGCAGGCAGAGTTTGGCCCTCCTCTGTGTGGCTGCGGCTCCGGGCGGGTTTAGATCATGCCAGATCAGGGCTTCAGTCCGGTGCCTCACTGAGCTTCGGCGCCTGCTCGTGCTCTCCCGTTGCATGTGTGCATCAGAAAGCTTGCCGTTCAATTTGGCATCTGTCAGTCACAGGCTGGCCCTTCAAGGTGTGCTGAAACCTTCGGGCTCTGCCCTGGCCCACAGCTGAGCTCGAATTTCTCCAGGGTCTGCGGTGCCCTTTTTTAGCTATGATGCAGTGGGAGTGAAAGTCTCTGCAATATCACACTGTTCTGTGCTGCAGCTAATTAAAGTCATTGTGAAGAGTTTTGGAGTAATTGCAGATATTGTAAAATTTAGTTTGGTGGGGTAATTGGTAATGTAAGCCTGAAAGAAGTTATGCTTAAGATGTTTTAGTTTGTAGTTCTTAGTAGGAACAGCCTTGTCAAAGAAGGCTTTTGTGTGTGAGGCGGGACCAGGATTAACGGCAGCATTTAGTGATGCCAAAGGGGTGCTGTGGCAACTCATGGGGCAGTGTGACCGATGGTGCCTGTGTCCTGCCGGAGGTTCAGGTAGTGAAGAGCTGCTGCAAATACCAAATACCAGCTCAGGAGAAAAAAATGGCCTGAGCCAAACCCACCTAGGGCTCAACTCATCAGGGGAGATGATGAATTTCCATCCAAAATGAACGTGGCGCATTTAGTCTATAGGTCAAACAATGTAGTTCAGCCTCTGTTTGCTGCTATATGCTTAATACACGTTATAAAGTTTTCAAACACCCTCCTAGAATTTTTCAATGAAAGGGACAATGTTGTATCTATAAATCCCAAACGTGAGGAAAATTCTAATGCCCTGGAGGTGCAATTACCCAGCCACAGCAATGATTGCTGTGCGGCCGGCCCTGTGCCAGTGCCCAGCTGGCTCTGATCGCTCTCCTTCTGGGTGCTAAATGCCAAGTGGAACATGGAGGAAGCAAGTGCCAGAGCTGTTGTGACTTGGGTGCCAAACAGCACCAGTTAATGGGCATATAAGCAGATTAAGTTCCTAAGTCCCTGACTTAAATGAGATTTGGGTGCCAAACCTTCCCTTATGCAGTTGAAAATTCTATTCTGAACCTTCAGGCAACTAAAGACAACTGAAAATCTGGCCCTGGACACCAATACAGCTGGTGTGTTTGGAATTAACAGTTTAAAGAGAAGTGCTGGTTCGTGACTAAATGGAAGAGACATCTGGGAATAGCAAATATTTAAGACACTATGAAGCATCAGATTGTGAATTTTGTTCAAGGTTGATATTTCCATGATTAACTTCTTTGTCAACAGATGCAATTTCTGAGCTCGTGTATTGATAACAAACAGGTTGCTGATAACATTGGAGGGCTTCCATTTTCCTACTGACGACTCTGGAGCTATACGGGGCTCCTTTCCACTGTCCCCAGAGGGGCAGCCGGGGTTGATGTCTCTCTCTGTGTCGTAGCACGAGGCGGTAGCCATCCGCTAGGAGGGCTGCTCATGCTGAAAGGGGAGGACATCACTTCTGTTGCTGCTCCACCAGTGCCCCCACTTGCTGTCCCTCATGCTGTGCCCTGGGTGGACTTCCAAGGGGACTGGGTGCAAACATGCCTCCCCTCCCACCGTGGATTTGGCCCCAAATGCTAGCGATACTCCCTGCATGGCGTGGCAGTACGTGTTGAATGCTCTTTTCTTAAACCTCTGCTTTTCACTCTTTTAGGGAAAAAGATGCGTCAGGTTAGATGTCTCCTTTGAGGGGCTTCTTGCCCGCCTCTGCCAAACGGTCCTCCCCGTCCAGAGCCCCAGCAGAAGAGACGTGGCGCAGAGCTTGAAGCTCCTGTGCAGGCTGCCAAGGGCAGGACAGGGGGGCTCCCTCCGCAGCCCAAGGGCTTTCCCATGCGGAAACCCCAGGCCGGAGGGGCAGGAGGACAGCGGCACTGTCACACCGCTGGTGACCCCAGACATGGCCCAGTGGTGGGCTGTTGTGGCTGCAAGAACATAAGCAGCAAACACATGTCTGAGAGAGGGAACGCTGGCAGGCAAACAGATTTCAGGGGTTATTTAGAAAGGACAGTCTGTAGCACAATTATTTTAACAAATATAAAAAGCCAATGTCTTTGTTAAATTAACTGTGGGGCTAAAGTGCAGAGCTGAGTTTTCCAATTCTGTTTTAATATTTGCAGCATGACTGAGGTGATGAACACACGGGAACCCGTGATGGAGGAATTTACATTAAGCCAGTCTCCTGAGGAAGAAGGAGGCCCTTCAACCCAGGTAAATTTAGAAAAACAGGAATATCTCCTGAGCTGCTTTTCAAAAGCAGTGTAATGCAACTAATAACTTTCATACATGTAGATGTTGAATCGCTGAGCACAGCTGACAGAAAAACAATTCCTGAAATATATGTTTGATCCTACTTAGCTTTTGTTTAAAAATGCAAGAATTGTGGCAGAAGGGTTTCCTCTGGAGCAAGCCCTCCAACGCACAGTTATAGCGTTAGCAGGCCTCTGGAGGGATGCAGGCAGAGAGAATGTTTGTCACCAAGAGCAGAACTGCAGATGTGTCTCATCTCGTTCAGGTCCAAACAACCATCATGTGATGAAGACGTGCAGCAAAAGCCATACCTTTTATACAGCCACACTTGTAATGAGCTAACTTTCTTCAAGCTCAAAGAGAGCTCCCTTTTTTAAAAGGAGACAATTTGAAATGTTTGTGTAATTAACATAAATGGCTATTACATGATAGCAGTAGCACTGGTCAGGGCTATTTACTGGCAGGTGCAGGAACATTTTCTGTCCCTGGGCAGTCTCACAAACCCACTCACATGCCCACTTGTGGTACAGTTTCCAGCAGGAAGGAACATGATGTCCTGAACTGCCCTTGTGACAACCCACGTTCCCCATTATAGTCTCTGTGGTTGTGCTCCCAACTCTTGGTGTCACTAACAGTGGGACAAACCTCCTAAAAGTCTCCCATTGGACCTGAGTTGCTTCTCAACATGAAACATATTGTTTCAAGCAAACTCAGTATTGCACTCAGAAAACTACCCTAAAAGAAGCTGATTAAAGGTTGCAAAGTCAAACATTTGGAAGTCAGGGAAGTGAGAACTGAAGTTGCTTGTGCAAGTCCATTTATGTGATTAAAGAAACTACCATAGATTTTTTCTTGCCTCATCAACTGCAAGGATGGATAGTGCTCTCTCAAGGACCACCTTTTCAATATTCTGTTTCCTCTTTTTCACCTAATGCATGGTCCCAACTTTTCATTATTTTGGTATTGTATGCAGTCCAAACGTTGTGCTAACTCCAATTCCAACTCCACATATGTCTTTAGGGCTTTTCTATGGTGTCCCTGATCATATGCTCCAGAAGGTTTCTTTTTTCGGTTCATTTATTGTGCCTCTCTGGGAGGAGAAGGTGTTATTATGCCAACTGAAGCAAAAAAAAACCAGAAAGTGAGTTATGCAAAGTCCGTGACTCAGCAGGAAAACCAGGGCTCTTCCGGCAACTTCCAAGCACTTTGGCCAGGAGACTGTTCTTTCTCTTCCTGCAGTCTCCTGCCCACTTGTTATACACTCCAGCTTCTGCAGAAAAAATAAAGTTAGAGCCTACAGGCAGTGCTCTGCTTCCTGCCAGTCCTGACTCATTCCTAGAGGGACCTGGTAAATACAGGACTTCAGTGGAAAAAACATGATGTGATTCGTGTGAGAAGAGACCATATGAGAATGACACAAACAAAAATAGACAAACTGAGGCTGCGCAGTTGCCTTTCCTAAATTCTGTTGCTTGACTTTGCAGCCTTAATATTCATCTTTTAGAATATTTTTAGATCTGTGTGTGTCATTTCCTAGGTCTTCAGAAAATAGATGGAAAAAACAGATATTCTGTCACACTGGATCCTCTTGCTGTTATCAGCGGGCTTGGAGACTGGGGATCTTGCACGCAGCCCTCTGCCACTTGAGCTAGTTGAGCAACGGTTGGAGGGAACAGGTCACTTTCAGCTGGGAAATAGGGCAATTTGCCCATAATTTTATGGCTATTTTCTGCCAGCTGAGCAATGGGGCACAGCTACCAAAAGATGGCCAGAAATTCTGGAGCAACAGGGTGTTTTCACCTTGTCTCATATTTGGAAATAAGAGTTTAGCAGTTTCTTAAAAATTCCTCCCAACCAAGACATCTGCTAGGGAATTTTCATCCCTAATATAAACAGTTCAAGAGGAGACGGTATAATGGGAAGTTGTGGGGAGCTTCCTGACAGGCACCATAAACATGTTGCTTGTGATCAGGACGAGTTACGCCCATGTGAGTGCAGCTGCAAGAAGCATTAGAAAGGTTTAGCTTCAGTGATTCACTTAGTTTAGCTGCACTGAAGAGGCTTTCTCACATTGAAAAGTCCTTAATTGTGTCTGTCTGCTACCCTAAAAATAATATACAACATTTTTTCATCTGCATGAAGGTTTGCAAAGACTGATGAATCTCCGTGGCACGACCATGGGGAATGAGCACATGAGGACAGGAATTATCGTCCTTCCCTGTTCGCAGCCTTGCAGCCAAATACAGAGATTGCAGCTCTGTCTGCTTCCTATTGTGGCTAAAAACACGCTTGGTGCTTTCCAGACACATCGGAAGAGACTTGCCCCTTCCTCCAGGGCTTGCTTCCCTGTGCCGGCACTGATGTCAAGTGTGACAACTGCAAGCAGTTGCTGAGAGCTGGGATGAAGAGAGGTAACAGAAGTCATGGAGCAAATACCTCCGTCAGGCTCTGACAGCTCTCCCAGCTGTTTGCTACCACACACCAGCTCTACCACCCATAGCGAAGGGCTGGGTTGTCATGCAGCCAGGACTAAACCATGCTTTCCCACTTTTAGCATGGCTAGGAAATATCTGCAGGTGTCCACCTGTGCGTCTAGCAGGAGCTGTGCTGACACTGGCTCTGTCTAACCAGATACCCTGATTCTGCTGTAAATGCATCACAAGTATTTGAGGAGGTTCCTACAGCGTGCAGCAAACCTGTGGCAGCACCAGGAATTAAATTTGGAAGATTCTTGCTCTCAATCCCTTGTTCAGTCCCCTAGTCTTTGCCTTGCTTTTATTGTTACAAGTGGAAACTTAGCTGGCCAGGAGAAATTTACAGCCTGTTAGTGCAGATATGCAGAAGTTTGAGGAGCCAGGAGATAAGGTTTCAGCAAAGCAGCAATAGAGTTCGTGTTACACTGACATCCTGGAGGATTTGGAATGAATTTTCCTCCAAAAAAAACCCAGCAGAAAATCCAAACCAAAACAAAGTACACTGAAAGGCTTAAATGAACCAGCTATATTGAAAACAAGAAAGCACTTTTACATATTATAATATCCTTCACTAAAAATACCTAGTTCAGCTTCAAGCTCTAATCACTGTATAGTGTTTGACCTGCAGTTTCAATGTGACAAATGAACATAATAGCTGGCACTGTCCTATGTGTAAAGGTGATCTCTGGGGCTACCTGTTTTGCATGAATGCACCATAAAATATAGTATTGCACATTACAGAAAATAGCTCTGCAGAATGGTGGCTTCTTAATAAACTGTCACAGCAAGAAAACATGAATAAATCATATCAGAGTAAAAGGGCAAAAGCTAGAAGGGCTGCAGCAGCCATTTAGTTTAGTATTACAGCAACAACCTTTGTGTCCTAAAATCCCACCAAGACTGAAACACAAGTGTTAGGCAGCAAAATGAATTTTTTCACCTAAGTTTTCAGTTTATGCACCTTGGGTCACACAAGTCATGACAATTGTTTGCCCAACATGCTGGTGAGAAAAGTTGTATTTCTGGTCCTGATCTCTTGTTCTTTGCACAGCGAGGGATGGCACGCACAGGTGAGTGTGCTGAGGCCTGTTAGCGAGGACTGCACTTCTGCATCCCCCCTTAGCTGGTGAGGAGCTGAATTTAGCAGGTTTTGAAACCCTCCCTGTGCAGGACTGTTTGCCCTGTTCAAGTTTGTTGGAAGTTGTGACGGACAGATGTAGAAATGATGGTACTGCTGCTTGCCCTCTTGCTCAGAATACGTGCTCCTGGACAGTGCTTTGACAGGCATGTCACCAAATGTCTCACCAGGCCTTCCCAGACTCACGTGAGAAGTACCCCAAGCTGACCAAAAGACTGCCATCGATCGTGGTGGAGCCCACCGAGTCGGGTGAGGTGGAAAGCGGGGAGCTGCGCTGGCCACCCGACGACCTGAAGTCAGCGGAGGAGAAGAGTCTCCTTGGTGACCAAAGAGCCTGTGTCCAGCAGCAGCAGATGGATCTGGAAGGTCTGAATGAGTAATTTTCATCCTCATTTCCCACAGAGAAATAACAGTTTCAGGCCATGCCATGCACTGAAGCTAACAGATAGTGTATCAAAGAGCAGTGGGTACTTGGGGTTTGCAGTGGCTAGTGCCCAGGAACACCTGCACTAGAGAGGGAGTCCTGTGGACTTAAAACTTCTTCATAGCTCTTGAGCATATGGTGTTTAAATCCATGTCAGGTTCACTGCTGGCCATTTAAATGGCCAACAGGCAGTTTAGTGCACATTAGCATTCACTCTATAATCCTGTTCAGTGCAATATCTGTGTCCCTATCTCCTAGCCTAGAAGCAAAGAATTTAATAGCTGCACATTCAAAGCATCATGGTGTCCCAGGAGTGCATTAATGTAACAGGCACTCACAAATAGGTAGATATGACTAATAGTGTTACTGTGGGGTAAATACCTGGCTAAAGATAAGAACTTGGCAGAATGTAGCTTGCACAGCAAATGCTCTGGTATGGCGACTAGTCTGTTTATTTCTTTTTTGTTTGGACTCTGTGTTCTCTTTTTCCCTTAAAGTGTGACACAGTTTCCGCTTCAGTGCACCACCATTTGTTGTCCAAATACCCAGAGATGGCAGCCGGGATGAGGTGCAAGATGCATCTTCCCATATCTTCAAAAGGGCTATGACAAATTTTCTGATCTTGGAGTGTCAAATCACCTGCTACTCCAGTCGGCATTTCTGGGTGGTGGCAACTACAGGGTGTGATCAGTCAAGAAGAAATATGAGCCAAATATGTGGCCTGACCTCCAGATTGTGCATGATAGCCTCCAAGGTTTTTGTGTGCAGTGATATTAGGCCATGTTAGGTCTTCAGGAGTGAGAGGTCGAGCAGATTTCATGAAGGCAACAGGTTGTACACTCAGTGGGTCTCCTACCTTAAATGAGAGGGATCATCACCTCATCTCAATAATATCCATTCTGAAGTCTGAAGTCCCCTGTAAAGTCAAGCTGTGATGCCCTCAGAGCATCCTACTTCAGGTTTCACTGCTAGTCTGCAAGTACAAGACTGAGCACCCTGATGTGCCGTCTGCTTCACTGAACAGGCAGAACCAGATGAAGGCTGGCATAACTGTATGGGGAAATACATACTGATGAACTATTTCTTTGCAGATACTTTAGCACATCCAGCTCAAGAAGTGGAAGATGATACAGATCCTCTGGAAAGCAGAACTGAAAAGGATGAGTAGGAACTCCATGGCCTCAGAAGTGAAACTTCATTGTGAACGTTGTTGAAAAGCTAACACATTCTGAAGACATGTCAAAGTAATCTGTATTTAAATCTGCAAGGGTTTTATTTAGTTAGTACCTGGTAAGAAGTGTATGGGCTTTAGAACTGTTCTTTTCAACATTTTGATTTTCAGGCTGGGATTCATATTATTTGTTTAATTTTTCCTCGGGAAACAATGGGACACATTAGGAAATGCATCACAGACATGATGAGATTATAAAGGAAAAATGCACCTAATTTCAATTAGTACATTTCATTGGATTTACCTTTTTTAAGCAAGGTTGCTTTCAGATATCAACAGCAGGACAAAGGGGTTACATTTCTATAGAAGGGATGTCTTAAATCTAAAACCTTTCTTGTTTTTAGCCATTTAAAACTAGCACTGTGATATTATGGACAATAGATGTAATATAATGTCACCATTTGATTTTGTAACTTTTGTATAGAGATGCAAGTGTAAGATTTGCCTACATCGCTACGCAGGAACTCCAGGCTACCTTCCAGGTGCGGATTAGAGCAGTTCTCTCCCTTTGACTAACCTGTGCAAATTCAAATGAACCAGCCTTTTATTAACCGTCTTTTCAATAAGGTTCAGAAGTTTTAGAAATACTTTCTTGCTGTACATTGATGAACTGGAATAGCTAGTCACTGGTGTTTGTGGAGTGAGACTGTTTGTTGTAGAGTTGGTTGGGTGCATCGTGCTGTTTGTGCACACTTCGTGGCCCAGATCCAGCTGTGGTGTAACGCACTCTTCTCTCCACTGAAGCCAGCAGAAATGGCTCCTGCTTCCGCCAGGGCTGAATTTGTCCCACCTTGTTAATAGAAATTGTTGTGACTTTTCTTTCAGTATGTTTTGTGTATAAAACAAGCGCGGAGGCCCAGTCGTTCTTCCCTTGACCTACACAAGGCCGTGGTTGAGGGGGGCAAAGGGAGCTCAATGGCACAGCCCAAACCTCCTTTGCATTTTGCAGAGGCCTTTTCATGTGATGCCAGGTCTGCACTGGGCCATCTGCAGTAGGAAGGGGTGGAAGCGGGCTCAGGTGGGTAGATGCGCCGAGCGTCCATCCTGCCCTCGCGGCACTAACTGCCAATGCGCCCGGGGCTTGGAGCTCCCTCATCCACAGCACGACCTGATCAGCTTTGGTTGCACAGCTCCGATAAAGCCACCTCCTGGAAACCAGAGCTTAAGTTGGGACAAGCTGTCTGTGGACATGTTGGGCCTCCGTTGGATTCTCCTTCTCTGCTGTGTTTGGGGATGGATTCGGGGGCCTTTTCCACAGGGGTGAGCCCTTTTCTGCATGGGGGCCTTGCAGAGACTCCCTCCCACTGGGCACCATCCCTGGAGAAGCAATGATCTCGGGCCAAAACATTACCCTTTAGACAGTGCTGATGGAGATACTGCCTGTATCAGAAGGGTTTGACTGTTTCAGTGGAAAATGTCCAGTAAGCTACAAAGCTGGCATTCTCCACGTCTCCAGGGCTGGATGGGCTCTGTACTTCCAATTAATTTTGCAGCCGGAAAAAGCCGCTTGCTATAGATGGAATGAAATAATAGAATTTCTTCCAGCATTAATTCCTAAGCTTATTTTCAAGTGCGTTCTTTTCTCCAGTAATAATTTTCTCTAAAGGAAACTTTTAATTGTGTGATGATGGATAAAATTTACTGGCCAGATGTATTAATAAGATAAGTTTATACCTTCTTAGCAACCAAATTTAATATATTTACTTACAAAGAATTCTGTGCAATGAATCTTTAATACAAAGGAAAGAGACTATTTTACTTCAAAGCAACATTAATTTATGTACAAAATTATAGCTCATTGTTTGGGGTGTTTGGGATCTAGGACCGTTTTTATAAGCAGTGTAGTACAGTATAACGTGATACTTAAGTTAAACTTTGCTCTCTTAACCTATATAACAATCTGTTTAGCCTTTTTGACATAGACTTTCTTACCTGCTCTGTCACAGACTTATTTTGTTGGATGAGGTTTTGCCAGTTGTGGCAACTGTTTTCCTGTAAGCTGTGGAAGTGAGACCAAACTTGAGATAAGGGTTTGGGTAAGGCGCAGAGCACCGAGAGGCCGGCGGGCTTGCTGCCAAGAGGGGAAAAGCAGACTGGCAAGGCAGCTGGGCAGATGCGGGGTGCTCTTTAAACCTTGCTTTTGCATCGACGATCAAGAAGTTTTATAAAGCTCTGGGGAAAAACAGCAACGACGGCGATGTATCTTTAGCTGTATGATTTCCTTTAATCCACGTCTGCCCAGCTCTGTAAGGAATGACGTTAGATGTATCATTTAATTTGCTTTTCACTTTATAAAAGGAAAAACAGTTATTTGAAACACTTCCCCCAATTTTATATGTTCTCTATCTGCTTTCAGACACTCCCTCCCTTCCTGCTCTGGATGGCCCTTATCCTATTTCCACCTGAGGTCAATGGCACTTCCCTAAGTAAGTTTCCTGAAGAAACACACAAAATCCTACGAAAATGCCGCACGGCGTCACGTTTCTCATTGCAGTACATAAAGCTGCAACCCATGTAGAAATGCCAGACTTCATTCTTCCAGCCTAATTACTCCTCTCTTTCCTGCTTCCTCTCTCACATTCCTCCTTTTAAGTATTTTAACTGAAGTGAGTGGATGCTTCAAACTAAAGCTTTCTACAAAAGCCGAGTGGCCTCAGTTTAACAGCCACACAAAGCCAAGCTCCTCCTCCCATTCTTATTTTTCTGAACTTAGGCCAGAGGCCCTAAAATAGGAGAGCAAGACAGAGAGAAAATTGTTTTATAAAAACAAACCCTACTTATTCTACTTGCAGGTCTATGAATGTCCTTACTTTGTCCGTGTACAAGTGTTGTCTCTCCGATAAACTCAATAGTTGTTTTGTATTTTTTTCTGGATGAAAAGCTTTGTAGAAACTAAAAAGGAAAAAAAAAAGATATTCAGTCATATTTTTCTAGTCCAGCTTGTAGAATATTTCATGTAGTGCAGAAAGGAAGTTTTATGGAGTACGGCATTGTTGGATTTTGCTCTATTTCAGTTCTTTCTAATTTTGTAAAATGTCACCTGTACATAATACTCGACTAATGTATGTCCTGTAGATGTATTACACTGTTTAGTCTATTAAATGCCTATTATGGACCGACTGGAAGAAGTGGTATAAGCCACAGTGTCTTGGTTTAAAAATACAAAGGGATATTTGTGGAACTGTGCAGCTCCTGTCCCACAGCAGATATGGAGGAATTAAGCCTTCTTTAAGCCTGCTTTTGCCCTGTGGCATACAGCTACGCACACTGGCCCTCCTTCTCAGTCAAATTCAGATTTACACCAGTGGCATCTGCCATTTCCCTCTCTTGACCTGGAGCCCTTCCTAGACAAGGCAGCCCAAAACTCCTTGCTTCCATCTTGCGTTTCCCTGTAGCCCTCACTGGAGAGCCCCTCTCGAGCGCTGCCGCCCCGGGGGGTACCCCGTGCAGCATGCCGTGCTTGCAGCAAGCCGGCTGGCTCATCTGCATTCACCTTGTAGTGCAGTGCACTTTGCAGAGCCCGGCAGGAGCTCGCGTTACCAGAAACCTATACCCTGTGGAAGAAGAGTGGAGTCATGTGGCAAGGGAGATGAAAGGCAGAGATAATCTGCCACTGAGCAAAGAGTATTTTCCAAAAACGTCAAGTTACCAAAAAGCTAAAGATCGTGTAACTGGAGCGTGAGACTGTCACTCACCTTTCACCGTTCCCTAGAGGCTACGTTCAAAAGCGCCCGCCGCCCGCTGGGTTGTACGTCAGGGAGCAAACGGCAACAGCCGGCGTCCGAGCCAGGTCCTCCTCGGCGAGGACGGGCCATGCCTGGGCTGTGCCCGGCCAGTGGCTGCAGCGCACTTCGGGCTCGTGCTTCTCCCGGGCGTTTCTGCAGCGCTCAGCACCTGCATGAGCACCCTGGCACAAGCCCCTGGCCCCAAGGACCCCTGGGTCACCATGCACGGCTTATAAAAAACAACTCTTCTCAGTTACTGCCGGCCCCCAAGCAGGAAATTTTCTGAATCTTAGGCTGGAGGCAATGAAGCCAGCTTTCCCACCACAGCACTTGCAATCTGATGCCCAATATCTTTTAGCATTGGAGCTTAACTTGCACACTATGCATGGAAAAACTCCGAACCCGGCATATATTTATGCGGGGGAGGCAGCGCTGGAAAGGCTGACACTACTTCCTCAGCACCTCCCAGGGCGCTGTGAACCCACACGTGGTTCACTTAGGAGCCCTCTCCTCCTTCTGGGGCTTTCGTGCATTTTGCGTGGTGCTCAGCCATGTCAGGATGCAGTAGGTCCTACCTGGTGGCTCCAGAGGATGCAGTTTCAGCAGGAGCCGATTTATGGCCCTGAGAGATCTGTGCTGAGCCCTGGCTACTCTCTTTCCTTGCGTCTGAGGACAGGGGAGTTTATCTTTAATTAGGATGAGCACGGGAACACTTTTGGCTTGCTCCTAATATATATGTTTTAAACTTAAACCCAGTAGATTCATTTAATGTTATGCCACTGGCATATTATCATATCTTCATTCACCTGTATTCAGACATCTGCTCAGGGGCTCTTTATTATAGATGTATTCTGCTTGACACTTCTATCTAAAAAAACAAATAACTTTTTCAATGGAATTAGCCTTTATTTAAATCACTAGTAAGAGATGGAAACTGGCTTTTATGGTGCCTTAGACTAAAAAGTGTCACTTCTATGTCAAATCACTTCCTAATCTGTGTTTTCATTACCCCTAAGAGAGAAGACATCAGGCATAAAACATAATTTATATATTGCTGGTTAGGCGTTTCACTTACCATACCACCCACAGGCAGAACACCCAGACTTTGATAGTAGATACTGGCCACCCATTGCATCTCTGTTTTCCAAATGAAAGATTTGTTTCTTCATTTGGTGTTTTTACCGTCTTTCTTTTCCAAATCTAGCATTTATATGAATTTCTTTCTGGAAAAAGGTGATCCCTCATAGCTACAGGGAGCCATGACTCCCATAACAAACAAAACAGCCCTTAAGTTCACATTGTAAAAGCTGTTACTCATCTTCACTGCTTCCACTACAAATGAGAGCAGGAGGCCTTTCTCCCTTTTGTCTTGGATATGCATTGTGGCTTCCATTCCAGAGACAGGAACTCTCCAAAGTTTAAATTCACTCAGTTCTGGAGAATTAGGATTTTAACAAAGTTTCTGTTTCTCTCTCTTTTTTTTTAAATTTTTCATTGAAAAACCTAAACTTGAAACATTAAAAAAGTTGCAATTTTCCTCTAAGGATGCAGACAAAGCATTTTTCTCTATTTTCTCCAACATTTTTACTGCAAAGAGTCCAAAAATTTCACAAGTCATTTTGCCAAAACTGTCTTTAGCGCAGCCCTTTCTGCCCTCAGCTGCACCAGCAAGCAGCGGCGGAGCAGCAGGAGCCTCCGGGGAGGTGGCAGCGTGGACGGTAGCTATTCTTGTCATGCTTACACTTTCACACTCCAGACTTTACACTAAAAGGACAAGGATCTTTGCATCCTGTCTGACAATTCATGCACACAAACCAAAAGAAATTTGTTTAAAATGCCCGTGATTGCAGTCAGTCGATAAGTAGACATTTGCAATCAAGCCAGCATTCAGCTTCAGTGTGGATCCTGGAGCATGGCAAACTCTCTTTATGAATTGGTTATTTCATTTATGAAACACAGGTTAGGACACATATCCAGGTGTCCTCCATACCCCTGATGACTGCACCCACACATGTTACTATTCAATAGGCGACACAGCCATGAAACCCTGGCACAGCTCAAAGACATCCATTCAGTGCAGACGCAGCTGCTGCCCTGACCTCTTCTTGGGGAGAAAATCTTCAGCTGAGATGGGTTAGGTGCTAAGTGCAATGCAAAGGAGCAATGCCTCCACGAGGCAGCAGCCAGCATGCGACAGCTCTTATTGGGGCTCTGCGCCCACATGTCCTTCCCACCCCTGGCAGAAGTGCTGGGCACTCATGTCCCATCCCTGCCTGGAATGGGGATGCTGCTGGGACGTATGGGCAGACCCCAACCTGAGGAAAGCTCCAGGCACCACAGCAGAGGCACAGCTGTGGAAACATAAGGATAATTTAAAGCCACTCTCAGCTGTTCTCCGATGATGGCTCAAGCAGGAAGAACTAGCAGAGTTCGTATCCCGTCAGCCCTCCCTGCAGCCTGGCTGACCCCTGCAGCCTTCCCATCCTCCCCAGTTAGCTCTGCAGTTGACCCATGTCTTGGAGTACTACACTACATATACAGAGTATAAAATACTGGGACAGCACAAAATAAACTGAACCTGGGCTGAAAATTAGCAACTCAGGAGCTATTTTACTGATAACGGCCTTGTTTTTAGCTGCCAGTTTTGAGGCGGGGGGGTGACACACTAACTTTTTCTTCCAAGTTTACGACTGCTGCAGAACAAAGTGCATCAGGCACAAAAATGAGTCCCACTTAGCCATGGAGTGTGTTGGCTCCTTAAACAGCGTGGTTGTTTTTTTCTTACTTAATGGCTATGTTCAGCTGCTAGTCCTCCCTTTCCCCCCTGGGGTACAAGCCTGTGGTCTCGGTGTTGCTGTTCATCCTCTCCCTCCTCCTGGGACTGGGGCTGGGAGCAGCTGGCAGAAGAGGTTTCTCCAAACCTTCGGCATTCCGGTCCGTCCTGGTTTTGTTTAATTTGACCCAGTGGCAAGGCCCAGAGGTGTCAGCTGAGAAGGGAGCAGGAGCTGTCCCCTTCCTGCGAAGGGTCTCTGCAGAAAACACAACTCCTGGCACCTTCCCAACCAAGAAGTCCCCAGGGCGATACAGCAAACCTGCGTGTGACTTGTGTGGCCACTAAGCCCCCTTGTTGGCAATCTGCACACAGCTACAATTTACTAAAAAGCCACATAGCAATGAAATGAAGCCTGTTTCCACACTTCAACTACCTTCACAAGGTGTAGGCTGGGAAAGATGATAGCAGTAGTCACAGCTCAGCAGCAACAAGCTTTAGCGTGGAAATTATCTCTCCCCAGAGGGAACTGTTTGCTGGAAAAGCACCCCTAGCCCAGGCTGCACCTTTTCCCCCTCCTGGACTCTGGCTTATGCCTACTCGCCCTGCAGTAACACAGCAAACAGCATCATGGACACACGTGAAGCCATGGGCACCGGTACCGCCAGAAAAACACTCCCTCCCACCTGTGCTGGAACCAATGGAAAATTCACTCCAGTGGGAACAAGGAAAAATTTAAGATGGGGTCTGGGACACTGAACACCAGGAAGGACTTGATGCTTAAAACACAGCCAGAAAACACAAGAAAGGAAAGAAAATCAAAGACAAAGCAGCCACTTGACTCCTACCACCCCAACACCTTCATTCCAGCTCAAGATTTTTCCTTGGAGCAAACCCGGTGCCCTCTGTTACTTTCAGTGACCCTCTAGCACAGAAACACATCTCAGATTCGAGCTGTGCCTCTCAAGTGTGATTGTAACTGAGGAGACGCATCTGAATTCCCTAGTTCACATAAAGGGTAAGGTGCCGCTACCTATTTATAGCCAGGCTGGGTTAGATAAAGTAGCTTATTCATCCCTGAGGTTTTAAACAAATTCCAGAGAAGACAAAGAGCCTTGTGTCTTTTTCCCCCACCCTTTTTTTTCAGCCTAGTTTGTACATGCAGAACTAAATCTCATTCCTAGAGTGATTCAAAATAAGTCTAGGGAATTATTTGCTGGTTCAATATGAGCCACCATCTTGCTAGAAATCATCTATATGATTTTCATATGCATTATGAGAAAAATAAGAAATAATTAAAACAATGTGAAGTTTTGATGCATGAGTACAAACTGTGCTTGCAGATCCTCTAAACCAAATCCCATAAATTTGGTGGCATTGCTTTAGATCCACTGCTGCTGAGAGATGAGTCTGGGTACCAAAAAGAAGAAAAAAAAGAATAAAATGAGGCTATTCTAAAACCTTGCTTTATAGAAATGCTCAGGAATATATTGAAATATGCACAGCAGGTGATGGTTCTTACCAAGATAAGCCATTGTCCAAAGGAAGGCCAAGTCTCTGGATAAGTACAGATCTTATTGCATTTTTTGAAGCTTTACTTATTTATAATAGTGATAGGTGTACTTCTCTCCATTCAGAGCCACAATGCATTTGGCTAGGAATCCTGCTGGATGTTTTCACTGTTTGAACAAAGATACAAACTACATTACTTAGGTGCTTAAATTTCATATCAGCAAATCAGAAAGAATTGATTCAGTTCACAAATAACCCAGTCATATAATTACCTTGTTTCAGCTATAGGTGATTTGTCACAATCTAGTGCCTGACTCCAGTTGTGATAACCCCTAACATAACCAAGCCAAACCATTCGTTCCAATGGATTTGATGTTAAACTCCTTAAGGCAGCAACTGCCTTTTTCTTGCTTTTTTTCCTCAGATATTAGTGCAGCACCTACCAGGGTGGGCTCCGAGTCTGCAGCCAGGACTTTCCCCTGCAGTAGGAAGAAGACAACAGGCCATGCCCGTGGCAGAGGAGCCCACGTCCTCCCTCTGCTTGAGTCCCAGGTTGCATCTACAATGCTGTGTCTAGGGCGGCTTTTAGCATATTGCCCGTCCTGGCAAGCCATCGCCAGCCAGGCTGGCAGAGCCCTGGCAGCGCCGATGCATGCTGCATTGCCGGGCTCAGCCCAGGACGATGCCAGCTTTGGGGGAAGTTCAGCTCCCGCCACCTTGAGCGGAGGCAGCTCTTCTGCAGCACCCGGTGCCGAGGGGAGGGGGCCTGGAGGCAACTCCGCACTGCAGTCCAAGTTTTGGGGATGGAGAGCAGGCAAGGAGCAACTCTGATGTGGGTGCCAGCCTCTTCACTCCATTCCTGGCTTCATGTGCCCAGGGCCAACCCAGGACCAGACTGAGCCTGAAGGAGGCAGATGAAACAATTCAGGAATTGCTGGATTCACCTGTGTAAAAGTAGAGTGAAAGCAGCAGCCCCGAATCTCTCTGACCAGGTTATTCTCTGAATCTCTCTCTGCAGGTTATTCTTGGGTTACTAGGAAAACTTTGGATGTATTAACCTGTATGTCCTTTCTTTTTTTGGGGGGAAAAAAGCTTACGTGCATTTATATGAAGAGATAAAATGTTCCTGCCATGCTGAATTCTGCCAAGAGCTGTGCTTATTATTCCAGATTTACAATAAAAATTGTTGTGCAAATGACCTAGATACATAGAGTACAGCACTTAGGTGGGGATTTGGCTAAATCCAACATACACATCTAATCAGAAAACATATACAGGCTTGGGAGAACACCGTGATGTGATCTTAAAGAGTCTTAAAACATGGGTGTGTATAAGTTACAGGAGAAAGGCAATATTGGATTAATGCTGGAACCTATGTTTTGTATCATTTTGTAAAATCTAGTGACTAAAGGAGAGAAGAACAGACTATGCTGAGGTTTAAATCAACCTGATCCACCAACGCGGTGCCTGAACTGAAGTCATTTGACCTCTTGTGTCTCAGTCTCATAAAACTGGATAAATGACTGATTCCCCAAATGAGAACCAGATGCTGCTACATTTTAGCAAAACTCTCCTGCCCATGAAACTATTCTTACTTAAAAGGAAACTTCTACAACCTACACTTTTTTGGTTTTTAAATACAAAAGGATGTGAAATCTTAGCAAATTTTCAGCAGGAACATGACTGCATGCAGCAGGATAAGGCCCGTAATTTACGTCAGAGCAGAATACAACTGCCGGGATAATATGATCACACCTGGAGTGTTCACAGACAACAGAGCTTCTGCAACATATGCTATAGGCAATGTATCACAGTAGGTAGATTTCTAAGTACTGTACCACTGTAGAGAAGTTAATTTACTCAGGTTAAATACACAACTGTTTAACATATGTTGACACAGAACATATCATGCTAAACACCAAGTATTAAGCTTTACTAAAATGGCCATCAACTCTGCTCCAGAGAAAGATTTCAGAAGAAACTGGAAGAGCCAATTTCCACTCCAAACTTACTGTGATTAGCATTGCACTCAAGACATTCGTGTTGATATTTCAGGCTTTATATGGCACCACCATTTATTCTGTTTTATCTGCCACCTTCAGCACATGTTAATAATGCTTAAGACCATAATTTGAGTTCACAAGTTGAATTTTATCAGGACTACGTATGCCAACACTAACTCAGAAAAGCTGTGTATGTCAGTTTTACTACAGGCTATGAGGAAAACATAGTACTCTGTACATTGAATTGTTCTGTAATTATGATAGATCTTCTCTTTGTGGACCTATTTTTTTCCTAGGATAATACCATCCCTCTGAGTAGTGATTTACTTCCCACTCAAAGCAAAATGCTGTGGACAAAATGTGCATAAACAAGCAGGGATCTCTGATGTGAAAAGTGCTAATGTAGATGCACAGCTTCTGTCACAGAGTGCTGCTAGGTCAGGCCTGGTGAAGTTGTGCTCATGAACCTCCAATGCAATTTCTCTCTGATATCACATATCCACAGAGGTAATTCCTGTGATTTTCTGGCCCTACTTATAGGTAGGAGATACACTGAATTTAGGCATTTGGACTGTTATTGGGGTGTACTTTTGAAATCATGCAGTGATTGTAGCCCAATACCTCTGGCATGCATTCTCAGCGGCTTGCTGGGCCTCCACTGAAAACTTTCCTCATGAGCTATGTCTTCTTGGGGAGATCAACTCAAACAAAGTAAGGATTAAAAAACACTGGGTGGGATCCTTAAATGCTGATGTGTTTCACCTCCTAGGTGAGGAGAGCTGCTCCTCTTTGGAAAAGTTTTGCAAAAGGGCACATTAGCTGTCTCCAGTGTCTTCTGCACCAGAGGCTGGTGGGCTTGTCCCACAGTCTGGAGTAGAAGTGAGCTAATATGCACCATCTCTGGTAAGCAGCTTATTTTCAATCAGTGAATTCCTACATGACAAACACACAAAGTGCGTATTGAAGATTAATGCAAAAGGCCCTAAACACTGGTGCTTTCTGAAAGGCACTGCACAGCGGGGCAGGCCTGTCTTCATCAGCACTCAAGAGCAGATGGCCACACTGCTGGGGGCTGACAGCACACACGATGCCTCCCTGCTTTTTCTTCTCCAGCCTAATGCCTCTGAACTTTGTAAGCAATCTCAAAACATCCATAAATGATTCAGAAGAAGATGGATTAACCAAGCGGAAGAAGTGTCACTTGCCGGGTTGTGGGAGTCCCTAGACCTCTGTTCTAGCCCTGCTTTGGCCAAGTCACGCAAGGAGATTAATATCCACTTGGTATCTCCTTCATCCCCATGCTGTGGCGCTGACGGTTCCCTTCCCTTCACACCCACGCGCAGAGCAGGCCGGCAGCATTTTCCTGCTTTGCGCAGCTGTCGGGGGGACGGTCTGAGGCAGACTCTCCTTTCCAGTGGAGATTCTGGGTGCATCTTCTCATGGCATGAGGAACGGTACTGAATGGTCATTAAGTATTCCCTGTTAAGAGCATAGCATTGAGATGATATACCGGTTAAAAGCAGTGACACTCTTCTCATTTTTTTCTTTTCACCCCAAGTTTAAAAGCAGCAATTTATATGCCTAGCATTTCAGAAATGTTTAAAATTAAAAAGACTACCAATTCAGCCTTGTGATGCCTACACAATATGACACTGAACACAGCTGCTCAGCAAATTGGGCAAGAATCATTATATGTGCTATAGAAACATGGGTATAACAACAGTGTTTTTACTTGCAGCTCCTGGAGACAGTACAGGTTTGCGTAAAACAGACCAGTGAGGCATAATTTAGGAATTACATCTTTAAACTAATGGGTGGAAAACATGTATGCAGTTAACAGAAGCTGTTGTCACTCAGTTATTGACTCTTCTCTTCATTTGACATTTGCTTCTGTGTTGCGTTTCTGATGCTGACGCTGAGTTTTATACAGCAAAAATGAAATATTTCAAATATTCTAAATTTCGATCAGCAGTCGCTGCCTGTTGCTGCACACCCATCTCTTCTCTCCAGGACACAGCTGCCTCTGTTGGACATAAACCGCCACGAGGGACCTGAGGAGCCAGGCCTGAGGCTGGCTAGCAACCGTCGGCCAAACCTTGCCCGTCGCAATAATCTCGTTGCCTGGCCTTGAGCAGCCACCTCTGACCTTCGGCAAGAGCTGCGGCACCAACACCTGCAAGCTGAATCCTTCCCCTCTTGCAGCCCGCCTGTATCTAATACCTTTCTGTGCTGTCTCCTCTCCTTCATCAGTCTGCAGGGACCGACACAGCAGCAGTAACTCACTGCCCAGAGTCATCGGCGGACGCTTGCAACACCCCGAGAGATCCCCTCCGGGGCTGGTGTGATCCCGATTACAGAGCGGACACACAGACAGCAAACTTTTTGGCAGAGCGAACAACGGGCCCCACCTCCCAGCTCCGCACCCTGTGATTTAATCCTTCGATTTGCTCCATGTTGCATTCAGCCTGAGCACCGCTTCAGCACCCTGCGTGACTCAGCGAGCTTTCCGTCACTCTGGTCTGGGAAATTGTACTTGAGCTGCAAATTCTGGTTTTGCTTGGTTGTTTTTTGAACCGGCATCTAGGTCTCTGGCAACTTTGCATCTTGCTAAATAACCATCAAGCCGCGCGATTTAGCCCACACCCTGTAGCATCGTGCAAATTAACTTGTACTACCAAGCATTCAAAAGGGAAACATTTTGCAGAAGAGCATATTTCAAATCATTCAAAGATCTCCGCTTCCTTCAACACAATGTTTCCAAGTGGAGAAAAAAAACCTAGCCCAGCTACCAGAAACATACTGCTCTCCATAGATACTGTAAACTGAAACAACCCTACTAGTGACTGCAGTGTAATGGAGCATTATAGTTAACAGGTTGTTTGAGTAAGAGCGATATTTGCAGAACATTGCTGCTAGTCCTGCAGTTTGCTGTGTGTGGAAAGACTCCAGCTGAGTTCAGTGAAACTCCACCCATGCAGAGTAGGCAGCAGAATTAGGGACACAACACGAGCCTGTGGGCAGCCAGGGCTGGCAGTGAGCCCATGGGGTGGCCAGGTGCAGCTCCGCGAGGCCGCGCTGGGCTCCTGTGAGCCCCTCAGGAGCATGATGCCTCCAGGACATCAGCAGGTACATCCCACAGCCCCTCAGGCTGCAGCAAGCCAAGTTATCCTTTTCTTTTTCCCAGTTAATGCTGGGAGAACCACTCTGTCGTTCTTGGCACAGGTTGAAAATTATAGGAAGGCTCTGGAGGACAAGTAGGATTTTCTAGTCTGCATCCTCTCTGCACGCTGGCTCTGCTCCGACTTGTGCCAGCTCGCCTGGCTGAAAGTGCCACAAAACTCAAACCAGAGGGTCTTGTGTGTATGGAGGAGTGAAATGATAATGCTGGGTTTGAGCTCTGTTTTACTCCCCAGCAAGGAACGTATCTTTTGGAGCAAATTTCTGTTTCTGAAGTCTTAGCCATTCCATTTAGAGTAGGTTGATTTATACCTACCCTTCCTCTGTTTCCCATGAGAAGTCACAAGCTGGTTTTTAAAGGCAAAGCTTTAAGTAAAATTATAGCCTGCATCAGGTTTTTCATCTTGGAAGAAGCAAAACAATAAATTTCACATACAAGTGCTTCAAAAACCATCCCCTTTTTGATTTATTGTGTTTGAAAGTTTTTCTGAGCCAGAAAATGCGGACCTCTCTGGGATATTCATTTTGAAAGCTGGACAAAGGACTGAGGTATCGTTTAGGAAGTCTGTTCAGCACTCTAGAAGATGAGCAACCCAAATATGCAACTGTATATATTATCTTCCTTCTGAGCATCTGACAGCAGCCTCTCCACCACACACACACGCAGGAAAAGCACAGGAATACTCCAAAAGAGGCCAGTACTTAAGAATGTGAATGAATGTTCAAGGTATCAAGTGCCTGTTTCAAGAAACTGAAACAGCTTTTGCAAAATACATTACAAATTGAAGACACATGTATCTCTGCAGATATTTGCAAAGGCTGGGTGGTCTAGACAAAGAGATCACAGGCTATAGTATTCTCAACTCCAGGTATTCAAAAATCATATGATTTTTGCATTAAAAAAATCATATGATTTGCATTAAAATTGCAAGATTTAAAAATCTAGATCTGGGCTTCCTAATTGCTTTTTGCATTGGGGCCGAAGAGATATGCCACATTTTCAATCATTTCTCTGCAGCAGGAGTGGCTGAGAAGATCTTTAGAAAATCTCCAAATTGAGATTCTTTGATAGTTTCATGACTCCAGGTTTGGAAATGCAAAAGAACATTACTGAGTGAGCAATAAACCTTAAGTCAGTGACATTATCTTGAAAGCCCAAGTTCTCCCACCATATCAGACTGCTCTGTGATGCTGGACTGGTCACTGGCTCTCTCTGGGTCAGCCCAACCAGCAGGGACAGGCATTTTGGGGTCTCCTCTCCACCAGGGCCACTGGAAAGACAGAAGCTCAGGGGCAAGTACCTGGGAAGATTTGGGGAAGAGGGGAAATTGGACCCTGGGAGTTCAATCCTTGTTCTAATGAATATTTATTCCCAAATATTCTTTTATTCATCTTAACTTCCAGCTGGATGTCTTAAGCAGCAGCCTACTCTTCCCATCTCAGAGCAATGAGTATTTTATTTTGCATACAATGTGCAGTAGATTTTTCATTTTTATGGTATTGAAAATAAGCTCCAGGCCCACAAGCCCCTAGAACTGGACAGAGCAATCACTTCAGAGGCAGGAAATACAGTCAAATCCCCCAGTCAGAGGTGAAAACTCCTGCACTTCCCTCCATCCTCACTGCATGTGCCAGCCAGTCAAGCCACTAGGTCTAGAAAGGGAAGGGGCAGCTGCTCTTCTGGCTGAGCTTTGCACTGCTCCTCATCCCGTTGCTGTCTCCTGGGGAAATCACCAGACTTCTCAGACAAGATGGGAAGCATATCAGTGAGAGTTTTCAACTAAGAAAATTCACAGAATAATTTAGATTGGAAGAGATTTATGAACATTATCTGGTCCAGCTGCTGCTCAAAGCAGGGCTACATTTGGTGGCAGATCAGGCTGCTCAGGGCCATGTCCAGTTGAATTTTGAGCACCGCCAAGGATGGAGACATCACAACCTCTTTGGTACCCTACTCCAGTGCCTGACCACCCTCTTGGTAAAGCTTTTTTTTACTTACGTCCAAGCCCTTGCCGTAACTTGTGACTGTTACCTCCTGTCCTTTCACTGTGCACTTCTGAGAAAAGTATGCCCCCATCTTCTCCATAACCACCCACTTGTGGTTAGACAAGACAAGACAGCAAGCAGGCCCCCTTTAGCCTTTTGAGGAATGGAAAGATTGGCTTAACAAAAAGATAAACCATTGACTCAGGCCTGGGACCCAGGACCTCTTGGCTCAGGCTTCCTGATGCCATTGGAAGGTAATTGGAGGAAAAAGACTCTAAAGTGTTCAGCTCTCCCAGGAATGGCTGAGTTTCCAGAGGAGCTCCACTCCTGACTGCTCCCATCTGGCACCTTGGAGCAGATTTTTCCACCTGGGGATCACTTGCCATGAAAACCATGTTTGAAGATACAGGTATTTCTTTGACATCTAAATAGAAAGTTTTTACAAACATGCCTGATGTGATAAGTGCAAAGCAGATGGTTTATGAGTCTCTGTGCTTAACTTCTCCAGCCATAAACTGGGCATTGTAACCCTTCCTTTCTCCAATCTTTATCTCTTTAGGGACATTTTCAATGCCTTTGGGCAAGGCTTGTCTTTCCTGGGCCTGCACAGAGATTAGCAAAAAGAAGCTCTGGTTCCCCTTGGGTCCTAAGTACCTTAAAGCATAGGAAGTGGTAAATTTGGACTTTGTCTCATCGTTGTTGCTCTAGAAATGCAACCAGTGATTCACAAATCAATACACTCCACTTCTGCCAGGCTTTCCATGGGCAAATAAAGGGTTTCCACAGCACAGGTGTGGAGGAAGCCATGGTGACAGAATATGTGTAGGAGTGGGGCTCTGCAGGTGCCTCAGCTACTTCTTGTCACATCAACCATATTCTGCACTGATATTGCTAAAAAGTGGTGGAGGACAATAGCTTTTACTGTTTTCTCCTGTTGGGACAAATACCCCCTGTTTAGAAATCCACACCTCTATGCACACCTACACAATACTCCAAATCATTGCAATATGTGGACTCAGATGCTATGAATAATATAAATATTCCTTTGTATTTGTTAAGAGATTTAAGCTTTCCCCTCCACACACACACGCCCCTGTGTGCTCCTATATACCTGATAATATGGGATTATAGAACAGTGCTATTATTCCTGCAGGTTTTGATTATTTAACATTGTACTGAGCAAAGTTATCAGAGAAATCCTGATGGACAAAAATAACTCTTTGTTTCTGACGTGGTGTTTGTAAAATAGCAGCCAGAAATAGTTATTGGCTGGCTGACTTCAAATAGTGCTGACCTTTCAGTGCACCCAGTGGAAACGGCCAGCACAAAAATCTCTTCACTCTGGGTGTGCAGAGCAAACCACTTTCCATTCTCATCTCTTCGATTTGACTGTTATTAAACTTTAGATTCAGTCCCATTTGTTTTCAATCACATTTGCTAGCGTGCTGAGGGAGAGAGCGATGCCAGCCCAACCTGGGGAAACTTTCTGGTCTTCCAGAGGTCTGTAACAACCCACCTGCCACCTGTCCTATTTCTGCGATCATTTCATCTGATCCAGATAAAATATCTGATTCAGTAACAGCTGTAAACATCTTTTGAACTGTTTCTTCCTCCACACACAGAGACAGACCGAGACCTGGACACCAGGTAGGATCCAGGAGACCATTCCCTCTTCTGCCAGTGTAGAGTGTCAGGATTTCCTGCCTGTGTGCCCCCATTTCCTTCCCTGTTCGCACTTGTGCATCCTGTTCAGGGCTTCATTGGCCTAAGCACCAATAAACCCCTAAAGCAACTAAAGAGGCAAAGTGCATCAGGTGTTTGTCAAAGCTCAGGCCAAGGAAGCCCCAGTCCCTGCAGCTTGGAGAGGTAAATATGACATAAGCAGCTCTCACTCTTTCTTAGCTCCTGCAGTCCCCTAACTTCTCCCTATATAAATGCTCCAAATCCTCTATCTCCTCACTGGGTTAAGAGCCTCCACAGATCAAGGACTAGCCTCTCAGTTTCAAGCGGAATCTACAGCCTGATTCTGAAGGCCGAGGACTTAACAAAGTCCTACACATGTTCCACTCCCTTTTCTCCTCATCCAGGTGGACACTATGTGACACAGGTGTCTCCCCTCCATCATTACTCCTTCACACAGCGTCTCATGTCCACCATTACTCCTTCTCACTCTTCTCCCATCTCCCGAGCAGCTGAGAGAAAAGACTCAGAGCACACAGGAATGAAGGCACCTCATAAATTAGGGAGCTGACTGAACATAAGGACATTAGGAGCAAGTGGAGACAGTAGTCAGAGGAAAGGGGAGTGTGGTCCAGGGAGGTTCAGTGACATCCCCCTCCTTTTCCTTTTTTGCGTCTTCCAGCTGTGTGGTGCAAAAGGAGGTTACACACCTCCAGCTCACATGGCTAGCCCCACTCCAAAGTGAGGAGATTCCCATCCTGCATATCCCAGCAGGAGGCTTACAGTGAGACTTAAGCAAATAGATTTCTCTGGTCATTCCTGGACAGGCTGGAAGAGAGACTTCAGATACGTAACACCACTGTCATGGCAGGCTGCTCACTGCTTGGTCTGCAGGATAAAAAATGCTCTAAGACAGGACATCAAGAAAAAAGCTCTTTGCTGGCCAGGCTTGAAGAAAACATCTGTTCATGCTGTATCGTAAGAGAAGCTACAGACAACTCAGACTATAGTTGCTATGGGGAGAATCAAAGTGCACCGCTGTTTCGACATTTTGAAAGTAACCTTCCCTGCAATCAGCAGAACTTGTGGAAAGGAGAGCCTCTTAGGGAATTCAGCTGTGAAATCCCTGCAAGTCTTTCTCATGCAAACTGTGATTATTTCAAAGGTTCACACACTTAGCTTCACTTAAGGAAATTTTCACAAAGAAAGGCAGACTTGATACAACATACCCATCATATTTCAAGTCACTACTTCAATCATTTTCTGAGATGGGCAAAACAATATGCTTTCCTTAGCCTTATTCTCAGAAACTGTCACTTTAGGTTAAATTTTTTACACATAGTGCATGTATTAAACTATTGGACTCAGAATGCTCATAATATTACATTTCAGCCCAAACAGTTAAAGACTGCAAACTAAACAAAATTAAAAAGGGTCGTATAATGTGAAACATCAGACAAACAACTCTAATAGTAGGGAGTGTTGACAGGACAGCCTATAATAGAATACTGATGGGGCTTTCCAAAGAAGTTGCTGTCAGCAAAAGTATTTCTAAACGCAATGTAGGAATATAAGTGAACCAGTGACAAGGAGAAAACTGATTACATTAATAAAGTCTATTGATTCTGGTAACAGTTCTTCTGTAACACTGCAAGAAGTGCACAGGTGTTGGTCAGACACTGGGAAAAATGCCTCACTGTGAGCCTGCTGGGAAGAGTCGAATCCTGCCATTTAAGTAGTTTATAATTTTTTGGGGTTTGGGCTGATTTTTTAAAGGATGCTCCTTACTGAAACAACCCCACTAGCCTACCTCAAGTTTATTTTTATGTAAAATAGACAAAACATGAAGAAAGTGAGGTTGAAAGCAGAAAGGGATCAGCATCTAACCTTTGAAAGTCAGCCAATTTTAAACCTGGTTTGATTCACATCAGTGATGTGGATCGTCATGGCAAAGTCTTACTCCCTGCCTGAAACCCCTACTGACATCAGTAGGTGTTTTGCCTGCAGAATGTGAGCAGGAGTATGCAGCAGATAGTTCATTATAGATAAGAATTTCCATTAACCCCTTCATTGGCTATGACAAAAATCCTGTTTTACTGCTTTGATTGCAAGTTGACTTCAGGTATTATCCACAGCAGAATTTGGCTCAGACATCATCAGTCTCAGGTTCCACCCGCTTGTCTTTTTTTGCTTCATGTCCCCATTTTAGCAATCTGCAAAGATAAGTGTATTTTCCATGTAACAAGACCATCTTGTAGAGGGTTAGCATACAAAGGGCAGATTATGGAGAATCAAGACCAAAGTCCTTTGGGACACTTGTGCAAATTGCAGCTGAAGCAGATGGTATTTAAATAGAAAGTCTGGGCACAATTAGAGAGAGAAGAGGGAAGCCACAGAGGACCTGGAATCTAGACTGACAAGATCTCATAACCTTGGCAACACCTTCTCCTGATTGCTAGCATCAAATGCAGAGGCTACATTGAGAAGGAAGTAGCTAATCAAGAGCCATCTTTGCCAATCTTCGTACCTGCCATTCTGCTCTGAAGAGGCTCTTGCCTTTCTCCAAGTCCATGGAGAGTCTGTGTGGACTCATCTGGAGGAGGAGCTGCTTAACTACCAGAAAAATATCTCAGGACTGCCAAGGAGGTACATGAAATCATGCCAGCGGCAGGTCAAAAATAAAAAGGACACACAAAAAAAGTTTTCAGACATAATTGTGGTCAGGGCATTTTCTCTGCAAACCTGCTTTGCTCTTGCAGAGACTGTAGTGCTGCCGAGGCTGCGAGTGTGGGATCAGGCCTGTAGTTGCACACCCTGGCAGCACACCACATCCTGGAGGCCACCACCGGGTAATCTGTAACCACTTGTACTTGCAAGTGACAGGGCTATGCAAAACCAGAGGCGATCGTTTGCAGGTGAGAGGCTGCTGCCAGACACACAGCTCAGACAATGACTGTCTCTGTGTGGAAAGCCAAAAACAACTCACTAGAGTGGACTTTGCCTTCAGCAACTGCCAAAGGGCAGGAAAAAAACAGGCTGTTGAAGATCTAGGACCTTATTATCTGTAATCACTTTCAAACCCGAGACAGAAGACCCCTAGCTGCACGTGGAGCAAAGCAGAGTCAGCCTCCTTTCATTTGGTAAAAACAGTGGTTCAGACGTAGCGAAAGTGCTTAGAAAGCATGGAAAGAGGAACCCAGAGAGGACAAGTGTCCAGGCAGGCAGGCAGATACCCCTGTGGTGCAGCATTTACAGAGACCCAAGCTGCTGAGCATTTTCAGCTACATTAACTTCAACAATTTGCACACATCAAGCCATTCCCTTTGTAGCCAGTGGAAAAAACCCAGACATTTCTGGAGGAAGGTCCATCTCATCCTCAGGTAGATGTTTAAAACGAGTAGCATGAATTGCGTTCCCAAATTGCCCATATTTCTCCACCAACCGTAAAATGAGTGTAGCCTAGATGTAGACAAGTCCACATCTACAAGATGTCCACAAGTAAACATTTGATGTTGGGTGAGAGAGACCTCTATCTACATGTGCAACTTAACATCCAAGTTCAAAAACCAAGTCCCCAGGAGACTGTGGCTTTGCAAATCGTAGTTTCCCCTTAAAACAATAGAGAAGCATCTCTCACCAAAATTGCTCGTGAAAGATCCAAACAGAGGAGAAACAGACTCACTGCATAAAATACAAAGCCTGTGCCATCAGGAGGTTTAAGGAATTCTCAAGAAAACTGAAAGAACAGAGAAAAGTTCTCTCTGCCCTCTCTGGCATAATCATCTTGCGCATTACATGGAAAAGCATTCAGTGAGATGAAAGAGAGATGCCATTTTTAATTTGACAACATCTCTGACTTTCAGAATAAAACTTTCTGCATCAGCTACTAACTTATCTAAAATGTGCAATTTTAGTATTTTACCTACAAAAGTGCTTTTAGGGATTTGCTTCCTAAAGAAGGCAATGGATAAACAAGCTGAAGTCTAGTGTAGGCAATTTTATTATCATGGGATTCTAGGAGGAGTAAATAAACAAGGAAGTACTACTGCTAAGGTAAGGTTTCAGGGAAAAAAAAATGCATAAATGGAGCAATAAAGAAGCTGAAAAATCTGAGGCAAAGATTTTGTTCTCTTCAAAATCATCCTCAAATTGCACAAACGAGTTGCAAGAGGAGGTGAGCTCAGAGGTTCTGGCCCCTCTGAGATGCAGGTCACCAGCTGGGTCCATGCTGCCACTGGAACTGTGACCACAGCATCGAGGCGCAGACTCACTCCCACTCCAGCCTAGCTCTGGCCCCAGCAGCAGGGAGGACCCAGCAGAAGCTGCCCACCCAGAGAAATAACCCCTCTCCTTGGAGACGTTTGAAGGGGTTGAAGGCTACATTGAAGGCTATGCCTTCACTTGTGTATTCCCCAGCGCTGGACAGACTGAAGAGGCCTGAGGACCCCTTTGCAGGCTGCAGGCCCTGCAGTGCTGATGAGCCACTGCTCTTGACCTCTGCTCTGGTCCAGCACCTTCTGGCCAGCACAAGAAAAAGCCTCTTACATGAAATTTCTGCATATGTTTCTCTGTCCTCCTTCTGTGAGATCTGCACTGATCTGCTCCTCTTTCACAAGCAGAACAGTATCAGCAGCATAAATGAGCAAATTTTGTATTCTACAGCAAGTCACAAATGGGGAATCTTTGCTAGCATCTGAGCTCTGATCTTTGCTGTCACTTTTTTTCTCACCTTTCTGGATTTTCCTGCTGCTCAGTTTTACATGTACCTCTTAGCGGCTGGGGGATGCTGTGGCTATAAACACACCTGCAGACCCCCTCTCCGTCCCAGTACTTTAATGCTGGAACCATGCACAACTTCAAACCCTTTAAACCTTTGCTAACAGCCCATATGGCTGTAAACAACCATTTCCCCCCCTCCTGTTATAGACTATTGACACAGCTGTTCTCTTTCATCACTCAGCCTATAGCGTAGAAGTATAATTTCAACATGAAAAGAACATTTATTAATTTCCTTTGCCCCTCACTAAACTGCTCTTTCCATTTTAATTATCCTCAGCATTAGATTTGAACGAGTGTCGGTGCTCACAGTTTCTGGAGCTCGGAAGAAGCAGGAGTCCCTTTGCTAACAGCAAGGAGGATGATGGGCAGGAGACATGAGAAGAGTGAAAGAGGGAGAAAGGCTGGGAACACCTTCCACAGCTCATGGCTTAGGTTGCACATGGCTTTGCACTGGCTTAAAATCCGAACAAGGAATTGGCCAGTCATGCGAGCAAACATTCAGAGGCACTGAGTCCAGCCTGGCTTACATAGGTCAGCTTCCTCCCTCGCAGTGGCAGTTGTGAGGCAGTCTACATGGGAACTGGGTCAGGACACAAGTTATTCCAAAAAAGGGTGCTTTGTTACAACGACAAGTGGCACCTAGACCTAATGCTGTAGGACCTAGCTATGCAGTGCGCAGCTGAGTGGTTGTATCTGTATGGACAAGCTGTAGCTTCATTTCAGTGCAGCCAGGAGCCAAGAGGCCATCCCCATGGCAGGGCTGCCCCATGCTCTCCAGCTCTCTCTTTCCTCCCCTCTCGGGCCATCATCGCTGTCTGCTGGTCCTCCCACACACTGTGCTTTGGCCAGCAAAGCCAGACACTTCTGAGCCACACAGCCCACTGCCCTGGCACGTGCACCCCCATATTTGGCACAGCAGCAGGGCCCAAGCCCCAACAGCCCGGGGAGGCACCCAGAGAGTGGGGATGGGGCCAGGGCTTTGCCAGCCCTGGGGTTGCCCAGCACCTGGCTGTCTCCTGCTGCTGGTGCCATTTTTTTTTTTCCTCAGAGCAGGTACTGAGAGGAGACATTTTCTTGATGTCTTATCAGGCTTTTTTTTTTAATGGGAGAATAATATTTCTCTTTGCCTGTGTCAGAAGTGCGCTGGGTGGGTTTGCAGCTCTGTTTCTGGGAGACCATCCAACGTCCTCTGCTGTGTTTAGAAAGGGTGGCTCCCGCAGCACTGCAAGGCCTTCAGTTGATGACATTGGCAGCTGAGGCGCATTTGGCCCAAGGACCTTGATCTTCTCCCGGTTGATTTTCATCCCATCTCTTATTTTTTTCCACCCGGCCTCCTCCCTCCCGAGCAAAGATAAATCTCTTCTCAGCCATTTCTCTCCAGCTGCCCTCGCTGTCCCTCCCCTTGGCAGCTGGTGCCACGCAGGAGCCCCTGTGCACTGGCAGCACATCCAGAGCTGCTGCTCGCTGCCATGGCCCTTGTTTTTCCAGGGCAGGAGCCAACCGTGGGCAGGAGCAAACTGAAACCCCGCAGGAAGCGCACGCCTGTTCCGACCCCACTGTTGCCAGAAGTCACCTGTTTTTAACAGTTTTCGGCACCACAATGGTGTGAAGAAAATGTTTTACAGAGGTGAAGAGCATCCTCTCCCCCGACCCAGGACTGGCCCAGGACCCCATCTCTCGCTCCAGTGATGATAATCTGAAATCACCAAGACCACAGCTCCACAAGGGGAGCAGGAAAAGCCAGATCCAGGCAGTGGTGAGGCAGGCGAGAGCATCTTTAGGGCTTTGGGAGGATGCAGAAAGCAAACACTGCTAAAGCGACCACACCACCACCTTACGCCAGCCCAGGACAAGGAGCAGGGGGAAGGATAGAGACATGCTCCTTGCAGACACATGGAGAAACTAGCCCTGCATGAGCAAACTCCTGTACCAAGGCTCTTCAAAGGCCCCCATGCGGGAGCATGAACCTCCTGCCTCTCCGAGGGACTATGTGCAGCTCCCGAGTGCAATGCGGCACGAGGACATTGAAGCAGGCCCTGAACAGCGAGCACCTGCTTTAGAAATGCCCTTGCAGTCTCCGCAGGCTGAGTTATTTCTCGTTGTTATATCTCCCTGTCACTCAGGCCAGCCTGTTCCCAGCAGCGCTGGTGCGTCTTTCCTGGCAGATTAGCCTTGAGTTGGCCGAACGTTTGAGCAGCCCTTTCTAGCCCTTCTTCCCATCCTGAGCTCCCCAGATAAACCATGTGGCATTTAAAATTCAAGAGCCAGGTTTTTTTAGAGGAAGAGAACAATGAACTCTTTGGCATAGAGAAAAATCAAAATGAGTAAGAATAAAAGTAAAATGGTGTTTGTAACTCCAACTGCTGCTGTCTCTTATGCCCTTGCAAAGAAGGTTTCTTCCCACGGCTTCCTCAGTCCAGTGGCTTGGTCTCTCCCTGCACTGCGACAAGCCCTTGCTGGGGGCCGTGTCTCTCTTTCTATCCAGTCAGAGGCCTGGCCGCCTGCAGTCCCTGCTCCTTCCAACCCCACGCTGCTCCCCTGGGCTCAGTGCTGTCTCTACCCCTCTCCTGTGCCCCTTGGTCTTGGATACCCCTTGGTGGAGACCATTTCTCCATCCCATGGGGGTCCCTGACTCAGGGCACAGCTGCCTGGGGCAGATGAACAGTGAGGTTTCTGCTCCGTCTTGCCCATTACAGGCTTCTACGGGAATGTAACACAGGAACAGATGACAACCTGTGAAAAGACCATGTATCGTCTGTCACATCTTTGATGCACCTCAGCATAGATGCACCCTGAGGGAGGACACCAAGAGACTGCACAGGGGGTATTTTAGTCTGACGCCAACTGGTCGCTGAAATCCTTCACCAGCACGTGACAGTTACTGCGTTAGCCTGTTGCTTTGAAATCACCTGAGAGGAATTTGCAGAGACTTGCATTTTCAATGATAGCAAACCTCGTTCCCTTCTTTCCTCAGTTTAGCTCTCAGACCTGCACTGTTATATAGTTCCAACAGCTGAAATCGGCATTGCTGTCCCCTCTCCATGATGCTGGTGGCCTCTCCCAGGTAGTGCACCGTTGGCATGACCATAACTGCTCAGAGCAGCTCAGCACGTCAAAGCCCATTTTCATCCGATATGCTTCACAGGAACACCAAAAGTCCCAAATCTGTCCTTCAGAATCGTGGTATCAGCTTAAAAAAATATGAGGTATAATATACTTGATGTGATTAAGAAGTACTTTTTTTTTTTTTTTTATTCAATATTTTGGTTTCTGTGCTATTGGAGTGGGGCATTATGTTTTATACTTTTCTCAGCAACTTTGATACCTGGAAACTTCTTTTTCTTTTAAATAGAAGCCAAGCTTCACCATCTAGAAACTGAGGCTTTAAGAAAACAGTAAATATGAAAAGCACAAGACTTGGCAACACTCTCTTTAGTAACAGCAGTTTTCTGAGTACACCAAATGGATGCATAGCCGAAGGTCAGATTCTGAGTAAAATGTAAAGAAGCCGTCACCCCACTCACCAAAATGCACAAGAGACTTTCAACATAACTTTTTTGTGCCATATGGAAGGATGGTGTTGTAAGGAAGATACTTTACCTGGACTGCTCAATAGGTCAGGTTTCAATTCCTGGTTCTGCTGCCGACTTTCTCCTTGAGCTTGGGAAACTAATGTTCAGATTCTCTCTGCCATGGTTTCCTCATCTGTAAACTAAAGAAACTGTGATGTCTAAAAGTGTACAGGACTATGACTTCTTTCACTCAAGTTTCCAAAAAGCTTAGAAAATGTCACATAAACAGAACTATAAACTACAAAGAGTTATTGTTTGTATGAACTTTATCTTGAACCGAACACTCCTCTTTGACTCACTGTCCTTAATTGACACTGATGTGTTCCTTCTCCCATGTCTCTAATTGCTTCAAAATTTTGTAACTACAAGACTTATAAGAATTAATTAAAATGTAAATTAAATGATAGCTTGCAGGAAGATTGCAATTATGATTTCATCTTCTACTCTTACATCCCATGGTACCAACAGGTCTGTGCAACAGGTGTGCCAATTAATAGCTGAAGATAAAGACATCCACAGCTGCACACCTCTTCATGTTTCAGGTTATTTAACAAATATGGCTTGTGCAATTATTATACAAGTACCTACCCTGAGTCTCCAGCTACATAGCAGTAAATATTCAGAGAATGAGATTTTCATTTGTCAGGAAAAGAAAGAGACTCCCCGCCAGAACATCAGACAAACTTTTAAGAAATCTTACAAGTGAATTTCCACATGATAAACAGATGGCTGGTAAGATAGTTAAATAAAGCAGCATATCTAAAGTTTTATTTTGTCACCATGCCTTCACTTCAGTCTGGCTAAGAACGGATCAGCATTCCCATTATAGTCATCCTTTTAGAGCTGTTGAATTCTCCATGTTTTGAGGATGAAATTACCAAGTATTTAAAACAATCATCTGAGTAATTAACTAGATTATACTAAATCTGAAAACAGAGTTGAGGGAGTAACTTTTTTTTTTTTTTTTTGCTTATCTAGAAATGGAAAATAGAATACTACTTCTAATAGTGATATGACAAAAATCACCAGGGCATTTCCAATAATTCTAAAATAAGTGCAATTTATTAACAATCATCATAAAAATCATCAGTCCCATCATAAAAAGAAAGTGGAAACTCAAGTCATTTAGTATGTGAAAATCCCAGAGCTGATCGTAATACGTGATCATCATTATCTGACACTATCCGACAAGCTAGAGAAACACTCATAGTGTTGCCTCCATCTGGGCATTAGCCAAGTTAACCAGAGTCAGGTATCCACATGATGCTGAAGCCACACTTCACTCACACTGCCATAGCCTTGTTTACACCGGGCTTAGCCCTGTTTACTTGTGACCAAAGTGCTTCATTGCCTGACGACTTAATACTGCAGGAGGCTACATTGCTTAATGAACATTTGCATGCTCCATTGCAGGAAAACATGCCTGTCCTTACCAAGATCCTGTGTGCACTCCTGACCCACGCGTACTGCAAGGGGAGTGCAGCATGCTTCCTGCTGCTGGCCACAGCTTCCTGTCCTGCGGTTACCACCACAATTTGGCTCAGGGTAATGCTAAAGCAAGTCTCATTGAAGAACCATCAGGCAAGTGTGGCATATGGGGCAATGCAATTGCTGCGTTGACAATGGTTGCACTTGGGAGACGATGGTGCATTTGGTGAGGGTGTTGTGAAGGCTGCAGCTGTGGTGAAAGGAGGCAGATGATATAAGCTTTGGTTTTTAACTTTTGAAATGGCTAGCAAGAGCTTAAGACCTTCCATCAGTAAAACCCTGGGGAGCTGTGTGAGGAGCTGCAGCCTCTCAGCGCCACATCAGGCACAAAACAGTGGCCAAACTTGCTCCAGAGGAAATACTGCTATTGCCAGTGAGCACCTGTTATCCCTGGGCCTCCTCAGCATGGGTTGCCAGGTCAACCAATCAGCAATTTTGTCCAGCAGCAAAGGAGAGTGTTTTCTCACAGAGCTGGCTGGAGACAGCATTTAAATGGTTTCTGCAACAACTTTTGGAATCAAAGAATTGCTGTGGTTGGCAGGGACCTCTGGAGGTTATCTAATCCAACCCCCCTGCTCAGGCAGGCTCAACTAGAGCAGGCACCTCATGGCCGTGCCCAGCTGGACTTTGAATATCTCCAAGGATGGAGACTCCACAACCTCTCTGGGCAACCTGTTCCAAGGCTCACAATCAGGGCTGAGTTTAGGAGAGTGAGAGAAGAAAAGGATGTCTTGTGCACAAGATGATATCTTTTGATAGAAATCTATTAATATGGAGTTAAGATTCCCTGTCTGTGGGTTATGGAGTAATAGTGATTCTGATGGAACATGGTTATTGAAGAAAACACACTATCCAGGGAAGAGTAGTGAAGCTAAAGGAGGTGAAGATATAGCTGATGTTCATGAAACAGACTGTAGAGAAATAAGGAGGCAGAATATGCAACAGAGTAGAAATTAGTTGAGTTGTATTATTTTGGGGAATGATGGCCTCCTGGGACTGTGTTGGGACCCTATTACACACTCATCTAATCATGGACAAATATTGCTGTAATGCTACTAGGCAGGGACATGCTGGAAGAGTCATATCACTTTGGGAGGCTTTACTGCCCCAGAAACATCCTGGAAAATAAGTGCAACTGCTGGTGATACGCCTGACTATCATGGCTCAGAAACCAATAAGGACTGCCAAGAATTGGGCTGAGTTAAGCCTTGCAAAGTAAATAATATTAAAGAGGCTGTTCAGCTACATAAATAAAAGGAGAATAAGGACACAGCAGTTCTGTTAGGTGGTGAGAGTGTGGTAGAGATTAAAGTAACTGAGGTGTTTCCCCAAAACCAAGTGAATACTTTGCTTGAGTGAGAACATTGATGCTGCTGATGATGGAGAAGGCAGGCTAGATAGTGAGAATAAGGACAAGAAAATGGAAATAATACCTGAAGTAGAAACATAACTCTAAGAGGTTATGGTATTAGAGTCAGAAGATGTAGAGGGAGGAGAGGACAGAGATGAAAATCAAATAGGCTACATTCCAGCATCCTGGCACATGAAAACACTGTTCTAGCAACAAGGCTCCTCAAGGAAGTCAGGATAGTAACACCTGACTAGTTATTAGCAAATGTAACGCATACATGTCAGGATGGTGGAAAAAGAAATCTGAGTAACTGCAGACCAACTATCCCAAACTCAAAGATTTTAGAACAAATTCTGAAGAAAGAAACAGTTAAATACCTGGATGAAACTGGGTAAAAATGGGGTAAAATGATCTTACTTAACATTGATCATGACAGACTAAGCTGACCTTTTCCATTTGTATCGGATTTTCCAGCTATACACTTCACCAAGCTGGGCAACAGCAAAATATTCTTACAGTATCAGACAGAAAATGTTTAGGGAAGACAGACATCAGCAGAAAAGAAAGGGCATTTTTCTTGAATGACAGTCCCTTCCAAATTGGTTCAATCCACCACAGAAACAATCCCAATTCTAAAACTGCCTGAACACAAACTTGTGTTTATTTACATCTCCTTTATTATTGTGGTGCAATAGCATTACTGTATTATCATGGACCCCACTGTGCCAGGCACTATACGATTACAGAACAAGACACAGCCCCTGCCTCAAATTTCTCACAATTTAAGAGCCAAGCAAGAGAACAGATGAGGGAACACATGGGCACAGCAGAGCGATGGTGAGCAGCACACGCACAGCCCTAACGGGGCTCAAGGCTTGGGTGGGCGTTACTCCAACTGAGAAGGTTTAGAGGAGAGACTAAAATGAGGAAAATGTCTCATGGATATTTATGCAGAGCACCTCATAAATGAGAGGGCAAGAAGGGTTAAAGCATGGATGTGTTCAGTTTGATTGAGTAGGCTATGGAGGCCAGCATCACGGTCAGTTAATGGTTCTGAGCTGATGTACCTGTGGTAAGAGACAGAGGGAAACAGTTTTCTTCCCCTGAGGACTAGGAAGGACCTTGAGAGGGAAGACAAGCAGATCAGATTCGCTGCCATAGAGGAGAAGGAAGTAGTGGGTGGATGCCAAGGGACTAGCATGGTCAAAGCAGCAGATGAGGATGGTGATCTTCACAGAAGCAGTGTGAATGGTTCAGCACAGGGCCACATAGCATTTGTCAGGATCAGGCAGAATGGGCTTGCAGGAAACAAAACACAAATTGATGGGTCTGGGCAAGAGCTTCAGCCCTCTGCATGGCTAGATATCCCCTTTTGCAGAGATGTAAGAGGGGAAGAGTCTAGGGGATTTAGATGTGACCTGGCTGCTAGGGCCTAGAGAAATCAACAGCAGATGGGATGCCCCCTTGGTCAGGGCTTCCGTGAAAGGCAGGATGTTAGAGATATTGCTAAAGTAACAGTTTATTTGGTTAAGCACTGGACGACAAACAAAACCAACTAAGGCAGGCACTCATTTCAACAAGCTTGAAGCTGAAGGCACCTCTCAAGATCCAATGGTTGGACTGTGATTTACACCGGTGAAATAAAAATGAGATTTGGCCAAGTAAGATCAGTTGTTATTGTCTTTTATCAATCTCTGTATAGACCATTTTGCTGTGAATTGTGAAAGCTTTGCTGCATTAAACTTTCCCTGTTTTCTTTGTTTGATACTGGGGAAGCGGCTGAAGATGAAAGTACAAATAGGAGCATAAAATGTAGCAGCCTGACTGAAATAAATAGTTTGCTGCAATGTTCAAAGAACCTCACACATCATAAAACCAAGTGCGCCTTCCACTTCGGCATGGAGCTGACAGCTGATGGGGCAGCTCCAGATGACGGTCTTTCCATTTACTCTCGTGTTACAGAGGCGCTGAAGGGCTCCATTTTAGAAGGTATTTCCAGATGCACTGAAGAGTTTAACAGGACCTCTACCACCTGCTGCGAGGAGCTATGTGCAAAGAGCCAACATTAGGGCAAATACTGTCCAAGATGCAAGTCTGAAGACTTCTTAGGGACCATCCATCACAGGAGTACTAGACCAAAACTAACGATCATTTACTACAGTGGCTCCTGAACACAGCACGCCTGGGGACTAACTCTTGGGGCCCCAGACTGGGTCAGTGGGGTGCCTGTGCATTGACCCAAAGCCATCTGGCCTTGCAAAACACCGTTCACATGCTCGGACAGGCAGCGCTGCGGCTCAGCACTTGCAGGGATTGGGAAACACACTGTAGTCATGTATTCACATCAGAGCAAAGCTGTGCTTCCAGGGAAGCTGACTGTGAGTCAGAGGATAAAACCCGAGCAATGTTTGCCTCCCTCGCCCACCCTCATCCCGCGTGCAAGGAGCTGGCCTCTTCTCTTCCCATTTCGCAGGGCAGGGAAGCTGTCTAGGTCCTTCAGGAAGACTGGGCTGTGTTTGCTTGCTGCTTTTAAGAGCACAGATAGACCTCAGTCCAAACATGCACAGATTTCAAGGAAGTTTGGATTGTAGCTTCTCAGCTCACATCCATCTTATATTTTTAACCAGAAAACGTTTCTATCTAAGGTAGCCTCTAAACAGCAAGCAAGCAAGGAAAAGGAAGAAAACCAACCCATAAATAGCCCCTACCTGAGCCTGTGGAAGGGCAGAGAGCAGGTGGACACTGAGAAATACTCCTCAGAGACACTGTCCTCAGAAACCGCCCGGGAGCCCTGGAAAGGTGCTCGCCCTGGTGCAGCCTGCTACACTGGTGCAACCATGCTGCACTGGTGAAACTGGAGCAACTGCACTTCTCTTCTGCTTTGAGGTGAATTCGTGTTGCACTCTTACAGCAGTGCTGGCACACGGGGCATGAGTGTTCACTGCGAGGAGAGGCGGCTTGGGCACAGTCACAACCTTTCAGGTAGCATACGCAAGTGGCTTTGGCCACATTTCCAGCAGGTCTGCAAGAATAAACTCTTGGTGTTTTCAGGTGCATGTGTTTATCTGTGGGAAATCACTATTTGTGCAATGGTAAATCACTATTTGTGCCATGGTACTATCTGTGTATGTCTGAATTTTGAAGTTTCTGCATGCAGACAAGCAGTACAGCAACCGATTTTTATAGGCCCACTGAAAATGTGGCCCTTAATTATGGCCTTTGCGAGGGAGGGGGATTATCTGGCGGATGAGATTAGCAGCCCCGTTGCTCTCTGGGACTACTGGTTGGCTGGCTGGATTCCAGTCAACGACCCTGTTCTGAGTCATATTTTGTGCCCTCTCCAAAAGTAATAGTAGTGTTTTTTAAATTTACAGGAGAGTTTATCCCTTGTACTTTTGTAGTCAGTACTTTCTTGTCTCTTTGCATATAACAGTTAAAAAAAAAAGAGAGAGAGAGAGAGAGAATGGTTTAAGATTGGCTTTTATACTGTGGTATGTGTCACTAAAAACCTTTAGTGCTGCTATGATATCAAAATAATGTATTTAGGCCTACAGAGACAGGAGAGAGAGAGCAACCTGTCAGTCCATGACAGGCACCCCTGTGGGAAGCAGACTAAGGATATATATTGCCTGTCAGATGAAACCGGTCAGGGTAAAGAAGGTAGGAGAGAGGGGAGAATATCAAACCTTTTCAAATTTTGACTGTGTTTGTATATTGCCAGGTCAGAACAGAGCAGCTCCCCTTCCCCACATTTTAACATGTATTTTCTGAAAACCTTAGAAGCTGTCACATTGTTTTCCCTTCTTCCCTGTTGCTTGCTTTTGATCACGGAGTGATATTGCTGTTGCTTTTTTCTTTACTAGGACTTTCACATTTGTGTCACTGCACAAGCATGGCTCCACACATGCTAGAAAACCAGGATTTTTGTTTTGGTGGTTCTTCCCCCCCCCCATTCTCTAACTTCTCCGAATTGAAGTTTTGAAAGGTTAGACAGTGGAAAATGGAAGAATTGGAATGAATATCTAAACATTGTACTTTCCCTGGCAAGCAGACGGGGGAAAAGCTGAGGGAAGGTGATGAGAATGGAGATTGGAAAGCAAAAACCTAATTGAAAAAAAAAAAGATCTTTTCATTTTGAAAATTGATAGCTGGAGACAAAATTAGTATTTCCATGTTTTCTGAAATTTCTCATGAAATTGCTACTTTGGTGAAAATGAAACTTTCCTCTAACTCTCTCCCTCTTTTCACAGTAAAATATATTCTGATTGAAAAACATATGCATTAAATGCAACATGAATTAAAACTAACCCTGGAGCGCTGTGCCCAAGGAAGGGGATGCATGCAAGGATGGGCTTGGTGGCGGCAATGCACGCGGTGGGCTGGGCTGCCCGAGAGCCTGCTGGCACATGCGGCAAGTGGCTCGCTGGTGCCCGACGGCTGGGCTGGCAGTTCCCAGCAGATCTGAGGAGCATGGCCACAGCAGAGAATATTCAACCAGTTAAATCCTGGAAATACTCTGGCATATGGATAATCATCCAAACTGTTTGTAAGCATCTAGAAGACAACAAAGAGATGAGCAACAGCTAACATGAATTTGTCAAGAACAAATCATGTTAAACCCAACCTTCTTTTTACAACAAAGTGAGAGGCCTCATGGAGAGAGGCAAGACAGCAGCTATCAGATATGTGGACCTCATTACTGCTTTTGACACCATCTCATATGGCATTTCCATAAAAAAGTTAGGGAAACAGTCTACAGTAACCAGACAAACGTACTTAAGGTGTACAACTGTATTCAACAACTGTTCTCAGCTGTGGTCAGTGATCTGTTGCTCACTGCAAGACTGGAGGTATATACTCTACAGCCCAAAAGATGTCTTTGCAGGGTCCTGCACCCTTCAGTATCTTCATCAGTAATTTTGATAATGGAATAGAAAAGATGCTTATTACATTTGCAAATGCTTTTAACACTGGGCAGGCTGTTCCATGCTGGATCATTATTGAATATAAAATGAACTTTACAAATCAGAGAAATATTCTGAAAAAAGTAGGATGCAATTCAATAAGGACAAATGCAAAGTCCCACATATAGGAATGAACAGTCAGTCATGTGTATACAAGAAGAGAAGCTAGTTTGGTATCAGTTGGGCAGGAAAGTGTCTGAAGTTTTTAGCGGATCACAACTTGACTATGAATCAACAAGGCCTGCTGTGACAAAAAAGGCAAATGACATATTGTGTCATACAAACAAGATTTCTGTCAATAAGATACATGAGGTAATTCTAGTCTGCCCAACACCAGTAAGATTTCAGCTTGAGTTACTGTGTTCAGTTTTGAGCCCAGCAATTTAAGAAGGACATGAGCTTCTTGGTGGAGGTCCAGAGAACTCAGCCAGGTGATCACAGACCCAGAAAACAGGACTTTCATGGGAAGGTTGGACAAACTGGGTCTGTTCTGTCTGGAGAAGGGAGGATAAATTGAAAAGAAGTTGTAAATCACAGAATCACAGAATCACAGAATCGCTGAGGTTGGAAGGGACCTCTGGAGATCATCTAGTCCAACTCCCCTGCTCAAGCAGGGTCACTTAGAGCACGTTGCACAGGATTRCGTCCAGACGGGTTTTGAATATCTCCAGAGAAGGAGACTCCACAACCTCTCTGGGCAACCTGTTCCAGTGCTCTGTCACCCTCACAGTGAAAAAGTTTTTCCTCATGTTCAGATGGAAGTGTCTGTGTTTCAGTTTGTGCCCGTTGCCTCGCGTCCTGTCGCTGGGCACCACTGAAAAGAGTCTGGCCCCATCCTCTCGACACCCTCCCTTCAGATACTTGTACACGTTGATAAGATCTCCTCTCAGCCTTCTCTTGTCCAGGCTAAACAGGCCCAGCTCTCTCAGCCTTTCCTCATAAGAGAGATGCTCCAGTCCCCTAATCATCTTTGTAGCCCTTCGCTGGACTTGCTCCAGTAGTGCCAGTAAAGAAAGGAAAAAATATTTTTTCCCCATTTCTACTGTGGGTAGGACAAAAATAAGGACTTAAGTTACAGCAAGGGAGATTCAGACAGAGTCCCAGCATGTTTTTCCATTGGTAGGACCAGCAAAGCATTGGAGCAGCTGAGCTGAGACATGCAAGAGCTCTGTCACTGGATGTTTAAGGAGAGATTGGACAATTACCTCTGAGAAATGGCACAGGTACATCATCTGAGAGAACTACCTGTCCCTGTCCCTTCCAGCCTGGTTCTCTGTGATTTTTATGATGGATGTCAGTTTTCTTTAACAGTTCAGCAGACGATAATTTTTAAAAATAGTTTCCCAAAGACTTGGCGCTTCCCAAGAACTCTCAAACCTTCTCTTTTTCTGAAAGCCTTTCCCACTGCCTAGTATTTCCACTGGCTTCAGTGAAACGAAGGTTTGCTGACTGCGGCTCTTGGACCACAGCAGTGACTGTTCACAGTCAAACATTTAATTTACCTCCTAGCTACACTTAGAGGCTCTAGAGCGAGCAGCTATTTTTAAAGCTCCTGCCACATGGAACATTTGCTCGGCAGTAGAGAGTGTGCTCGAAGAAATAATGACTGCCTTTTTATCCAAAGACTATTATAGCTGATGTTTAAAGTTCACTAAAAAACATGTTTCTGTATATTTGTATGGAAGGTATATTTAAAGCAAACCTCCCTCAAACTCTACTCAATAAGCAAAGAGCACACAGCAATACTCCACTCTTGACATTTTAAAAAGACCTCTGATGTTCTTTTCTTCCTTTAACAATGGGACCAATTTTCCTTTCCCTGGCTGTGAGCCCTGCCTTGCTTTTTCTTTTATCACCTCTCGCAATTAACTTGACCTCACCTTTAAGCACACTCTTCTCCAGGACACTAAACTCAGACAGGGTGGGAGGTGTTGCTGTTGGGGAAATGAAAGATCAGACATTAGTGTAACAGTGAGACTATTAGCAGCATTCACCATCTTCTCTAACAAGGACGCAGCAATCCCCCTGGGCTATTAATATTGATCACAGGCCTCCCCGTGACCTGTTGCTTCCCAGGAGAGTCACCCAGAGAGTCAAGCTGAGAGCACACGCCACTAAATATAGCAATTCTTCCAGGGACCAGGAAAGAAAATGAGCAGAATTTTATGTTTGTTCCTGTCAACACAGGACAACAAATCTTTGATGCTTTCTTGCCATCATTCTCCATGAAGGGATGACTGGCTGCAGTATTTTGGAAGAGAGAACGGACCAGGTTCAGGCAAAACCCCTTCCCAGCCATGATTTTCTGTGGCGCAGTCCCGTCTCTTGCTGTTTTACTGCTGACCTGACAAACTGACATTGACTGCCGCTGCCACACAGCTGTCCTTGCCAGACCGGGCATAACCATCTCCATGTGCAGGCCTGTCACTTAGAGGCACAGGCTGGTTTTAGACACCATCAGGAAAAAAATGCGAAGCTCTCCCTGACTGAAATAGAGAAGCCATCCACTGAGAGGAGTCCAAAAAAGCGCGTCTGCCATCGATCTGTTTGTGCTGGAGGGCTGAGGAGGTGTCTTGGCAATTCACGCACGCCAGCCAGCACAGATCTCCACCCGAGGCTCTCTCACTTGAAGCTGTGTCTGCTACAGGCCTCTCGCTGCCACCAGAGAGACACAGGGACAGCTGCTTTGAAGAGTGACACACAGCCATGCTTCCACACGGCAGCAAGGCAGGAAGCCCAGCCCTGTGGTCCCACCACCCTCGCGGAGAACAGGGGCTGCAGCGATGGACTTGGAGACCGGGAAGGGAAGAAGGAGCAGCTATGCTCTACCCATAATTGCTTCAGTAAAGCATTGCAGTGAGGTCATTTGCACATTAATAAGCCCAGCCACATCTAAATGTACAATATGGCTTCTGAAAATATGGTATAGCACTTAAGCTCGTGAAAGGCCTCTCCTTCACCATCCTTATGGATGAAACCATCTATTTATCTATCTGACATCAAGCACCACCAATCCAGCCCTGTCAGCACAGCTCCGGCCCGCTCCAACAAGGATTCCCCCGGGGTAACAGTCTCCTGTGTCTCTCTAGCTCTTGGCCTGCCTGCTTGGGCCATGCCTATACTTGAAAGGCAAATCAGCCTCAGGTACGGTGTGAATTCTCAGTGCGATCTCCATTCCTGAACATCTCCACTCATCTAAAGTGTATTAAGCTAAAACATAAAAAGGGCATTCAACCTGGAAGAAAATGGATCATGCATAAAAACAAATAGCTACTGTGGAATAACTAATGCTGAGTTACTCCAAAGGCAGACAAACCCCAAGCATGCCAGCTAGCTCAGAGAGCGGCACATTTGTGAGGTGTTAGCCAGAAGGGAGATCCTGCCAGTATTCGCTAGACAGAAACAATTTTCTAGGCCTGGAGGCGAAAGGCCCTGCACCCTGTTAGCAAGTAGTCAATACACTTCTAAGGAAGCAGCTCTCCCGATGATAATTAGCAAGTCCTGGCTTCCCAAGGCTCAGCCAAATGGGCTATTCAACTTTTCGAGCACCCTGGCGCTGCTGGAGAATGACCTTTGGACGTGTGCTCCAGACAAGCGCTACAGCTTGTTTGTAAAGGGATGCTTCCTCTCCCCCAGACACAGTAAAACATTAATCCAGCAAGCCAATGAAGCTCTATGCACACGTTTTGCCATACGCAAGGAAAGAGCGCAGTGTTGCTGACCGCGGGTGCCCTCTGCAGAGAGCCCCGTGAATTGCCCCAGGGCCTGCCACTCACTCTTCTCTCCCCTGCAGCACAGGCCATGGCTCCCAGCCACAGTCCTGCCCTTACAATGTGCTGTTACCTAAATTTTTCACATGCCATAACTGATTCTTGTGCAGTGGAGGGATGAGCAGCCCCTGGGGAATGTGCTTATCCTGTGTATCGCACATGCATCAGCTTCTGCTCCATGAGCTGGTCCTTTCTTTCATCAGTGCAAATCCCAACTGCTCTTACTAATGCCACCCGGACTGCTTTGGTCAACTAGGAATAATCTGGTAAATTAATAATCAGTCTCAATCACATCAGCTTCCTGGGGTTTATGAAACATAGAAAGACCACAGGATTCACACGCAGGCCATTGGGTTTCATAAACCTCTGTGTCGTCGTTACTTCTTTCTCACCCAGCACTGCTAATTCCCATAAGGATTCAAGCAAAGCAGAGTGACCTTCTTACAGAAAGTCTTTTTTAAAGATATAACACAGTGAAGTATGCAGTGGGCACAAGACACAAGGCAGCACCATTTTAGAGCCTATCATTGGCTGTATGTCTCAAGAACAACTAAAATACTACAAGTCACCAGCTGAAATAAGCTGTCTTCTCAGAGTATAAACATAAGGAATGAACCCAAATAAACCAGGCTCCTCCATATCTTCAGGGCCAAACACAGGCCTACATAACAGATAGGGAGAAAGAGCTATAGGGCAGATATGATCTACACCCAGCCACAAACAGTGTCTGGAACAGATGTAGGTATCAGATTTTTTTGCTTCTAAATCTCTCCTGCAATCATAAGTCATGTTATTTTGGTTTATGGCTGTGGGCTACTTGCAATCTAAAAGGAAGCAGCAAAAACATCGGGCCAGTGTATGATGTAGGGATGAAGAGCATGTAGTAACAGCCAACAAGAAACGCACATGTGTCTGCTTATCAGCTTAAAACTGATTCAAATGAGCAAGGAGAGCTGGAAAAGCAACAAAGCACACTGCTTTAACTGGTCCTGCAACAGCAGAAAAGCCAGAAGTGGGATCAAGATGTTAACAGTTTCCTTTCTGGGAGACTTCTGTTCAAATATCCAGAAAGGAAAAACACTTTCTGGATTCTTATTCCTTCTTGATCTCCCAAATTCACTTTTTAAACCCAGACCCATTTAACCCTGCTCTGCAAGCAAGAACAACTAGGACTGCAGTCTCTACCCATCTGTCTCCCAAGCCTTATAGTGCTTGAATAAACATTCAGTATCCTAGTAAAGTGCAATATGCCATTGCACCCAAGGACAAAACGACCAACACTCGTCCAAATACCAGCACCCTCTCTCAGGGTGAGCTTCACTGCAGAGGCGATCTGGCAGGGAGGTTTTGCCTCACCTTGTCTGCCCCACTGGCACACGGGGCTGCCTTCAGCTCTGGATAACCCAGCCTCAGCATGAGCAAGCCAACTCCAGGGAAGCTGCATTTTTGCTCTGAAGAGCTGCTGGCAGTTTGCATAGCTGCCAGCGGCACGGTTCGTGCTGGGCCACAAAGCTCCTCTGTGCCTTGCTTTACAGAAGATGTGAGAAAGGAGGTCAGAGCTAGAGATCCAGGTACAATTTTCATAGCTGCACAATTACTATATCATGCATTCAGCCCTCTTGAGGTGCTCAGGAGGCAAAAATAAATGCAGCGCAACCTCCAGAAACTTGACAGTCTCAGAAACGCTTGTAAGGTAGAAGACCTGGAGAGATCTGGCAGATCCACACACTGTGTGGAGGGGGGTTATGTTGCACTGTGAGTGACATGAGAAGCATGTTATGGTGAGATTTGAACAGCAAGGCTTTTATGGTTTGGTGAATTGCCTCTCTTTCCAGTAGGCTGAGCCAATACCCTGCTCCAGTGAGCTCAAATTAAGGTTGTGCAAATAACTGATTTTTTCAGCTTGGCTCACAAATCAAAATATTTTAAGAAAACAGATTCAGAGCAACCTGAAACACTCATTTTTATTTTCCTTTTGGGCTGATGCAGACTGGTTTGAACCACCCATCCCTTTGCTTCCCTTCAGTGACACTGCAGAAATATTAATGTATGGAAGGATTTGGTTTTGGGATCCTTGAATAAAGAAAAAAAAAAAGAGAGAGAAAGAGAGAAAGAAAGAGGGCTGTCTTCCCCCTCCCTGCAAATAAGTCCTGGAGGGTGCCCTCTCTGTGCTCTTCATGGCACATAGTTGATGTCTTGAGACTCTTGAACACATTAAGATTTTACTGTGCAGATCAGACTCAGGAACACTAGAGCCAGAACTAAACTCACAGAAACATAGAAGGTAATGGTAATCTTGTAGAGTGCCTGGTGAACTGGAGAAATCAAGACTGAACCCACACCTAGAAGTTGGCCCTACTCTCTCTAATCCAAAAACTGATGGATTTGCACTGACTTGACCCAGGAGTCCTTGCAGGGAAGTCGGCAATTACACAAGAGCACGTGGTGTAAGGAGATCAGAACTGGGCCACCTAAGGAAGGGAGCACATTAGTACTGGGCAAGAAACCAACCCAAGTTTCTGCTTTGTAACAAATACCTATTTAAAAATCTCAAGAGCAGACCAGATTTGGAAAGCAAATTTTGCAAGGAAGAATTTTAGAACATTCATTTTGATATAAAAAACAGATTTCAGAACAAGGCATTTCTGAACCATTCCCCATCCCCAGCTATTCCATTTCACTAACATCTGTTTGACTATCAAAATCCTATCAGTTAAAAAAAATATATTCCTGCCAAATATTTCTTTTTTTCTGGTGGGAAATTGTCTATTGGCAATTTTTCAGGCTGGTTTAATGCTATGTTTTATTTGCTGTTCTATATAACGAATCAACAGCACAATTGGGAACCCATGACGAATGCACACCTATGACTTAGTCAACAGGAAGATGTTATTAGAAAGAGGGAAAAACAGGTAAAAGCTTTGTATTAGCAGAAGTTGTGTGTTTTTTTTTTTAATGGAGTTGGAGGATATGGACAACTTGATTTAAAAAAACTAATTAAAACAAAATTCTCTATTTGAGAAAACACCCTTTAATGAACTCGCCCTGGAAAATTTGCTTTAAACAACTCCTTTAAAATATAATTGAGTTTTGCCCTCCTCTGAATGTCTATGAGTATCTTCAGCATGGGAAGAACCAAACTGTTAATTGAGTGCACCAATGAAGCAGTGAAGCAGACTGCACCAAGTGCTGCTACATGTTTAAAAAAAAAAAAAAAGTTTTTCCTCTTCTCTGAAATGGCTTTTCAGTTCTAATTGTTCTGAATTCTATTGGAAAAAACAAGACCAAATACTCACCTCTTTTAGAAAGCTCTTTGAGGTCTCTCAAAGAAGAAAAAGCCCTACAAATGCTATTTTGATTATTTTCAAACAAGTGTGATATCTACCATGTCAGCAGGCCCTCATATCCTCATGAAAGACTGGCTTCAGCTGCAGTTTTCCATCCATGTCGCTTAAGGGTTGAAAAGGGACAGTTTCTTCTCACCATTCAAGTAATGGCAATGGTTGCTTGAAACTAAGGGAACAAAATGTTTTTTTTTCTCCAAAGTCATAGTCTGGTGTGGTAACATGGTGTGGGGAGGAAAAACCTCTTTAATCATTTCCCGTAAAGCTTGATATGTAGTCCAGTTGCAAAAGACCCTTTAGAGGCCCTGTTTAACCCCATGCCCTTCATCACCTCTTCTCCCAAACGCAACTGGAGATGCACGCTCCTGCACGGGCAGCCATCCTGGAGCACCTTTACAGCACCTCCCTTCCCCTCCGGCAGCTTTAATTGCCGTCCATCTTCACTCTGGGTGTTGGGACACCAACAGAACTTACTGTCCCATCTCACCCTGGATCTTCCAGTTCATTGCTCACTGTGTCGGGGACCATTGATGGACCCAACAGCAGCATCGGCTCTGCCCCTGCAGGACTGCTCCCTGCTGGCGAGGGCTCACCCCAACACTGGGAGTGCCTTACGATCTGTTTCTGCTCTGAAGTCTACCATATGCTACAGCAGCACAGTCTGAGTTACAGATAAAGAATTTCAAATTATAGATGGAAGAAAAATATTTAGCAAAGTTATGTAACTAAAGTTCAGAAATAGCCTGTTGCCATCTGGTTGTGCTATTTTGAAGACCAAAAATAACCCTCAAGTCTTTTTAAAGCTAACTATACTGTTTGCAAACTCAGCCAAATTTTTTTTTTATGAAATCTCAAATTTCACATGCTTAATTTACCCCAGGAATTATTTGAACCAGCTTTGCCTGTACACAAACCATATGAAATTATACAACTTCATTCCATGTATGCCATGCATGTTTTAAAAGCACTGTCAGATTCCTATAAAAGTGGGTGCACAATGTCAGGAGACAGAAGAAAAAGTCAAACATGCTATAGATTAATTTTTCCTGAATTTATTTTTGAGTCTATAGCTTTGCGCCTGCAGTTATTTGTGAAATAAAGATTTAAGTAGCTGGCTATGCATGCAGTTAAAATAAAGACGTCTTCACAGCCCCATTTCAGGGAGAAACTGTTTTGGCAACCCATGGCCATGAGACGCAAGCCACCATGTGGGCAGCCCGCTCCCATGCACAGAACAGATCTCGGATAGGAGCACTAGAAACAAATTAGAGCAACTGAGGAGAAATGTGTGAAATGAAGTGCTGCATTCACAGTGTGCTTGATGGTTAAACACCTAGCAATTCAGCCAGTAGGACAACTCAAAAGGTGGGAGCAGTAGCTTTTGGTTTTGAAGAATTCTTTACAGAAATCTCTAGTCTCAGTCCTTGTGGTAGGGCAAATTTTGTGGCAAGAAAGTGTGACACTGAAAAAATGGTTCTGCTGGACTGGACTAAGCTCCTGGTCCCCAACACCTTGTGTCTTGGCTTTCAAAGGGGTCAAACCTTATAAACCAAACTAAATAAAACCAAATAAACTCCCATGAGCCTCAGGTGGGCTCCATCAGAATAACGTACCATGAAAGACCTAACCCTCAGGCAGGCACTGAGACAGGCACTCCCCAAGCAGGGAGCTCCCCACCACAGTCGCACGTACCCAGGCACCGGGCCACCTCAACACCTGCCTACTCACTAGGCTGACCATGCCAGGCTCCAGCCCGTCATCCCTCACCACTGAGAAAAGGAGCAGAAGCAGGGTGAACACACACACTGACGGTGGATACGGGACAGGACATTAGGCAGTGGTTATTTTTACAGCCTTCGCTGCAATTAAAATGCCAGCCTCTAGCCATTATGATTGCTAAAGAAACTGCAATTGGTGTGGCCAGCTTTGCAGAGAGCCTGAAACAGCACCAAGATGTGACCTCCCCCATTAAACAGGATAATTTCCTGGCATTTGCACTATTTGACATGTCAGCACTGGAAGGGAACCATCACTGTGAAACCCACCCAGACTCCCCGCAGCAGGAGAGCGCCCTGAGCTGCAGGGCCTCATCATTAACAAGGTGCCGTGAGGTGAGATTATCCAACCTATGTCATTCCCACATAACCCTCTTAGATCTATATTTAATTATCACTACTAACTATTAAAATTACAAATAAATCCCAAGAAATCATATAGCTGCAATATAATCTCAAAAAAAGTTTAGTATCAGTTTAGTGAGTGACCTGTATGAAAACCTTTAATATTCAATATTGATCGTGTATCATTCTCTAGTATACAGAAAAAAATAAAGCAATGTTTTCAAATGGAGCCTAATTCAATCTGGTTTGAACAGGGGCCCCGAGGCAGGGATGAATGGCAGCACCTACCTGGTGTGTCCCCTGAGCAGTGACCTACCATGGCAGTGCTGAGATTATTACTTCCACAGCCAACGTACCATGGAAAGACTGTTTCCCTTCATCCATTTTTAAGTGTGCTGCCTTTCAGTCACATTACATGAGGCTGATTTTTTCTGATTTGCCTCCTCTACAGGTTGACATTATTCATCTATTTCCTGCATGCTTAGCCTGTTTTCGGACTTGCCTTCTGAGGTAGGGAAACAACCTGGGACACAGGGCAGTCTCCCAGCACAAACCTTCGCCACCTCTGGAGACATCATTTACTTCATTCATGGTCTCCAGAGGCTGGGCCTAGAAGGAAAACCATTGTGAAGCAGACCTGGAATAACCCCATTTACCTTCAGGCAGCTGGTTGAGATGCTTGTTTAGGAAGCACAGTTGCAGAACTGCACACGCAGTTGTAGGCAAACACTGAATATGAGTTATTTAATAGCATGATTATAGTCTTACTCTCTGGGAGTGAGCTGTTAGCTAACAGTCAGGAATTCATAGGGTTGTTTCCTCACTGGAAAAACTGAGGATCCAACTCAGATGTGTCTCTGGTGCAATTCTGTTCATTTATGGCAACTGAGTACAAAGCTTAGTTTTGTCAAGCATGAAAGAATATAAATGGAAAAAGAGCAGTTTTCTTGCTCGCATTTTCCAAAGGTGCTCTTTTCTGTGGTAGCTTACAGCTATCTAAATGGAGGCTGCTGCCCCCCTGCCTTCCCCTGGTCTCAGGCCCCACTTGTGCTGTCCTGCCTGCCCCCAAGTCCACGGTCTGACCAAGTCACAAGGGGTTTGTGAAAGATGCAGAAAGGGTGCCTGGATGCCACGGGAGCATCAGTGGCAGCTATTGGAAACCATGCTCCGTTAGCAAGCCTGGGTTCCCGTCGAGCCTAGCACTGGTTGTCAGCAGGATTCCTTCTTTGGCTTTCTATGTTGTTCAACCACAAGAGGCTATAACCAATTAATCCCTCTGACCTCACACTTGTGATCCCAGAGAAAAGTCCTGCTACTTGCTGCTTCCCCAGGTTTAGGCTCTCACCTGTCTGATTGACTTGCAAGGTTGCTTCTGCTGGTTTGGTCTCTGCCATCCCGTTACAGGGCGTAATTGCACTATGCACTTAGAGGGCAAAGAGGTCTCTGCACTTTCATGAGCTCTACCTCTCTGTGGTTAAAGATCAAAGACCCACTTGACTGTGGCCATTATAAACCCTGCAGTGCAATATTTTTTCCTGCCTCATTTTCCACGTCTCTTTGGCAGTCTAACATCCTGCCCAGTGTTTCCCTGTTATGGCCGCCCAGAGAGCAGGGGTGAGCTATCCACAGCAATGTGCTGTTCCATTTTCTCCCTGGGTTGTCACAGTTAATAAAGTATAAGCATCTTAAATTAATCTTCCAAAGAGCCATTAGCTAGCCTCTGTCAACACTGAATTTCATCCTAGTCCTATTTGGTCTCTAGCTAACCTAAGCATAGAGCTTTGCCAGCTCTGTCCTTACCCTCCTTTGCAGGTCACAAATAAATGCGATGAATATGAGTCTGTGTGACACTCGCTCTCACTCTCCTGCGATCCTGAGCATCACCCACTCGTTCTCACTGTGTGCACAGGTCAGCCATGTTCTCAGCCCTGATCTTCTGAGGGCAATTTCTGCTCACCCTCCCCCCCACCCCCACTAGCCTCTTGTACAGCAACATTTTAGTTAGTTCACTGAATAAGTTTTTTGGCCCACTCTATATGTTTGACATATTATGCTGTTCCAAACCGAAACATGCTGAGGTCAGTCGATAGTTCCAGCTAGAAAAAAAAGCCCACTTTTTAAAAAGATTCCAAAGCTTTACATCAGCATTTCTAAAGAAAAAGCTTCAGAATAGCATTTTTGGTTTGAAAGTGACTTTTTTTTTTGGGGGGGGGGGGGAGAGAAGAGAGGGAGAAAGTCAAAAGGTTAATAACCAAATTGTCAGACAGAAATTTTCGTTCCACAGTCTTTCTCCATATCATGCAGCCTACACAGTACATCACCGTATAGGAGGGAGAGTGAAGAATCTGAGCTTCCCATAAAAAAACAAAAAAAATTTAATCAAAAATTGACAAGGCACTTACATGCTCCTGAAGCACCACCTTCCCAGTAGAGGCTTCATTGCTAGTTGTGGCTATTAAAGCTTTTCTGGGAATATATCTGTCAGCCCAGGACATGGTTTGCCATCAAAACCAGAACAGCAAAGAACTCTGCAAGAAACCCAAATACAAGTCGCTGTCCCAGCTTGGGTAGAGGAAGGATTTGTACCACAGCCTCCCATACAGAAAATCCCCACCATAACCAGTCTGCTGTCTGGGGGCAGGCTCTTCTGAGGCCCACTCCCAGTGCAGATAGGCATGCCGTGCGATGTCCCCTTCCCTTGACTGCTCTGGGGTGCCCAGACCAGAAGCAGAATTGCCCTACACTGCCTCGACAGCCAACAGAGAAAAACTGAGTCACCCCTCAAGGGACCTCTCTCTTCATTGATTATACAAGGCAACTCCTCTACCTCTGAGATCTCAGCCTGGTGCCTGACTCCCGCTTTTTTTCTTCTAGATGAAAGACTCTATATTTGGCTGCACTGGTGTAAACAAATTACTTCTTCAACCTAGTGTACCAAGAGGTTCCACTCAGTGCCGGGTCCTCTTCATTATTTACCACTCCCCCCAGCATCTGTAAACTGTCAAGGTTTTCTTAGCAAGCTATAGAGAATGTTAAATGGGACAGGGCGAAGCTCCAGCCCTACACAACTTTACTCATAATGTAGTTATCAACATGATTTTTCAGAGAATTTTCAACTCAAAGGCAGCAGCAGCCACTATTTGCGATCTCTGACCAGGGAACTGGAGCTTCAGAGAAAGCATCTCTGGAGAAAGTCTCTTCAGACTGCCCTCATGGTGAGGAAGAAGGGTCCCACCCATTGTCTAAACTGTCATTGGGACAGTTTGGGGATTTTTTGCTTATGCTTCCCAAAGTAATGGAATATCTGGAAGGATCCAAGTGTTCAGCCTCCAATCTAAGCATGAAATCTAAGTTGTCCTGGGACTGGTTTGGGAAACGTGGCATATTTGGCAGGCTATACTCATGGAAAAGGTTGCAGGAAAAGTCTAGCTCAAAGCAGGTTTCACATGGTGGGAACTTGAAGTCCCAGGGGGATATTTGGGGAAGATGGGAAAGAGGAGGAGATGCTGACATTTCATTTTCTAACAGTAGAAGCACTGAGAATTAGAGATGTTTTCAATTCTGGGATGCTCCAGGATTCTGCATTCCCTTGCTTACCTCATGCATTTCACTTTGCTTTGCAGCATCTGAAGAGGGCCTCTCATGGGAGTCTGATGGCTTTCTGCTGCCCCCCCCCCTTTTTTTTTTAAGAGTTAGATGGAAGCAGTAGTCTTCCTCACTCATCAGCCAAAAAACTATAGGCAGTTAGCCCTATGAGGGGACAGTAACATGACAAGGAGATTGGAAGGCCAGCTTCTAAGCATGTACCACAGGCTTCTCATTCAAGGAAGCCTCCTATGGCATTCCACAGGACCTCTAGAAACTGAAGAGGAAGAGGAAGAGGTGAGCTCACATCTCAAAGAAGCTCTGGGTTATCTGAGACTGTCCTTGCAGCTTTGGCTGAGCAGGGAGCAGCTGCACAGCCAGTTACCAAACTCCTTGCTCACCTGGGGCTATTAAAAGCTTGAAAGAGGTAAGAACCTTCCTGGAAGCTGTGGTCTTGCAAGTAAAACAACTTGAGGAGGAAAGTTTTTGGGGCTCCTTTCTGGTATCTTGGCATTTACATTGCCTACATGTCAATATGAGAAGGATTTAATTTCTCCTGCTTGGTATGGAGGAAGAAAGCCTGGCTGCTGTTTGTGGTTAGGAGACTCCAGCGAAGTTTCCCAACTGATCAGCAGGCTTTGGGAAAAGGGTTTCTAGACAGGATAGAGAAGCAAAATAGGCTCTTAAGAGAGGGAGCATTCTTGGTTCCCTGTCACTGGCTCCAGCCTGGTGTGTGTGGAGGAAGTTCCCCTGCAGACTGTTTGGTGGCCCTGGCATGGGCATCACGCACACACTGGCTGGGAGCTAATTGCACAGGGCTCATTCAATTGTCTCAGCCTGGACCTCGCCCACAGGCTGGCCGGGAGCCTGGTCCCCAGAGCCTGCTCTGTTTCCTTTGTGAGGACCTTGCCCACAGTCAAGCGAGGAACCCAGTTCCCAAGGCCTGGGTGCAGCTGATTTCGTCTCAGCACAGGCCTCTCCCACATGCTGTCAGGCAACTGTAGGGCAGGCACACTCTGCCTGCCACCTCCCAGAGGCAGCACTACAGCTGTCTGTCCTTCCAGCCACCCTCAGAAAGCCTAACCGCACTCTGCTTCCGAGAAAAGCCTCCACACCCACGAATAACATGATAAACAGTTAACGGACGCAGAAACATTGACTACAAAGGACACCAGAAGTCTTTACTGTGGGCTGGTGGCAATGCTAGAGAGTTTGCCCTGAGCTGTCAAAGACGGGATCTTGTTTGCTGCCACGTGCTCAGGAACTTGGGAACATCCCCGCTCCAATGGCTGCTTAAAAAAAAAGCCTCTTCGGAGACAGCCTTGATATCACTCCTCCTCGAGAGCCGTAGCAAAGCTGGTAGGTAGAGCATGCAGCAGAGTGCCTTGATTGCCTCTGTGAGAGTACATGTTGAAGAAATATGCAAAGGGAAAAAAGTTGGACTCATGCCCTGTTCTGATTCTTTGTGTGTGAGGCTGGAACTGTTTTGTTTTCTACTTTTTCTTATATAAAAAAAAATTAAAAAAAAAAATCAAACATCAAGTTGTGTTTTGGCAGAGGTCTCCTCAGAAGAACTAGAGAAGTGGAGTGGGAGGTTTTGCAGCTTCTAGTGAACAGGGGAGAGGAGGAGGTGTTGAACTGCAAAGATTTTCTCTTCCAACTGTTGGTTAGGAATGGGAGTTAGATAAATGTTAGCTAAATACAGACTGCTTAAAACATTTTGTAGGAAAAGCAGTTCTACTCAAAATTCGTCAGTTTTTACTTGCACTGTCATAATACTATTAGCTCTCCAGTGAAGGAAAAACAAACAGGGTAGACAAGACCTGAATTGCTAATATAAAAACAAGAAACAAAACAATTTTCATATCATCCTCACACAACCAAGATGACGACCAAGTGCCCATTTCTCCTTTGCCTTGCATGTTCTTTACTACTTCTTCCTCCTACCATAAGTGTAAGAGAAAGAAGCACATGGGACTTCCACTTTAAGCACAGTGCATGAACCCTCACTCTCCTCGCACTCCCAGTACACAGGACCCAGGGGGATTTCCAGCCTTGCTAGTGGCAATGGTCTGGGAGATAAAAGCACATAGGTGAGGCAAAATTGTTTTTTCAGCTCTAGACCCTAGATAGAGGACAAGGTTTCCAACTCAACCTGTCAGAAAATATTACCAAGGCAGAGGAAGCAGCTTGCCATCATTTATTTCCAATCTTTGGTTGTCCTCTACTGACCCGTCTTAATCAAACTTTGTCTTGGCCAGAAATCAGGATCTTGAAGAGCAAGCCTGGAGCATTAGACTCATTACAGATAGGTTTCCAGACCGTATCTACGGAGACACCAGCTGGAAAATCAGCTCGAGTCATAGGAGAGATGGAAAGAGTACTGATATGCTCAGCATGAGAGTGCAGATGGCCAGGAGCAGATTGCATCAAACAGGAGAACAAGGAAGCGATGATCATCCCAGGAAGCCCAGCTGGAGCAGGAGGAAGAACTGCCCTGACTCAGAGCCACACTCTGCAAAAAGCCGCAACATGTGCAAGACTCCTGACATGGATTATACTGTTGAAAATCATCCAGCACTATCCCTGAATGACAAAGCACGATGAAGATGATAGAGACAAGTGTTATCATGTCCTCAGAGACTTTGTTATAGCAAGGTTTACAACAGAACACCCTTCAGGGGCAAGGTGGCTGTGCAAGTAAGGCTAGACAAAGATGAAATAAGCAGTATTACTGGGCTGTAAGGAATTGGTCCATGCATTAGAACTAGAGACCACAACTTTGCCAACAAAATCAAGTTATGTTTAAAATAATTCTTACTACTTCCCAAGAAAAGTTTAAAAATACAACATGTACATTCCCAGGTCAACTTTTTTCAACTGTATAGTGTTTGTGTGGGCATAAGGCAGGTCTGGGCAGCATTGCCAGAAAGCCAAATGTTTCCCCTCCCCCCAGTATTTTTTAATTAAAAAAAATAGAACAAACAAACAAGAGAACTTGAACTTCAACCAAACCTCTTATTCACATTGAATCCAGTTCTTGATAATATATGCCAAGCTCACACATATGAATACTGCAAAGTGTATTACGATTTCCTGAGAACAGAGGGGAAAAACAGGGAAAAAGTGTCAGCGTACCATAAGAGAAGTCCTCACGAAAATAAACGGGCTGCTCTGAATGTCCTCACTACCAACAGATAAGAGAAGAAAAATCCTAACAAAAAGTGCATACCAAAGGAACCTGCAAAAGACTGGCTAACGATAAAGACTTATAGGTTGTAACTAACAACAACTTATAGTTGCAACTACAGCGACTCAGTCAAGACTGACATGGAAATATTCTTTCTAGCTATGAAAGACAAAGAATATTAAGCAGACTTTTTATTATGTTAAACAGATATCACTTGAAACAAAACATGCCTTTAATCAGCAGAAAGATTGAATTTGATATTAATCATGAGCAAATATCACCTTAGATGATTTCAAAACAGTTATCGACAAACTAAAGACTCACAGAGCAACAGACCAGGATAAAATTACTACCATTTTTCAAGCAGTTCTGTTAAGAAAGCTTCAAAACACTGCTACATCTCCTCAGATGAGCCTGTGAAAGGAATCTACCCCTAAGAATTNGGGGGAGAAAGAAGTTCAAAATTTCCTAAACAATGAGATTTAAACTACTGTAACAACTGGGATGGAAACATGGTGTTGCCTGTTCCAAGGCAATTCTTTTCGCTTAATAGCACTAAACAGAACCTGCAGTGCTGTCAAGAACAGGCTTCCAATACAGCTTGGGTTTTATTCTATTATTCTTGCACTGACCATATTTTCACATCATTCAAAGGAATGAAAGAATAGCAGCTATGATGTGTCCGTATTATATTAGCTTTCAGAAGATCTTCGACAAAGCAGACAGATATTCTCAGACATCATAGCAGTCACACTGGTCCTGTAGTCACTGAAGGTCCATTTAGCTCTATATCCTGGCTTCAATAGCAGACCACAGCAGACATTTAGAGTAAGAACGCAGGAACGGAGCATGTGTACAGTGATTTTTTTTCCCCCAGTATACTTTCCTCACATTCCCCACCCAAAAATTTTGTGGCTCAAGGGTTTATTGAGCCAGGAGATCATCTTTGTGTTTAGTTGCCTTTAATGGATTTTTCATTTTCCATGTCTATCTACTCATTTTGTGAGCCCAGGTAAGCTTTTGTCAGCTTTAACAGCCCCAGGAATGCAATTCACAGCCGAATTGTGTGTTGTGGAAAAAGCTACCCTTTCCGGCATTTTGAACCAGCCATGTGACAATTACACTTGATGATCCTTAGTTCTTGTACCATAAGAAAAAGTGAGTGATCAACTCATACTCAGCTCTTTCATTGTCTCTCATGACTTCCTACACCTCTCTTACATTCCTCTCATTTATCTCTTTCAGGATGAAGGTTTTGTTCTGCTAGAAATCTTTAGTTATCTAAATCTTCTAGAGCCCTCATACAAATATCAAATGCAATCTCCCTTCATGAATTAAGAAGCGTTCAGTGCTACCATTGGATATAAGAAATAAATGTTCCTCCTTCCCAGAGCTGGAATCAATATTCACTTCTTTAAGAGAACCAACCTTTGGCTTGGGAACTGCAGTTCCAGGTATGGACAGCATGGCCAGAAATGTGGGCTTGTCTAACAATTATCTCCCAAGTACCCTGAGAAACAGAATGCAACAGCATACAGACAGCCTGCTTTGAAGAAGTTAGCAGTAAATGGATATTAAAATCAGAGGAAATAAAAGTCAGTATATCCTAAGATGATACCATCTCCTAGAAATATGATCCCTGAGAATTTCTGGTGGATTTACTTACCTAGGCAACAGCTTTCATAAGTTTGGTGGCTTCATCCACAATATAGTGGATAACACCCTTTTAGAAGATCAGCAAGGAAATTCCAGCACCATCAGCATGAGGCTGCAGCTCTTCAGCAATACTGCACTAAGCATAGGTCAGAGTCTTAGAAGAGAGGTAAGTTTAGCCAACAGCAGTTAAAAAGCTTTTATTATGAATGCCTGCACCAGATGTTTGGAATAAAATGGCCAGACATAATGAAAAATGCTGTAGTCTTACTGTGCAAAAGTCCACCCACAGCTGTACAAACAGCACAGGAGAGGAGAACTTACCCAGGGTACACTCTACAGAAGTTGGACTACAGGATCTCTGAACAAACTATGTTTTAGGCAAACCCCAAAGAAAGTTAACCCAATGTAATCCCTTCAATATGGAAACAACTAAAGCAGTGATCTTCCAAGGGAGTAGTTCATGAAAATCCAAAGAATTGGTCCATTATGGGGCCAGCTGGCAGGGACAAACTTTGCCTCCTGCACCTAGCAAGCGAGACATGCGTCAGAATGACCTCAAGATGGACTGGAACTTACCAGGAGTATCAGGACCAAACTGATCTCAAATATCATGATCCCTGTGATACGAGCAAGGCCCTTAGACACTGCCTGTTTTTTCTGGCTTGCTATAACCTCCTTATTACAGCTTTCAGGCTTTGCCATACCTCAGGCCTGTATCCTGTCTCACAACACTACCATTAGTGATGCGGTAATAAAAAGTCTTAGCTGTTCAAGCTGCTACTTAAACCCATGTAGTCAAAAAGCCTCATTTTATATTAAAAAAGCAGTATATTAAATGTAATCTTAAAAAGCAACCTTTTTGCTTTTGAATAAGTGCATCAACATTACTTTGATTTGCGTCACATGGTATATAGCATTACTCTTAGGAAAGCAAAAGGATACAAGTTTTAAGACATTTTCTATTTGAGGCTTATATAATTTCATAAGGTAACATTGCTAGACAACTTTATGCAATAATTTACAGACTTGTAAGCTTTTTTAATAGCAATCCAAAATTATTGTCTCTTAACGTTCTTTGACTTTAGAGGAGCCTTGCCAGTTTACATCAGCCAGGAAATCTGTTTTGGGCTCATTCACAGAACATCTTAAGAATCTCTGGCAAAACACTGGCTTGAGCAAAAGAGGAAGAAGTTACTCAGAGTGAAATGAACTCAAAAGTAAACATATAGACAGCAATAAGAAAAATTCAAGGGTAATCCAGTTTTCATGGGGAGGGGCAGGCATCAAAGTGCCCACAACTTGACATTTCAGCCTCCTTGTGTCTGTTGACACACACAGACAAAATTGTCTGCAAATAGCCCTGGGACTGACAGTTTCTTCGTCAGTGCAACGGGTCCATTGTAGCAGCCTGAATGGGACATAAATCAAAATGGTTCCAGCACCAAAAACAGATTGTTATTTTTTTTTTTCCTCTGAATGATGTGACCTTGCTCTAAAATAAGTAGATAGCGCACTTGGTCTGGCATTTCTTACTCATAGCAGCACAGTGGCAGAAACCTACTATGGCCACATCTCCACTGTTGGTTTTACAGATCTTCGGGAGAGAGGAAAATAATTGTACAGGGCTCTAGAGCACAACTTACCTGAAGGGAGACCTCAAAGCCCAGTTATAAAAACCTGAGGCTTTCTTACATGGTCTGACATGAAGGAAGCAAGCAGACCTGCGAGGGGAGCAGCAAAGCCACCCTCGCAGCAGTCATTGCAGCACACTAGCAAGTCTACAGCAAGCTTCAAGTGAGGAACTACAGCTCAGACCCAGCCAGGTTTGAAGCACTTCTGTGCATCAAGTACAGTAGTTCCAGTATTGTCAGCCCCAGGAGTATAAAAATCATAAGTTCTCAGAGAATCAGCAGATTAAAGAAAAACATAGGCTCCTCCTAGTCTTGCCTAATAACTTCAGGCCCCCTCCAACTTCAGGTTACTGCAGGGAAGATGTCTTCCCTGCTGGAGAAGCTCCTGCCACACCTCTGCCCCAGCAAGGCTATCCACAGACCAGGAGGCCAAGGCACAGCTCAGCCTGGAGTCACTTTCTCAAGTGACTCTTTGCTCCAGCTGCCCTGTCACACATGAGAGCTTTAGCAGCTTCATACACTTGTGCACACCCACACTTAATCTCTGTCCACCCTCCCTCCAGCTTCCCCTGCTCCTCAAGAGGGTCTTTGCCTGACCTCCAAGGTGAGGACCTTTTGGTAAGGGCCTTCCTTTAACCCAGCACTGCCAGCCCATAAAGGGGAGAGCAGATAAACCCATTGCTTACAGCAGATGAGACCCAAGTACACCCACTCCATGCTCCTCCTGCCAGTAGGATGCATGCCTGCTGGGGCTGCAACAGCCCCAGGAGAGATGCAAGAAATCCTCTTCCCCAGGAGCCTGCATGGGTTTCACAGGGGCAGTCCTGGAGTATCCTAAGGGCCTTCCAGCTTCTCCCCCTCAGAAATCAGAGCAAATCATTCACCAGGGGGTGGGGTAGGGCTGGGCTCTCTCCCAAACCACACATTCAAGACGTCACAGGTGCCTCTTTGGCTAGTTTGCTTTAGCAATGCTGCACACAGCTGTGGAGAAAATAGCAGGCTCTGCACTGATCATAATTAATGAGTTTTGTTAGATTGCATGCTTCAGCTGGAAATCATCAGCTGATCAGCAACATTTATTTACCATTAATGTCAATTAAAAAATAACCCTAAGAAGCTCTCAGTGACACAGAGAAAATCCTGGAGGTATTTCACCCGTTCTGTATCACTCCTCACTCTCCAAAAATAATGTGGCTTTAATGAGCCCTCTTCAGCGGGGCCCTTGGTTGCCTGCTCTCAGTTTATATTGTGGCATTTTAAGGGTGTCCCTTGCAATGAGAACAACGATTTCTTGTTGGGAAGAAATGAGGTGTGAAGTCCCTCAGCAGGGTTGTTTCACAGGTTACCTGCACAGCAGAGACCTCTGTCAGCAAATCAAGGCCTTCTGCTCATCATAGCCAGCCTCCATCCCAGAGGCCAGAAACATCACTGCCTTGTGTGACAGCTTTGGACACGTCTGTGTTACACAGCCTGTTCCCTGCTTTGTGAGATGGAATAAATCACTAAACAGAGAGAGTCAAACTTCCTTTGTTTGCCTCCCACATCGCTGCTTTGAATCACCATCTGGATGGTGTGTCGTGCCTCTTAGTGCTGTAATGACACACCGAGCCGGGAACCTAAACCGGGATCACTGAGAAGCATTCACAAGTGGCGGGAGGAGGCACCATTACTCAAATGAGTCATAATTTAAGATTTTTTTTCCCTTGAATTACTATGTGATCCTCGCAAAGTAAATATAAAGAATTTTCTCTGTCTCTTTTTTTTTAAGCCCACGTTTTTCCCAGAGAGACCAAGCCCCCACAGTCGACCGTCTCCCAGGCACATACTGAGACTGCGCTGGAGGTACCGCAGGTTGCTCCTCTCTTCTGCTAGGCTCTTCCTGTAACGATGCAGCTGGACTGGAGGCTCTCCGCATGCAACCAAAGATAATCCACAAGTAACGCAGTGCCGCAAAGTGCACAGCAGTCGTGAGAGGCTGGAGCATCTCACAGGTGCTGCCACTGCCGCTGGTAAGGAGTCAAACGCCTGAGGTTTTGAAATAGATGCGGGCTGCAAATGGAGACTGACAGCCTTGCATTTGCAAATCTCATTCAGAAACACTGAAGCAACTCTCACAAAACCCTTCTTGCCTCAGACTTTCATTGAAGACTGGAAAAAGAAACAGAGGTGGGAAGGAGAGTTCACACAGTCACTGCTATTGCCTTTTGCTAGCCTGTTTCTCCAAAACAGATAGAAAAGATAAAGGGAGCTCTATGGGGAAGAGATTTGCACTGAATAGTATTTCTGAGTCGCTGATCAGTGAAGAAAACAGAGGGCCTCAGAGCTTCTTGCTTACTTTAAAGAAAAAACTGCTTTTAGGCAAAGCAGTTACTTAAAGTACAATATCTTTTTATTATGCCATTGAGGACTTGATACTAATGCTTACAAACTTTTCTTTGATGAGATTATCACTCAGCTGTTTTAAACAGCTTTGTCTGATACAAGAATCCTTAAACCAGACACCCCTCTCATTTAAAAGATGACTGCAGGGAGGAGAGGGGCCAAACTGTGGAAATGCACCACAAAGTCTCAGGGGTGAGACCCTCCTCCCCAACATGAGGGCTGGGATGAGTTGCCCCTTGGGAGATCCCCAGCCCTGTGACTGCAGGAGCTGGCACATCTCTGGACTGGGGCCAAGCGCAGCCAAGGTGGGAGGTGAGCAGGGAGCCCCAGAGGTAACTGCCTCTCAAGGCATGTAGAAATGCAATAGTGCAAGGCTACCTGAGCTGGGTTTCATTAGCTGTTAGCTAGGCTATTTATAGGAACAGAGTTTACTAATTTAAAAGTAACTGGGAAATCTCTGCATTCGCTGTGCTCTCTTTGGGACTGCAACACAGATGCACTACTAGCAAGAGGTAGCTGTGTTAAGGTAATAACAGTCTCAGGCTGTGAGTGAGGTTGGGATGTAGGAAGATATCATTTCTTTTATTATACCAGCTGATATGTTGGAAAAACTGGACAAACTCTCACCCAGAAAGAGTCTGTGTATGCTACAGCTTGTCTTTTTCAGCTGTGTTAATTTATCTGACAGGGGATGGAGGGTCCAGAGGTTGTTGAGCGCACTTGCCATTTGGTACTGCTTTAGCTGTGTTGAATTAAAACAGTGTCTCTAAAGCAGTATAACCCATTCATCAGGTAACTCTATGTATGATATAAAGGTGTCTTTTGATATAATTTTTTCCTGAACATTGAAGGACACGTTCCCTGTCTTGTACAGTAGAGGAACTGGGGGCACCAAGTGAAACTTGTAGCAGGAAGCTTCAAAAGAAAGCAAAAGTGGTTCTTCAGACATCGGGTGACCAACATGTGGAACATTTTGCTGCATGACGTTTTGGATGCTGAACATGCACACACATTCAAGCGGGACAAGTTAATGGAAAAGAAATCCCCTGAGGGTTTCTACACGCACACTACAAACCACATTTAGCTCAGGAAGCCCCTGAGTTGAAAAAGGTTGAAAGTTAGAGGAGTATCTCACATGTTTGCTTTCTTCTTACTCTCTTCTCTAGGCACCTGTTAATGACTACTCTCAGAGACAGGATGCTGGGCTGGTTGGATCTCTGGTCATATTCTGCATGGCCACATTTATACTCTTTTAAAATAAGCCACGCTGATCTAAACCATCTTTACACCTATATGACAGTGTGTGTTCATTGGGATCAAAATAAACTACGTGGGACCTGTGTAAAGGAAAGGCTGAAGAATACGGATATTAAAAACAAGAAGTGCAAAGACCCAGCTCCCAAGAACAGTCACACCATGGAGAGCAAAGCTTTCTCTGGATGATTCCCTCTGCTCCAATGCGGAGGGCGGCAGCTCTCCCCTCACCAGTCCCTGAATGAGACTCATATGTGGGAACATAAAAGTATTAACTAGAAAAGGAACAAGTCCCTTTTGGGCTGTGGGCCCGTCGTTCCCCACTCTGCACAGGCAGGCTTGTTTGTTTGCACAGTGAATTTTGTACTTGTTTCTCTTGGAGTACTGAATCCAGGGGAGAGAAGCAGAGGGGCGGACTGATGCACCGAGCCCAACCATACAGCTATTCCTCAGCCATAAACGCTGTCAAAATAAAGTATCAAGCTGCTTTTTTGCATATTTTGAAAATGGGTAACAACAAGCATTTTCCATGTTCTGTCTCCTGTCTTGCTCCTGCTTACTAAATACAGCTACACTCTCCCTGTCTGGGCACTTACCCCATATGGAGCACTAGAAGGAGCATCACTCGGTCCATGCCCCCTCAAGGGGCCTATCCTGCCCAGGGATGACAGACCCTGCTTGGCCATCCCCCCACCGGCAGGAAACAGGCCAGGAGTGGGGGTTACAGGGGGCTGCTGTGCCAGAGGCAGCCTCACTGGGATAATGGGCTGCCTGGAGCATCCCTACGGGGATCCCAGCATACCCCCAGCAGCCAGGGAGGGGAAAGAGGCATCCGAGCAAGCACTTCACTCCCCATCTGCCTGGGCATGGGAGACACGGAGCGGCCAGCCCAGGGGTGAACAGCATGTCCCTGGTTCCTGCCAAACCGCCCTGAGTCCGGACAAAAACAGCAGGAGGCAGTGGGGGAAGAAACCCCACGGGTAAGCTACGAGTGTGCTCAGGTCTCAGACCACTGATCCTCTTTAGAGACAGCTCATCAAAACTAAAGAATGATGGTATTTAAGTGCTAACCAGTGCCTGGGCAGGGGGACATGGTCAAGTAAGGCTGACCTGCAGGGTGTAGTGGAGGAAGCCAGAAAATGCATATTCTAGTGTCAGAGTTGCACAGGTTTGTCCCTGCATTGTGATGAGTCTCACCAAGACCACTAACTGTGAGTGAAGGCACACGGTGCTCAGCACGTCCTGGGATCAGGCTGCTTCACGCAAAGAGATGAAAACCACTCAGCAATAGGCAGTCAGTCACAAGAAAGCATCTTCCTGGGGGCTGTTGACATTATTATTCTAGATCAAGAAGCAAATCCTACGTGTTAGTTACTTAGTAGATGAAGTTACCATGCCAACTCATATGCTACCTTTTTTTTTATTATTATTATTATTGCAAGAGTAGGCAGCGCTCCCTTGAGATTTCACAAAAGGGGAGGAAAAATGTCAAAGTGCCAAGAATATAACGGAATTTCTAGTCTCAACCCTCTTCCCCATAGATCTGTTTTTCAGCGCACATCCCTCTCCTTTTCATGGCAACAGCGAGCCTAAGCCAAGAGATTCTCTGAATGGTAATTTAATGGGCAACCCACAATATTGTGGTGCTACGCTTCAGTAATCCACAGCTCTCTGCCCCCGCTTTGCACACTTTTCAGGGAACTAATGCAAGGTACTGGTGCTAAATGTAGTCTTCTCCCAACCTCTCCTTGACTTCTCTGCACTTCTTTCTTTGCTCACTGTTTCTTTCCTGTCTTCCCATCTATCTTCTTTTCCTCTGCTGGAAAGCATTTTATTTTAGCTAGCTACCTTAATTTGTTTCTCCTTTGTCTTTGCTTTTTTTTCTTCTCAAGACATGCTATATTCCTGCCTTCTCCCTTATTTGATTCTGCCCCTTCTGATCTCCCTTACCTTCAAGTGCCCCCTGCTAACACAAGGACCCCACAGTGGAGCAGACATAAGTGCCTGTGGCACGATGCCGGGATGTGGTTGGTTGTCCATATCATTAACAATTTCAGATAAGCACAAGTTCAACATAAACACAAGAAAGCCTTTGTCTGCCAAAACAGGAGTGCTGCTGTGCCCAGCCTTGTTGGCTGCTGTAGGCAGAGCTGAAAGTCTGCCTAAATTTCGTGCACTTTGCTTTTTCCTTTGGGACTAAAAGCTACCCAGCTTCAAGAAGTGGGGGATGTTGCAGCCTCTTCTGGGGGAGATCAGGTCACGCTGGAAGTATGAAAAGAGAAGGGTTGCTAGGAAGAGGTTCGAGGAACAGAGTCAGGCTCTACACCCTGCCAAAGGAGAGACCCAAAATTTCATGTCCGCTAGGGTGGGTATGGGGGTGTAAACCCCCAGTGGTCGTACCAGTGTGGTGGCATAACTCGACCTACCGCAGGGTTGGCTCACATCTGTGGCCCAACTCCCACATTGCTTATCAGCTGCTTGGTCCTTAGGTAGCCCCAAAATAACACTCACTTACTGCAAGACCAGGGAGCACTGGGGACTTACATGCACAGAAGGGCAGAGGATGGGGCAGGTGCAAGGCGGTTCCCTTAGAAGTGGATGCCTGACTATGTGCAGTTTGCCCCTCCTGAGTAAACACTCAAAACATCTTGGCTTTTTACAGGTTATTAATAGCCAGCTCTCTGCAGCTCAGCCACCCCTGGTCCGGCCTCTGCTCATCCTCCCTGCTCTGCACCCGGACCCTGCGGGGCCAGGAGGTGGCACAGCCCACAGATGTGATGCTCACTGGCCCCGGCAGCACAGATGCCTGCATGCTGCCAAGCCACCTTGCTCCCCCAGCCATTCCCTTCCCAAGATAAAGCAGATAGTGAGGGGCACTGTGCATCCCTTTCCAGGGCCCGTGGGAGCACTGGGCTCCCCAGGAAACACAGAGTGGGCTGCCGTGGTGGTGCAGTGCTGTGTCCGTTGCATGGTCCTGTGCTCCAACATCTGTGAGGGCTGGCCTGCCCTGGGGCAGAGGCTGCAGTGCTACATTAATGCATCGTCCGGGCTGTGGGGACGGAGCGTCCGCTTGTTATTCTCTGGGAACAGGGCAGGGTGTGACCTTCAGCTTCCCACACCTCTTCTGGGAAGCTGTGTACGAGCTTGTCAGTTGAGGATCACAGCTTTTAAGAGTCTATGGAAAAAAAGGTACATTCAGATAAATGCAGTCACTCCTGGCATTGCCTCCTGGCATCAGCCCTTGAGTTTTTGGCACAGCTCTCAGCTGGAACGGTGCAGGAGTGACTTGTGCCCATACACTTGACTGTTCGTTGTGTCAACATTGCCGTTTATTTGGAAGACACACAGTGACGAGAAGGAAAGGAAGCAGGCGCAGATGCTCTCCGGCTGCAGGTGAGTGATGGGGTGAGCTGGCAAGCTGCTAGCGCTTGCCATGGCAGGGGGGTCTGCGGGGGGTCTGCACACTCGCCATCACAGTAGGAGACATGGCCAGAGGGACGCCAGCCACTGCATTCAGTTCTTCATCCGGACTCACATCCCTTGTTGTATGAGGTCATTTGAATCCAGGATATACCTTCATTGCCTATGAGCTAGCGCTACCTCATAATAAGGAAAAGAACAGATACCTGCACACATTTTGAATCCCATTTTCCTGAAGTTCTCCATGTAAACCAAAAAACAGAGGCACAGACCTTTGTACCAAGTAAAGGTTCCTTTAGGACTTGCCTTGCAGCATTTTACGCTGCTTATCTACTCACAGTCCTGGTCAATTAAGTTCAAGGATGTGATGTGGGTCATGACTCAACAGCTGGCTGCAGGCAGCACCAAACAGGATACATTAATTTTTCCTGGTCAACTTCCAAGGCCAAGTCCCAGCTCTTATCTTATTAACTATCTTGGCTCTTGACCATTGTATTCGAACGTGATCAAGTTTAATGAAGACCAGCCATCCAAAGGCACTCCTCAGTTTTTCACAGATGGTGTAGCAGGTAAAGGTGAACAGTTAAACGCAGTTCTGATATTACTCTGTGTATGCTGATGCTTGGCTTTTGTGCTCAGGTTTCACAGATCTGTTTGACCTTTTCTGTTAAATTTGGACCCTACAACATCCACACATGAAAGCCTGATTTAATGATGCATAATGGGGCTTCCAAATAGTGCCCAGTGGTAGCCAGTTCTGCTCCCAGTGAGGTTGGTGGGCTTGAGATGAATCCTAACTCACTTCACACCATCTGCTCCCCCCAAAACGTAAGAGAAATTTTAGAAGTAGCAAGCTCAAGCAGGAGCAATCCTTAGACTTTGGAGAGGTTACTCACAGGAACAGGGACTATTCCTATGTTTTAATGCTGTTGAAGGGGTGGAGAGAGGGAAGCTGCAGTTCTAGAAATTACACAAGTGCAATTACTGATTTGCCTGTAATGACCCAAATTGTGGTTTGTGGGGGGGGTTATTTTCATCTCTGCACAGTGTCTTAGCATGGTGGGTAGTACAATGCAAGGCAGTGTGTAGTAAATCTGAAACTGTACGGTACTTGCACTGAATAACTCAGAGCTCATAATCACAGCTTGGCAAGAGGATGAATTGCATTTCAAAATGTGATGTTGAAAAAAATAACAACAAAAAACGAGAGAAGTTTAATAGGGAAATTTGAAAAGGCTTGTTGGTTATATTCTTTCAGTCAATAATATAGTAGAAAGAAGTGTTTAATAGGTCAAAGAAGAGGAAAAAAATGATGTTCCTCTGTGATGTGGTACAAAGATAATCACCATGAGGCCAAACATTTTTCAGCATCAATTTAGCAGATGAAGCCAGAGAGAAAATTAAAATGCAGGAGATAAATGTGCAATAGCCTCAGAAGCAATACAAACCTGGCTTCTTTGTTTATCCTTTGATTTTTATCAGGCTGAGGAAGGCATTTGTATTTGGATTTTAAATGGGATGCACCAATTCAATTGCTATTTTGAAGAAATACAGAGGGAGGATTCATACTCCTTTCTCCCTTAGTGTCATGTTTTCCCATCCTTATTCTCCCTTTCCAATAAAAGAACTCTCAAATGGCTGATTAGAAAACAAAGAATTCAGGAAAATGAAAGGATGGTCTTGGAGTTTTGTTAGTTAAAACAAATTTGCGTTTATTTACTGAAGCTATGTTCTGGAGATTTGCTACAAATGGCCTAAAACCAAGTTTTCTGCTTAAGAGAGAGCTGAAACCTGATTCAGGTCAGAATTGCATGGTTTCAGCACCTATGGATTCCTACAAAAACTAAATTGTGTGGAAAAGTAAAACAAGAAACTCTGAGAGGGAATGTAGTCTCTTTCCATGTACATGCCAGGGCTGTGGGGGGTGTTCTCAGGAATAGTCAGCCTGCTGATGGAAGTGATCTAAGCCACCTGGAAGCCACTCCTAGGTTTGGGCTAGATTCTCCAAATAGCTTCAGCTGGGGGGAAAAACAGTATTATTTTAGGGCTGGGCTTGGTGAAGTTGCTAGAGGGGTAGTCTCTGTTTTTGGGTGGTGTTTGGGGGAAAGGGGCATTCAGTCTCCCTGTGGAGACATGATGCCCTGGTGGTGCTGAGCTTTCATCCACCAAGAGGTGCCAGGGAGACAGACCAGGGAGCAGCCTGCAGGAGAAAGGGTGACCTCACTCTCTCCTAGCACTGTTTTTTTGTGAATGAAGCCACTTTAGGCAGGCTGAGCAATGCTCCCCGAAGAGTGACCCATAGCAAAGCCAAACTCAGCCATGGCACAAGTGAAGGAGACGATGGCATTGGGAGCTTCATCCATAGCCCAGCTTTCCAACAGATCCTTAGCTCCCAGGGGGTGAATTTGGTTCAGTCATAGGAGAGATTTGAACCAGAGTTTTCTCCATACCAAGGCTATGTTGTGGCTTGTATGGAGTGCATCCTCAAAACTGTGTTGATGGTGTCAGGTCAAATTAAACCACATCTGGCAAAAAAAGAAGAAAGGCTGACAAGGTTTCCCCAGCTCTAGGAGGTGGTACAGACTGATGCAGGTTGCTCGACCTTGGCCACGCAGCAATGTGTTGAGGGCCATGCCATCCCCGCCAGCAGTGCATGGAGGAGCCTGTGCACTGCAGTAGGACATCCTGGCCATGCTGGCTCTGCAGAGGGGGGGCAAAGGGGTCCAGGGCAGGCTGTCAAGCTCTGCTCTGGGCAAGCGCTGGAGTCTGTTCTCAGCTGTCAGGATGTAAGGACCCTGGGTAGGTGGCCTCGTGAGGCTTCTGTGCTGCTCCCCCTACCTGAGTGCTGGATTTCCTCCCCTTCCAGGGGACAAAGAAGAAAGCTGGGCCATAAACCTGTTCCCATGACATTTTTTTTTTTAATTCCTGCAGAACTTTCTGGGAAGGGACAGGCTGAGTTCCAGACCCCGGGAAAAGTAGAAGATTTCTCACCAATGTAAATTGGAGAGGAAAATCAAAATGATTTTCACGCTTTGGTCCTTCTCGCCCTGCCAGCCCTAAAGCATTGCAGAAGGAAGAAAACAGACAGAAACGGGTAGGAGGGCAAAGCATTCACTGCAAGAGCTCATATGAAGGGATATTTGAGAGTCTGTGGTTGTTTGCTGTTCACACACATGCATGTATGTGAATTGCATACCCGTCTATGTGCATGTGCATGCACACATACACACGCACAGAGGTTAAAATCACAGCACACACTGGGATGACACAGTGGCACCTCAAGATATGTGGCACCCCAGCCCCAAATGACAAACAAGCCAGTGCGAGGCTGAGCCAGGCTCTTTTTCCATCCAATGGCTCCTCTGAAGGCCTTTTGCTCAAATACAAACATATGGGCTCTTACACATATGGTAGTGAAGACCGAGCTGGTAATCACTCAGCTCGCAGGGTAGGGAAGGTGAGATGCAGGCTTCCTCATGCTGACGCTCCCTCCCCGCTCCCTCCTGGCAATGCCAGCATGGTCCAGGTGAGAGGAGAGGCTGCGTGTTTCTCATTCATCGTGTACCGTTTTAGTTTCGGTAACTAAGCTGTTCAGCAAGGGGTGAGGAGAGGCCAGGTGTGTGACAGAGACAAGTAAGCTCTCAGTAAAAGCTGAAGCCTCTGTTTTCAAAGTTGGAAGAAAGTTTTGTCTCTGTAGGTCCAAAGCTGCCAGAGTTTTGATACTGGATCAGATAAAAGCAATTAAGAAGATCATTTACTTTCTGGGTTTGGCTCCAACGTAGGGAGGCTTTTGCAGGAGCACCTTGGGAGACAGACGATGTTACCCACACACCCAACGGCAGCTCTGGCACCCCGGGGGCACAAACCCGCCGCTGAGGTGAATACAAAGCCAAACAATATCTCCTCCTTTCACCTCAGATAAGTCACAGATTCATGCTAATGCATGTAAAAATTCAGACCCAGAGTGAGCACCAGGCTCCGCCAGGCTGCCAGCCCCACTGCTGCAGCTGGTTGTCTGAGGGCTCTGCACCCTCCTGCAGGTGCAAGGTTGTGATGTTTCCCCAAGAGTTCGTCCAAGGCCACAAAAAGCTGGTTCCCAAGGAGGGGTCTGTATCTCCGGTCCTGGGCTTTATGTTTGCCCTGCGAGCTCGGCTCCTGCCACATCCAGCTAAGCCGCTCCTCAGACCAGGGCTGCTCCAGCAGCCCGCAGGATGGCAGGTGCTGTTAGCATCACTGGCAGCCACTATTTCTTTCTTACGCTTTTTTTATACCCATTTTTCTGCCAGAGACAGAGGGAGGAGGGGCAAAAATCCGCCAGCGCATGTGAATGATGCATTGTGTCCCCATCACCACTTTAAATCAAATTAAACTCTACAAAAAAAAGCTGCATTTTTATAACAGCACCTGTTATGCTACCGCAATTAGGGCTCCATTATAGCCCCACACATAAAGAGGTTTGAAAACATGGCTGTATAAATTCCCTCTGACTAAAAAAAAAAAAATTGGCAGTCAGCTGGTCCGTTTTGAAAGGGTTCATTATAAACACAACCGACAGATGCCTCTCAGGGCAGAGTACTTTGGGGGTGCTAAAATTATATACCTGAGCCACTCAAATATGAAGGTCAAATTCAGCCAGGGGTGAGCAAGAGCCGTTCCCGCTGGCTTCCTCGGGAGCTGCATGCACTTTGGTCACTCTCTGGAGGGATTCTGGCACCGTTTAATACTAGTCTGCACTTTTCCATAGGGATTATACGGAGCGTTGAAGAAAAGAAAGGACAAACTCCTTGGACTGGTCTACAACAGCATAATTAAACTGACTCCTGTCAACCGGAGGAGTTGTATGGCATTTTGCATCAGCAGAAAGGGTTTACAAATGCTCTAATAACCGCTTAGAACAGACAGCCTTCAGCAGTTTTAATAACCAGATAAAGCTTAACCAGTTCACTCCAAACAAAATAATGTCATGATTTCGGTATTATCCCGATGCAGACAAGCCAACAAGGTCCAACCAGCCTCCCTGTAATCGCCGCGCAGACTCTTTGCTGGCCAGGCAGAAATGATGCAGGACTCGCCACGAATTATGGGAAAGACGGAAACAGGTTGATGGATTGCAGCTGAAATACTTTAGGGCAATCCAACCGGAGAGAGCGGCCGGACTTTGACGGCTGCCCTGAACGTGGCTCAGTTGTAACCCCTGCCACTCTCTCGCCTCGGTGAGGCTCCTCTGCCATCGCAGGCCAGCAGCCCTTGCCGCCGCAGATTGCTAAGGGAATAATCTGCACCGACAAGCCCCTGCAGGCATTCATTGACACAATAGATTGTAACAGTTTCAAAAGATTTATGGATTTAGGGTTTATGGAGTCATTGATATGTGAATTAAGCACTGACTGACTGAGACTAACTCTTCAAAAGGAGTCATTATAATCTCTATAGAAATATAATGATTTCAGTGACAACATCTTCAGTGAAACTTCAAAAACACTTATTTAAAAAAAAATTAAGTACAAAAATATATATTTAAATAAAGTGCTAGTTCTCAGTTTTTTCCCAGCCTCCAAAGGTAAGGAAATATCAGCATTCAAGTGGTTCAGTCCTGGGGACAGACGTTCAGGCTTCACCTGCGCCCACCGGTGATGGGAGAAAACTGTGGACTTGTGCTGTTACATCGATAAGAGCCAGCCTGTACCTTTCTCCCTTCTCCATCAAACCAAGCCTGATATTAACTTGGAAAAAAAGTTTGGTCAGGAAAAAGAAGAGGCCTATGAGATTTCTTACAAGCTACTTTAAAGCTCTACTGTTTTTTTTTTTTTTTTCCCAAGGTCGTTATGCTTATGAGTACCCTGAAGCAACCTGGCAAGTTCCCGGGGGGAGCTCAGGGGACAGGGAGGGCTGGCGCCTGTGAGACCTGGGACGGGGAACCACCTACCCTCCCTTCGCCTCACTCTGAGGCAAGGACTCTGCTGCTCTGGTTTTTCAGATCTGCTTTCTGAAAGGTGCTGAATGCTGCCATTATAGGCATGAAGCAGCGAGGGCCTGAATTTATCCAATCCATTGTTTTCCCTTTTTTTAATAAAAACAAGACTACAGAGCCAGGCTGCAAATCCTGTATGACCCTATATCCTTGGGAATACAAGGAAATATTAATCTGGTATTGGTAGCCAATTTTCAAGCACAATAGGCTGGAAATTTTGGTGCAATAAAGCAAACCTTTACAATCAGAAAGGAAAAGCTCTTGCAGGCGATGACTTCCCCAGCTCTGCAGCAGGGGCAGCACAGAGCACTCCCAGCGCTCAAGCTTTGGCCCTTAATGACACATTAGCAACACTAGCCATCTAGCTGTGGTGACATACGCAGCAGGCAGGTGCCTTTGCTCCCAACCCGGTTTGCTCTTAGCCACCCGATTTAAATAACAGAGTGGTCTGATTTTGCTGGAATTGCTAAGCACAGACTGCTGGCCTAGGGGGAGCAATGACTCTGCAGCCACCTCAGGGTAAAAAACCTCTAGTGCCAAGTGCAAGGCCCCATCTCTGGGCGATGGCACTGCTTATCTGCCCCAGCACTGGTGGATGTCAGGTTAAATCCCACCGAAGCCACTGAGGTTGCACCACAGTGGAAAGCCACAGCGTTAAGCCGGTATTTTTACAACCCATAGGCCAGCACAATAATTTAGGTAATATCTGCAGACACTGTAATGCACAAAGTGCTTCTGCTCTTAGAGCTGTGTTGGCAGCTCCTGTGATGAAGGTGACGAAGGCACTTTGCTCAGTGGGATAGCAGAATCTTTTTGGAATCAATAAATGTACATGTAAATCTTGAGGATGCTCCACGGGCAGGGCCATGGACTCCAACCTCGGCCTTGCTGACCTGCGCTGAAGGTTAATGGCTAACAGCAGCAGAACAGGAATCGCTGGGTTTTGTGCCTCCATGACAAGCAATTACGGTCCAGTTACTCATCCTCTTGCCGCTACTTAAAAACAAACATAAGAAAATGCTCTGCAGACAGCACCACGATGTGTCTCTGATGGACCAGCTGCATGTCACTACGAGCAGAGCTGCTTTGTGGGGGACGTGAGGGGGCAGATGCACCTCTGTCCGAGCGCGGCATCCCATCCCATGTCCGGGCCGCATGGCACCGCTGCCTGGGGGAGGCGTGGGAAAAGCTGGGCAGTGCCTGTTCTCATTCACCTTCTCAGCAGTGTCAGCGCTTGCTGGCTTTTTGAAGAGGAGGAAATAGACTGTTTGTTCTTCATAAAACTAGGCTTGGCAAGTCCTTGCCATGCTGGTAAAACTTGCTTGCCAAGTTTTTTAATGGCCACAGACCCAGGTGAGGTTAAGAGGGGCCATCGGCTGGCAGCCATCCCCCTCTGCAGTTTTCCAGGAATTGAGTAGGGAGGGGAGGGTGGAACCGAGCTCTTTTTTTAATGCGATATATTTGGAAAATGTAGAAACACTCCTCCATTTGGCCACTGTTCGGTAACCGTACAAGAGTGGGAGATGCAATATTTACACTGCTTGGGAGGGTCCAGGCTTTTGCGCAGATAAGCAGTCTTCCACCTACGCAGACAAAAGCCAGAAACCTGTGTGGGCTCCCAACGTCCCGCGGGGACGGGGGGTCACCCCGCCAGCACATTGCTAGTGAGAAACGCCCATCCCAGCCTTGTGCTCCGTGATCCTGGCTGCTCCAGGCCAGGTGCTGGTCTTGGAGCGGATGGTGGCTGCAGGGTTTGTAGGTGAAAAGGCCAGAACTGGGCAACTGCAGAAACCTCATGCATGTAACGGCAAAGCTAAAAGAAGAAGGTTAGGCTGGGTGATGATTGGGGCTCATCCCAGCCAGAAAGGGTTTTTGTGCTTTTTCTCATCCATTCCCTGGCGTTTCCAGAGACGTCAGCACTCAGCTTTCTCTCATGCTGTGCTCACGGAGACCTATTTCAGATCATTCCTGGGAGAAGGGAAAGCAGATGTTGGTGTTGGTCCTTGAAAGGTGCCTAAGAAGGGTTACCACAGCACTAGGAGCTCTCATGAAAAATCCTCCTCGCCTACCTTTTTGGGACAAAACGAGTATACATTTGTTTTTTTCCTCAAAAGCAGCTGAGATGTAATGTTTATTAGCCATGGTGGCCTGCTTCCATGGCTGTAGAGAAACTGTACAAGCCCCCTGTCGCACCCCCCATGCCCCCGTGGTGGCTGTCAGCACCCTCCCCTCCCTGGCAGTGCTCTCATGCTTTGCAGAAATGCATCTTTCAAACACCTCTGCTCAAGCCTGGAGCCAGAATCCCCTTTTCAAAATCCAATCTCCAAATCACAAAATTGCCTCTTTCCTGCTAAAAGACTTTTCGGTTGAACAGTCTGCTGTCCCCCATCTCCCCCCCCCCAAAAAAAAAAAAAAAAACAGGAAGAAAAACATTGCAGGTGAACCAAAAAATCTCACTTGACTGCAAACCACCCCCTGCAGGAGGCAATATTTACATAGGCACACACAGCCTGAAGCATGCCGCTGTCTCATCCATCACCAGTGAAGCTGTTATGAATATCAGGCTGGCTTCTCCGCGGGAATAAATCACTGCAGCTCCAGGGTCTTCTCTACCTGCGCCGGCTGCAATTTCAGCCCCTGCACTTCACTCAGGGTAGACGAAATGCGCAGCAAGGGGGTGGGTGGCAGCACATCCAGCTAAGCCATGTCTGCAGGCGCTCTGAGCAGCCGGGAGAGCAGGCTGCCCTGAGTCCTGGCACGGGGCAGCGCTCCCCCGTGCCCTCAGCATCGGGTTTTTCTCCCAGCCCTTGGGCCTGAGGGAAGTGTCAGAGCAGTAGAGGGATGCAGGAGCTGTGCAGGGCACCAGGCCCAGCGCTGATCTCCCTGTGTCACCCTCCCTGTCCTTCATCCTCGGCCAATGATCGCTGCGCTTCCAGGGCCGTTTCCAAGCGCTCAACGTACATCAGCTGCAAGAAAAGAAGTAAGCAGAATACAACCAGATGGCAATAAACGAGTAATAAATGTGGAGAGCGGGAGAGGGAGTAAATAAGCCCCAGGCCAAATTTTCAGAAGGATGAGGACATAAAGAAGTAGTGTGAAAGGTTTACAGAGATTAGTGGACACAGGCCACCACTGGCAGGTATTGGCCAGAAACATCACCGCAATTTTGGACTGCAACTGCCCATCACACTGTGGCCGAGAGAATAAGAAACCCCTAGAAATATTCTCATAGATAGAGATCATCCAACACAGGTCATCCAGCACAGCTAGAGTCATCCACAGGCTGGGTCAGTTCATAAAGGAGGGTAAATTGAACTCCTCCGTTTCATGGATGGGGAACCTGAGGCATGGGGCACAGTAGGTCTGAGGAGTCTGCAAACGTGCTCCAACCAGAAGGTTTGCCCGGCGCGGGGCAGGTGTGGGCTGGCGAGCCGCATGCATGGGGCGCACGGGCTCCTCTAACACCGGCACTGGCCTCCTCTGCTTTCTCGAGCTTTCTGCAACCTTTTATCAGCGCTGTTCTTTCCCCCTTTCTCCAGCGAGAGGAGAAGGTCTACAGCTTTGTTTCCAGGTCATCTATCCTGCTGCACAATGAAGTTCAAGAGCACTTGTTAGCACTTGTCAGGATTTTCTTTGTTATTAGCACAGGACTGGCTTAAATTATGTCCTCCATTTTCATTTGGGATTGGAGCTCTGCAATTTCACCTGTGCTTGGCTTTCTACAGGGAAGCATTTCCCCTGATGCCAGTGGGACTGCTGCAAGCCAGCCCTGGCAGTTGCAGCTGAGTCGTGCAATGGATTTTTTTTTTTTTTTTTTTAAGTTTCAGTTTTGGGAGTCAGCTAAACACATGAGACTATGAGCTTTCTTCCCTGAATAGCTTCACAGTTCCAGAAAGAAAGCTTGGTAATGTGACCTGTGAGAATCTGCAAGCTTTAAAAAACAGAGGAAAAGGAAATGTAGGAAGTGTTCCCCACAATGTTCAACCTCATTTCATAGTGAAAGAAAACTTTCATATGATTGTAAGCTGCACTTTCGTGAGCAAATGTGCCTGAACACTTGTTGCCCCACCCCGCACCCATAACTTTTGTGGTTTTTGGTCATTTTCAGTGTCCCCGAACCCTGGGGTTTGCTGGCGTTGAGCAGGGGCTGGACTGCCTCCAGCTGCTGCTTTGGCTTCCTCCATGGGGCCAAGGGAGCTGGTCCCAGGGACCTCCATGGGGTCACTGCCCCTACAGGCACAGCAGCCAGGAGCTGTCCATCCCAACTGCTCCTCACAGATGCTTGTCCAAATCCACCTTAAAGTTCTGCAGTGATGCAGGTTCGACAGGCGGAAAACCACTGTCCTCTCCCCATTGCCAATGGAGGACAATTTATTCCCTGTCTTTTTTCAGCAGACCTCTACGGAGCTGAAACCTGTTGTGTGTCTTCTCTTCTGAAAACTTAAACCACCTCAGCTCTTTCAATTTCTCTTCCCAGGGCACATTTTCTAGATGCTTGTAAAGCTAGTCTGACTACCTGCATGACCGCAAATTTTTCTGTGAAATAAAACACTTGCCGTTCCTCTCCAGTCCCGTTTATAATATTTTTTATGAACTTGCAGTTTTGAAAAACTCTGCAAAAGCCAAGTGGATAAGCACACTTGCACATGGGATCATTTCACTGTTGCAAGGCTCAAAAATCATCAAGGGTAAAAGGATTTACTTCTATCTTGCTTGCGCAGCACATTAAGAAACACCAACAAGTTAGAGATTCTTGAAGCTTCAGTTAGGCCTTCCTTTCAGCCGGGCAGACCTTTTGGACACATCAACACACTACCACCCAAAGAAACTCAAAATATTACAGACCAGGCAGGAACCTAGTATTTATCTCTGTGAGCAGCCCTGGGCCAGGGAAGAGGGGATCCAAAAGGCATGTGAAAACGCACTCTGCGTTGCCAGCTGGCTCTAACAGCACCCCTGGAGGGACTGTGGTTGCAAGTAAGCCATCAGCAAGTGATAATTAGAGATTAGTAGCAACCATTTTTTAGATGACCAGACTTCTTAGCCTTCTCTTCCAATAATCTCAATAAAAAAAACTTTGTTTTAAGGAGGATCAGTTACATTTTCATTGAAAACTCACCCCAGCTATACACTTGAGTCCAGATTTGCTGGAATAAGGGGTAATCCACCATGTGAGGAGGAGCTGGCTTTGCACTGCAGGGAGATTTCAGTGCTTTTGATCCCGTGAGCCCTGCCACGGCAGGACAGCTGATAAGGGCTCTGCTTGTGGCCAGCATGGGTTACCCAGCAGGGCTGGTGTGGGTACTGCCCTGCACAGCCCACAGCAAGCTCTTCCAGAGCGGTCCTGCATCACCACGGCAGGACCAGCAGCAGGTGGATCTCTTGAGTGTTGGATCCCCTTAACACATTGAGCTACAAAGGGTGGCGGGGAAGCAGCTGTGAGCCATTGCTACTGCGGGATTGGAAACTGCTGAGTGAGATGCAGGAGAGACAGCTGGGGACATCTCCAGGTGCACCTCCTCTGCTCACGGATCTGGGACACAAGAGAGCACCCACTGGGACTGACCTCGTCCTGTGCTGGGCTCGCTCGCTGGCTTTGGGGAGAGGGCAGCAAAGAGGAGGCGCGGGTGCACCGAGTGCCAGGGGTAGGAGAGCACAAGTCGTGGCCGTGGGAACCCTTTCCATGGCCGTGCTACGGGAAGCAGGAAGAAATGTGCTTGACTCAAGGATGGATTTGCTGCGAGAAGGAAAAAAGAAAACTCACTTTCCTTGTAAACTGAGCAAACTGGATCTGGAATCAGGCTGGGTTGTCATGGAAACCCCCAAGGCCCACTCGATTGTCACTTTTTGCAACAGCACCATACTTTGTAACAGGAAAGCCATAAGTGTTTGAAAGCCTGTGAAGTGGGAGCTCGGGTTGTGTTTACAAAGCCCTTCAGAAAGTGCACAAAGAACCTCTGTTCTGCCCCAGTCCTGGCCAGGCTCCCACCCTCTGCCAACATTTCCAGAAATATCCAGGTATTTAGGGACATGCAGCTTGCATTTCATTCTCTGTTTCCTGCCTAAAGCCTGGATCTCTCCCACCACAGCAGCATCCCCATCATCCTAGCATCTGGACATCAGCAATTCCTCACTGTTAGCAGCTATCAGTGATTGAGCTAATTGTGATAAGCTAGAGTGAAAATACTTTGATACCTCTGCATGATGAAGTAAGAGTCAGAATAAAGGAGCCAAGTTCATACAGCCAAGCAGCTGAGAACAAGTCTGGTTTTCCGTGAAAACCATGCTACATGTTACTTATGGGATGTAGCTTGCAAGTACTGGCTGCTAGATTGTGGCAGCTGCTTCCCACAAGATCCCTGGCCTGGCTGCATTGGTGCTTTCACCGGATTTGCTAGCTCTGTCTGACTCATTAGTTCTCAGTTTATTTTTGCCTCCTTTTCTTTGAGCTATCTTGGTGGGAAGGGCCCCGTTAAGCCTGGTCACTCCAACCTGCTGCAAGAGGCTGCTTACCTTGGGCTGGGAGCATCAATATCTGAACCTCCAGACACACTGATGCTTAATCTGTTCTCATGACTGTGCCTGGAGGCCCAAAAGGAAATTAGGCTGGTGCTGCTGGGTGGAAGGTAATTTCACAGCGCTTCTTCCAGATGGCAAGATCTTTTGGGGAACATGTGTTCCTGTTGACTGCAGGGCCGAGCAACAGTATCAAGAGCTGTGTGTTGGCTGAGGTATGAAGGCTGGCACAGCCAGGATGTTGTGCTGCTCTTGCTATATCAATAGGTGGATTAGCAATTGCTGAAGAGGAGACAACCTGAAGCATCACCTGGGGAGAAGAGCTGATGGCCATCGAAGATTTGCTTTTCCTTTCAGTTCACTCATCTACTTCAAAATAAGAGCATAGCTGTGAGCTCAACAGCAGAGGACTGCACCTTTCTCATGACTGGGAGGTGAGGAAGAGTCTCACAGGTCTGCTAAACCTTGCAGGGGTAGCTTGAATGCGCCATGGCTCATTGGGGATGGGGTGGTATCCATGTGGTACCCATTGTACCCATGGCACTAAGGACTATGAGCTCTTCAGTGCAAAGTCCTCTGAACACTCACCAGCTCCGCTGTGGGACTGCTGATAGAAAATGTGTATAAAAAGAAAGGGCTGTTAATGAAGGCTTGTAAGGAAGCAAGACTTCTCAAGCAATTTTTTCTCTGGGTGCTATGGAGAGTAGGAAGGGATAAATATGTTACAGCATAACCAGGCTTCACCTTTTTGTTGACCCTTACAACAATCTGTTTTTTCCTTTGAAGTCCCAGCTCCTGGAGTTAGATTTCGGAGACCCTCAAATTTCACTTTTAAACAACATTAACCCTCACAGCTAGCTTGAGCGTTATGACCTTCTACCAAAGCTGATGGCAAATGGAAAATAACTCCATACCATAGTAAATTTTTAAACTCTTATGACTTTCTGGGGCCAAACTCATGGAGTCAGTATTGCTACAGCCCCTGAAGGTATTTCCAGGAGTGGGTGGTTTGAGAGCTGGTGGCAGGGGAGAGCAATGATGTAAGCCGTGGGGTGCAGAGCTCCCCCAGGGCTTGTTTTTTTTAGCAGGCCCACATGCCCTGCCACTGGTCATGTTTTAAGAGTAGTTGGCGGCTCCCAGGAAGCCTGGGTCAGCCGGCACCAGCACCGTGGCAAGGCAGACCTGCTGCAGCAGACGAGTGGGATGGCCACTGGGCTGGGGTGAGCCTGGCAGTGCACAGCAAAGCCCAGTAAATGGCTGGTGGGGGAGGAAATTAGAGACCTGGCTGGAAAGAGGATTGTTTGGATTTTGTGTCGCATGGGGCTTTCCACACCGTGGCATGCCCTCTGGTTATGCGCACACCAGCATGCCCCTTTGTAAAAGGCTACCTGCCCTCTGTGCACGTTGTCACCTTGCCAAGGTAGCTGAAGCATAACCAATAGCAATTTTCCTTAGCACAGCAGGGGTGTCTCCTATTTAAATATGGCTTTGAAAAGCTTGGTGCTGGGCCCTGCAGCCTGGGGCCATGCAGCTGAGGGAGACTGCTGGGCAGGAGCTCCTCTGCACCTCAGTGTGAGCACCCCAGGAGATGCTCTGCCCAGTCCCTGATTCACCATCAGGGGGTCTTCCCACCTATCTACTCTTTGTTCCTCCTTGTTTCTCCTTATCATAATTATTCCCATCCCACATGATTTCTATCTCCTGGACATAAAGCTCTCCTAGCCTAAGGTAAGTTTTTAAGTCAATTGTTCTTCTCTGTGCAGCACAAAGTCCAAACTCCACAGGATTTTATCAAACTGTCGTATTAAACCTTTACTAGACCTTCCCCCCTCCCCTCTCACACAGATAGGTGAGGTGTTGGCAGGCTCATAGAGCAAACACGCTCATTGTCTTTGGCACTATGGTTACGTGGCACCTCCTGATTTACCCTTCTTGCTTTACGCTGGTGCCTCTGCTAACTGGAAGTGTGCCATCTCCCCAGCCTGGTGCTCAGGCACACAGGCACTGCAGGCTCCCAAGGGTTAGATCACTTAAACGGCCCAGTAACCAGCCAAGTGACTGTGTTTAACGCAGTTTAAACCTTCCAGGCACCTGCATATTTTTGTTCCTCTGCTTTGAATTCCCTCTGATGTGCCCAAATGCTCCTGGGATGGAAGAATCCATGGCCATCATCCCTGTAGAAATAAGTGCCACCAGACAAGTACAGAGAGGAGAGGTGAATATGTAACAGCAGGACGCACAGTGCTCCTGGTTCCTTACCCAAGTCTGTCAACCATTACATAGACCAAGCTGTCCGTGACCTCTGGAAATGGGGCAGAACGGTGTTGATGGGAGTTGAAATGTAGCAGTTTCCATGCGGCAGCTCTAAGCTGCTTTTGAACCCTCGTATTCAAACCCTGCTGGGCTTCACACCATGCGGGGCAAAACCAGGTGCCAAATTTCTTCTCCCTGAGGCTGAACTGGGACTGCTGAGCTGCAGCAATGGGGCTCAGTGTCCGACTGAGGAGGAGCGCAGCTTGTCGCTGTGCACTTCTATCCGTCAAAGCCCCCCATTTCACCTTCAGTGCTGAGGTTACCTTGCCGTCTATATGGTAAATAATTAACCTGAATTCTTGGAACTTGCCTGCTATTTTTCCCCTGCCTCTTCCCTTCCTTTAAATGCCCAGGTCATAACGAAAGTGAAAGAGTGCCTGAGCCTCTGTGGGGAACAAAGAGGGAAAGCTGCTGGAGAAGAGGAGTGGATGGGCCCTTCTTCCATCTCCAACAAACCCTTTTTCAGAAGGCCAGGAAGGATGGAGGGAGGCTCCCTGCCCAGAGAGAGATCCTCTGAGGGTGCTGGTGTGCAGCCAGGGGCTCCTGCGAGCTGAGACAGGTGAGTTTGTGTCGGAGCCACTTGGCTGGGCTTCCCTGCAAACCGGGGCAGCCTTTCTGCCAGCAAGCATGCTCAGGAGGGACTTCTACTCAGCCGACCACCACCTGACGGCTCTCGTAGGACTTCAGAGGGCTCTGTGCCCGGCAGAGGTTTGGGAAACCTGAGCTGGACTATGCAGTGCCCCTGGATTTCTTGCACAATTTCAGTTTCTCAGTTTCTGTGGCTCATGTCTGGTTTATTCTGGCTTCCTGCGGAGAGGATCGGTTTGGTCATCACCTGGGTCTGTATCTCCTCTTCCCTTGTCCTGTGGGTTAATTCCTCCTTCTCTGACTTCCTCCCTCAAATAACTTACATGCTTAATTGCTGCTCTTGTTCCACTCAGGCCACACACCCACTGTACAGAATTTGAACTAGTAAATCAGTCCCTTTCCTACTGAAATCCTTGGAAAATGGGGTGCCCTTCTCTCCATTCCCACACTGCTGTATGGGCTGTGGTGAGGTGGGCTCCTGAGGAAGGCAAGCCAAGAGATAAGAATAATTCAGTATTTCCTCTGAGAAGCTGCGATGCAGGATCTGAGCCCCATTGTGCAAGGAGCTCATCAAACTGATGGGAAACCACAGTCTTTGCAGTTTATAACCTAGGGAATAAATGTGCACAAGAGGGTAAAAATCTGGCCAAACTCTGATCAGGGAAGGCTGAGATGTATTTCCAGAGTCCCAGCATGTCTGTTCACTATAATCATATTTCAATCCCCTGCTCCTGCAAGCTGGACAGACCTGAAACAGGCGGTTCCTGGGTGACCTCAAGGAATAGCTGTTTCTAATGATTCAAACTGATTGCTGAGCTGCCTTGAGCTCACTGTGGGGAAATGGCATTTACCATCGTTAGAGCTCTGCAATGCGCAATGTTCCCCAGACCGGGCTATGTTAGCTGGTGACCTGGTTTCAGCTCTGTGCAAGGGAGGGGAAGGGAGGCAAAACCTTTCCCACTGCCCCCTTCCCAGACACCCAGGCCAGAGTTCAGGGTGGGGAGGGAGCTAGTCTGTTTACAGCAGACAAGGAGCTGAACAAGTGTAGGGGAACCAACTCCCACCTAGGTGCTTACTGAGGCACAGTCATTTTTAGAAATCTGAATGCATGCACCTCTGCAGGGAAGCACTGGGCTCCTAGGTGCACAGGGCCCTGTGGCATCCCCCACTGCTCGTGCAGGGGCTTTCTTGGCCCTCGAGATAGCCATTCACAGCATTACATGATGGAGCAATCTGAAGAAAGGAGCGAGGCAACACTGGGGCCTGTTAACACAATGTTGGGAAGTTGTTTGCAATATCCTTGGTGTGGACAAGGGTCTGTGAAACTCTGCAACAAAGACTCAGGCTGTTGCCAGGGTCTCCTCTCTTTGCCCTTGAAGTGCTCTGAGGTAGGATGAGTGATATGAACCTTTGCTGCATCGTGCAGCCTCCCTCACTGTAACCATGACGATTCAGAGTGCAGAGATTGCTTTGATTTGGGGTGGAAGGGGCTAGAGGCGAACAGGGAGGCTTTGCTCAGCCCCCTGCATCAGTGCAGTGCAATGGCCACGGTGGACCGTCCACCCTGTGAGCCCCGTTCCAGCAGCTGCAGGTCAGGGCTGGCCTCGGGCAGAAGCAGCAGCACAGCCCAAAGTTGCCATGTCTGCATTAGAAAGTGGGAACACCCCAGTGGGTTACCTATCCCAAGTAGGGTTATCCTTATTACATGGCTTGAAATCCGTCTGGAAGGAAGATAGCAAAAACATGTGTTGTTACCAACAGAAATGGTATTGTTTTAATTGATTTCAGCATCCCTGACCTTCAGTGATTCCTTGATGCTGAAGAAACAGCTGGTCACTAGCCTGATTTAAGGAGGTGGACTAGAGCCTTCCAGAGCTAAAAGCAGGCCAGCACCTAGTTTCTGTGGGTAGAGATACCTATAACAGACTTGCTCTGTCCTTGGATTAAGCAGGATGGACAAAGACTTTCAGTCCAAGACCAACTTTGGAGACACAGTAATAGTCTATTAGGTTTCTCTCATCTAATTCTGCTGTTTTGTTCATTTTAGTCATTACCATCAACATTTTTGGAAAACCTGTTGTTGAAAGACAAGATGAATAGAAATAAGGAGTTACATCCAACAAGTGTAACATCAGAACCAGCCTCTCCAACAAACAGTACCGGGAAGGAAAAGATGGATGTTGCTTCAGAATTGAATAGCCCGACTTCGCACAGCCATGACATAGGGATCTTTGAAAGAGGAATTAAAACAATGTTAAGCATCCGGAAGTCAAAACAAAACCTGAACAAAGATAAAGAAAAGGAATCTACTGGCACTTTGAGAGGCATGCGTCTTTCTTTTAGATTCACCAAGAGCTATGAGCAGGACAAAACCACGATCTGTAACGACATGGAGGAGATTGGAGAGAAGATAGAATTAGAGCCCATTAAAGGAAAACCTCTTTCAGGTAAGAAGAGAAAACAACAATGCGATTTTCTTGGCAGGACAAATGCAACCTCCAAGCAGTTTACACTTTGCAAGTTTGGGCCCAACAGAGGTGCTAAAGAAATGAGCATCCCGTTAGAGACACTTGGTCTCAGCCTGAGTGCAGGTCACCTGTCATTGAACAGGCTGTTCTGTGGCCTCCACTGTTAATTTAACTGTATCAGTCAGCCTACCTGCAATCAGCATATCAACAAGTCAGTCCACATATGTATCAGTCACCAATCTGCTGAGCCCAGTTTGGGAACTTTTGGTCTGAGAAGAAGAAACTGTGCAGAAGTGCAATGCGGACTATTCCTATACTATAGCTGGCATTGCACTTCTGGATAGTTTCTGCTCTTCAGCTGTCAGACTGATGGTCTCCAGACTGTACTGTATAGGTTATTGCAAGGCCTTGATAAATTGTCCTGTTAAGTCATGTTTTTAAATAAAAAATAAGGATGATATGCACAAGGACTGGCTGTGAGAAATGCAGTGAATCAACCATATTCACAGAACCAAAATGACTGGGGGCCACTGTTGCTGAATACAGACTATTTTGTAAATAAGTATTGTCAATTAGTCTAGTTGGATTTGGGAGGAAGGGCTCCTCCATGACGGGAAATTATTTGGTTGTTTGGATGTGATCTGGGCCAGCTCAGAACCTTGCTTCCTAATCTGAGACACTGACTTGCAAAGGGACCTCCACAGGTGCTTTTGCTCTCTTACACTTTCTTTCCATCTATTCCTCTCACGACAGTGGTGTTGCAAGTATTGTTTTCTCCCCCTTCCCCCAAGCTGGCTCACTGTCATACATTTTGTCAGCATTAGATAATGGGTCATGGTCAAATCATAATAACTACTATCAGCTTAGCTCTCACCTTTCCCCAGGTGTGAACAGAGTGCAATGCCTTTGAACCTGATTTGAGCAATGTTCTCATCTGCTTTTTCAAGGCAGAGGTATTACATTGCATTCAGGAGACAGACTGAGATGAGTCAATATGGCTTGACCTTTCATCAGCCTAAATTCCTAGAGAAGAAAAGCTCTGGGTCTACTGTGTAGCATGCCATGGGGAATAGATAGAAGGGCTGATGTTATCCCATTGCTATAACACGTTCCTCTGCACCGTAAAGTTATTTACAGCTTCACACTGATACCCTGTGAGGTCAGTAAGCTGGATCTGAGCCCATCTCTTCAGCTTTGCTAGTCCGTTCAAAAGGTCATAGATCAGGAGCAATACAAAATGGTAGGAGAAACTCTTTTTAATCTCCTGCAATACACAAGCTGGTGAATTGCACGAGTAAGACCTGTCCTGTGCCCAATAACTAGTGATTGGCCTAGACTAGAACAACTCTTTCAGAAACACATCCCATCCTGAGATAAATATGGTGAGTGATGGAGACTCCACCATATGCCCCATTAAGCTATATAATGGTTAATTACTTTTCAATTGTTTTTCTTCAATTACCAGCTGGCTGATCTTGTATTGCTAAGTTAAAGATCCATTTAGCACCCAATATCACCTCCTTGAATAATTATCCTAGATGGTGATTAAATGGCATTTTCACTTTGATATGCTGAACAGAATGTATTCCTTTAGTCTCTCATTGTAAGCACTTGGGCAAAAACAGGTTTTGTATTTATTTATCTAGAAGAGATTAAGTTAATTGGTACAATCTCCCTTCCCTCTGAGTGTAGTGCAGCTGTAGCACCATATAGGCACTCACAAACTCTGTGCATTATATGCTACATCAATAGTTGGGTTATTTGGTGTTTTTCAGTCTTCATAAGGATACCCCCACACTGCACAGATTATCTGGTGCATTGGGTATAAAATCTGTGTGCAGATAAGCCCAAAGGCATACATTCTGGGTTATGAACCATTCCTTCATCTCTTCTTTGAGTGCTCTCCAACCTTTCCATATCATTTTGTGTGGGCACACCAGAAACTGTGGCCACACATGCCTAAATAATACCCCTTCCCTCCTCTTTAAGATTTGTTTTACACACAGTATCATGGTTGGATCTCCTGATCAGAGTATCTGTTACCGTGCAGGAGATGGTGAGGGCTGCCTGTGGCCTCTCAGAAGCTAACAGTGCTCTTGGATTCCCTCAACCCACAGCAAATACCTCTTACATTACTGGCAAAGGGGCTGTTGATCTTGCTGTGGCAAGGTTTTGGAAAAGAAATGGAAAACTCAGTAGTTCTCAGCCACTTTGGGGGTTTGAGGTGCTTCTCCCCCAGCCTCAGCCAACAACCAGCCAATACCCTTTAGTTCAACCCCTGCCAGCACTGCAGCCTGAGGAGACACAACACCAGCTCCAGCACAACCCATCACTCTTTGAAGGCTGATGTGGGGGGGGGGGATTTATCAAGGCAAACCAAACAAAGGAAGTGCCCAGGCCCCACGTGAGACCTGAGTGCCAGGAAAAAGCACACGTGTTTGGATCCCCCCTCCCAGTGCACACACCTTCCCAGACCATGCAGGGACAGCAGTGTCCACCGCTTGGAAAACAAATGCTGCCGGTGAGAGGCAGCACCTGGCATTTGTCTGTAGGTTTATACTCAGGCTGGAAATGATCAGCTCACAAGATCCAGAACTGCCCTAGGCCAGTGAACTCCACATACCATGCAAACTTTGATATTTCTCCGTTTCCTCCACTGGCTTCCTGGGTGTTGCATTCCTGACACCTCAGGGACTTCCTGAAACCGTGGCTGCTCCCACATTGCCTCCTCAATGTCCTCCCACATAGGGGCACCGATTGCTTTTCCATTCCCACCTTCCCCTCTTTCTGCTTCCCAAGACATGGCTTCTTTATGCCATGCTCCCCTTTTTCTTCATGCACGGAGATGCCTGGGCCTTGGGCCCCATCCCAGAGCCCCTTCTCTCTCCCCAGCCAAGGGGAGATTGCAGATGGCAATAACTGCAGAACTGAGAAGCTGTGGCTTCTGATCCTCCAGCCCCTCTTTTTGGTTGAGAGGGGGCTAAGGGCCATAGCCATTTAAAGACATCCCAAAATGTCTGGAACAGATAAGAGGCATCTTTCAGAAGCTATCTGCTGTGCTAGGCACGGGCTGGAAAAGCCCTTTCCAGCCCATTTGCTGGAAAATCACTAATCTAATCAGTGATTTGGGCCCTGGGCTGGAAAGGGCAGCCAGTCACATATGGGCCAGTCACTGGTTTGTTGCCTCAGCTCAAGGAAGCGCTTGAGCAATTTGGCCCCTGCATCTCAAGGAGTCCTTGTAATACAAATCACTAGTGATAATCTCTGTAGTAATCCAGGAGCCAGTTAGTCATGACTTGACTCAGGGATGTCTTTCAGAAGAACTCAGAATAGATAAGGTAGAGGGCACAAAATCAGGACAGGAGGGGAGCCCTGGGTTTGCCCAAGGTTACGTCTGAAATATGAATGTTCCCAGAATGTATCAGAAGCATCCCCACAGCAGCATCTGCTTTCCCAGAGCCTTGGTCTCTGTAGAGGATGTCCTGGTGGGTAGATTGGGAGCTCAGAAGGCCCGAGGGGGGACATGTGCTGCTGTGCTCCCTCCAGCTGGACCCCTGACCACCCTTCCTGCCTTCTCCAGCAACATGCAGAATTGCTCTTGCAGCCAGAGAAAGCAGGGGCCCGGCTGTTCTGGAGTCACTGTTGCAGGAGCACTACTGTGCAAGGCACTCTGGTATGCTGAGAAACGAGCATCACAGCTAACAGAAAACCCCGCTGTGAAGGTATATCAGCATCTGCCTCGGCTGCCAGTTCCACCTCAGTCGCAAACTAAAAGAGGGACAGAGCCAGACTCAGTTTTATGCAGCCCGAGACCTCAATGCCCTCTGTGCAGCCCTCATCAGACATTGCTTGAGGTTTTCCTTCAGGGCTATGGGGTTTTTTTATTTAGTATTTCCTATCTCCCAAACCAGTTATTTAAAGACATATGGCTTTGACTTTGCAGTGATTGTATTTCCACTGCTTTCTTCTTCTGTGTCCAAGAGGACTTGGAAATACCAGAGAGGATCAGTCCTGCATGCACTGCTGGGATCTGCCTACTCAGACCAGTCCTGCAAGCCCCCCTGTTGGGGATCTTCTGTTGTTACAGGCCTGTCAAGCATCTAATATCTACTTTGCCCTCTTTTTTCTGCAGTAATGGAAATAAATGAACTTATTCAAAACCGGCAACTTTTGGAAGCATTCGCAAGCATCAAGCACTTGGAAGATGAGGTGATAGCTGAAAGGGATGCTGACAAATACAAAGATAACCCCCAAGAGTTTGCCAGGAAATCCAAGGATGTGGATTTGCTTTATAATTCCATCACGAGTACAATCCAGTCCATCGTGGTAGGAACACTGGAGCATCCCACTGTAGAGGAGACCATGCTGGCATCCTTGGTGACTTTAATTGCCAATGAAGAAGCAGCTCATCCTAATCCAAGCAACACCGCTGGTCCTGGGTCAGACTTGCTTGGCACACCCAGAAAGTGGAGGGAGGAGTGGAGGGAAGCTATCAACGAGAGCGCTAGAAAGAGAGTCATGAGCATACCCATGGCATCAAAGGAAGAAGAGAGTTCTTGGCTTGATCTCCACTTGGGTTTCCTCAGGAAAAACCTGAGTGAAGATTTACTGAAAGTCAAGTTTGCAGTAAAGAAGTGTTATCCAGAGGACTATAGGGTGTGTAACACATACGTGGAGGCTTTTCACAAGGCCATTGCTTCCCACTTGCAAGATCTCTCCCAGAGACCCTTGGAATTCAATGAGCTCTACGCCTTGCTCGACTGGGTTGCTAACACCTACCTGAGGTAAGCTGCTGTTACGCACTTCACTGTCTTTGCCACATCCAGAGAATAACAGGGCCGCAGGATGCTTTGAAAGCACGTAGTTATTTTTGGTTTCCTGTGTGAGCAAAAGAGATGCAATCACTTATACAGCAGAGCCTGATAACTAACCTACTAATGGATGGGGACAAAAGTTTGTGGATAAAACTTGCGTTTCACAGATCTCAGTTACCCCGTTTCTCCCTCCCTCTCTAACTTGCTCTTCTCAAAAACCAGGAAGCTCCCCTTTCAAGTGCTGCATTGCAACTCTAATAATTCCTGCTCCCTCTGTGGAAATGTTTTGCAAGGTACAACAGCTGCTCGGTGACTTTTCCAGGCACAGTAAGTGGCCTGTGGGGGAGCCCTCCCTCCTTCCTGTTTCATTAAAACAGTGATGTATTTGGAAACAAGCCACTTTACCCCCACCCCCTGTGTTCACTGTTCAAGTCAACTTGAGGAGGTGCCAAAGCATCACTATATGAAATTAGCCACATTAAAACAAAGATTCTGGCTCAGATGTGCCCACTAGTTGAATGGCATATAAGTATTTTAGGACCTCTTAAAGCTGCCTGTAATTCAGTGGTGACCAAAATATTCTAGCAGCTGGACGGACAAACACATCAAAAATCAGGGCACTCTGAGTGTAAAGGCAGGAAATTTTCACAATAGAAAAAAACTTGTGATGCTGGACATTGCCTCCTTTTAGAGCCAAAGGAAACACCTAAGAGAGGCACCTGTAGAAGATCCAGATGTTGTGTGTCCTCAATTGTTCCCTGGTCACTTGTATTTAATTGCTAAGGCCTACACCGCAGCCCCAGCCCCAAAGAGCTCACAGAGAAAAATCCAGCAGAAATACACAGTGGGGAGGGAAGGAGAGAGACAACATGCACAGGAGGTGGGTTCATTCATAAGCACATGAGAACAACCATGTCAGGCCAAAATCACGTCCAGCCCTGCAGCTGGTCTCCGGGAATGGCCCAAACCAGATGCCTAAGGAAGGGACAAGCACAAACCAGGCAACACCCCTCAGCAGGATGAGCTTTTTTCTGCTGAGCTACCACTCTGCACCTGCCTGACCTTGTACAGTACAATCCTCATTTACCTTGGATCCAAACCTAACCACGTACTGGGTAGTGGTTTGAAGATGGGAACCCTGTGGGTGGCTAAGTGAAAGAACAGGCTGTTTACAGGATACTGCCTTTGCAGCTCTCTTCCTTGCTAACCAGGTGACTGCTTGCAATTTATGTCCCACATTAATCAAATTCATGAATATTTTCCTTTTTCTCCTCTCCACATTTATCACACTGAAAGATGCAATGCTTCTGTAGTCCGTGGACAGATTGCGGGGTAGCACATGCTATCAATTGTACAGGCTAATAGCAGGTTTCTTGCTATAGAGTGAGAAACACAAGCATTCCCTCCCTTCCCCTGCCTCCCCACTAATCAGCTGTCCTGATTTCATGGTAATCCAGAGGAAAGTGAGTGGTGAAGTCGCGTGTCAGCTGAGCGCGCTTGGGAGTCAGACTCCGTAGCTGAACGTCCACCCACCACTTCCATATGTGGGGGAAACGCTGCGCTGCAATTCCCCGTGTCCCAAGCACGTGCGTGCTTACCAGACGCTGCCCTTCGCACTCTGACCTCCTCCAGGATCTCGCCTTGTTATGGATAACACAGAGGGAAAAATAATAGACTAACAAAAGCTGTGATGTGATACAAGAGCAGAGCAAGGGAGACTGGCTATCTCCAAAGCAGCACACTGTTGGAGGAATTACCCTGAAAGGCATTTCACGAGCTCATAGTCAAATGAATCAGCTTCATGTTGTTTATTTAAAAAAGTAAATTCTCATAGCACTTTTCATGTCCAAACAACTCAGAAGTCTCATGATTTCTAAGGTGGGCTGGAACCTTAGATCATTTTGATTTTGAATAATTAGGATTTTGAATAGCGAGGAAAGATTTTCTTGTTAAAGCTTGAAAACAAGCATCACAGTTTAAGCTTTAAGTATATTTCTCACAGCTTAATAATTATGTAGCTCATGCCACATGAATATTCCATCAGTTTACTCACACTCCAAGGCAAATAATTTGTTCATTTGAATCTTTCCAGTGAACTCCTCCTAGGTCACCCTGATCTCAAACCAGAAGTTAAAACAGAAAACCTCTCCCTGTTGTTAACACCAGCTGATTGGGATAAACTGAAAAACAACTACATTAATTCTGTAAAGGTAAGATTTTTGACCTTGTTATCACATGTCTGTCACACAGGAGACAGGAACTCCAGCCTGTGAGACAGAGGTTTCTGATCTCTGTATTGTGATTTCTAGTCCTGTGAGATGTTGAGCCCTGTCAGCGCCCACTGGTGTGGAGCACTCAGCGTTGGGAAGGATGACTTTTTAATCAAAAGCAGAGAAGTCCTGAACACTGAGTTTTGGACCAAAGCAACCATCTAAATGCTGGGCCTGAACCTGATAGTTACAGGCACAGAGACCCAAAGTAACTGTACCAGGCTCATACAGTATGATTTAGGTCTACCAAAAGTTCAGAGCTGTGCTTCATCAGATTAAACACAAAGAGGATATCTGTAGCAAAATATTGTTAAGTTAGAAATATTAACTGCTAGTTTTAGAGCGTGTAAGATTCTTTGGCACATCTGAACCATACGTGTGCTATGGGCAGACAATTTTGTGTACAGCTGGGCATCTCTCCACCAGAGAACGTCCCCGTGGTTCAGGGCCTTCGAGGAAGCCCCATCAGCAGATGTCTTTCTGCCTGTCCTTGGCTGGGACTCTGGGTAAGCCTCTCTGAGGACCATGCCCAGCAGCTGTATTTGCTTCCTGACACTGCAAAGCCTAGCTACTTTCCTGGGTCCTTGAAGGGCTCAGACTTATTTTTGAAAATCATTTCTGAAACAAGGCACTTTTCAAGGTGAGCCCAAGATATCCAGACCAATAAAATTGGTATTGCTCCATCATGCTAGTAAGGAGCATTTTATTTCACCAGCAACAAGACTGATTTATCATCTGGGACTGAACAGTGCTCCCACTTACACAAGTAGCTGTAGAGCCAGAAAGGACTGGTTGGGTCTTTTATCCTGACCTTGTGCATAATGCCTGCTGGAGTAATTTGCAATCACGCAACGAAACAGCTGACTGAGCCAGAGTGTAGCTGTAGACAGGCAGTCCAGATCTGCTGAAGTAAATTACTCTGAGGATTAAATACCTTCCCTGCAAAGGAATAGCACACATTTCCCTGTCAGGGAAGTTATTCTCCCTTGATTTGGGAGCAACGCCTTCTCACACAGTACAGCTCTCCTAATTTTTCCCTTAGATCCCGTGTAGTCCAAAAGCATCTGGAACAAGACCTTTGATTCTGCTTATCTTTTTGCACTGCACACGTGAGTCTTGCCTGTGTGTCAGTTAAGCAAAATGCAGGATGCCGGCTCCATGCCTATAATTTTGGACATGCTGCAGGCCCTCATTTGCCTCCCATGGAGCAGTCAGCACGGGGAAGCCCAGAGGAAAGGAAAAATCCTTGGTTACAACGTGCCGAACTCACATCAGAGAGCATGTGGCCCACAAAGAGCCTGGGGGAGGCCAAGGGTACTTTGCACTGCCACGATCCGGTCATCCAAGGACTCCCCTGCGGACCCACTTCTGCTTTCCCATACACTGTTTTACATGGCGTAGCCTTACTCATGCTTGGTTTTTATCCTGAGCAGCATATTTTCTTCCTACGTTTAACATTTAGGGGAAAATCAAAAGCTATTTTGGAAACATCCTGAAACTGGAGATCACAGAAAAGTGGGAGAAGGAAGTTCAGCCGGAAGTGGAGGAAAACCTATACAACTCATCACTGTCCCTTGATATTCAAACGGTATGTAATTAGCTTGTGTAAAGTGTACGGTTCTCTTTGATTCCAAGGAAACTGAAACGTTATCTTCTGGTATGTAGGTACTGCCTCCTGTGATAATTTATGTTAGTCACGCACTCATAGAATACATTAGCAGAGAAAATGCTGTTTATTACAACTTTTAGCTCTACCGTTTGCCTTCTAGCTGCAAATTAAACCTGCTGTCAATTGTGTCAGCAACATAATAGGCAACTGATTTTAGAGTCTTTAAATCTCTTTGATTAGAAAGAAGAAAGAAAGAAAAAAAGACAGAAAGAAAAGGTTTGTTAGAAAAGCCCCTTCACTGAAAGAGCGCTTTGTCCCAGGGCGGTGGCAGCCTCAGAAAGGCCGTAGGCAGTGACAGCCACTCCAACTTAAAGAGTACAAAAAAACAAAAGCTCCTGCTAGCTTTAGGGACTACAGGGTAATAAATCCAGGAGGGGTTTGGATTCATTTTCCTCACTTTTCAAAGGGTTGAGTCATTTCAATTAAATAATACCAAAAAAAAAAGAGGGAAAAAAAGAAAGAAAGAAAATCAGAGAGTTTTGCCTGCTGCCATGACTCATTTTCCATAGATGAATATTATACGATTTTTGATCACTAAGAAGGCAAATCTGAATTGGATTAGCGGATGGGTAGGATGTCACAGGAAGCGCTAGAGCGAGATCGTAACTGGCCCAGCTTTTCAGCGGCAGACGAAGCAGTGTGGACGGGATTGGGAAGGGCCAGGGCGGACAAGCTGCAGAAGAGCAGGGGGGAAGAGGTCCGGACACCAGCAAGATTTCGGGGATCCCTCATGGGATCGCTGCAGAGCTCCTGAGCAGGGGCGGCAAGGCCACGAGTGGTTGTGCAGGACCCCACTGGGATGATGGTTATAGCTGCCCACAGCACAGGTGCCTGGAAGAGAGAGGGTACAGCTCCCCCTCATTCGCCCCAGCTACCCCCTAGGTGTTATTTTGGGGATTGTGCCCTCCTGCAAATCTCCAGAAAGAGAACAACCTCATCAGGGCAGCTCAGGGCTCCAGTCGACAATGCTTATAACTCATGCTCAGACAGCACAAAGCTACTGGTACATTAGACATGAATGATTATGCCACAAATCAGTTTGTGCCTCTTGGCCCATTTTGGATTATTATTTTTAAAACTGCCAGAGAATAATGAAAAACGTCTGGCAACAAGTCTGCTTTTCCTCCTTTGTTAGGCGAGTCATTAATGTTTTTATTAACCAAAGCTGCATGAGATCATTGCAAAGGAGGCTTCTCCCATGCTTGTGCCATTCACTGGAGTTTTGCCTTGCCCTTTTCTAGATCATTGCAGAGCACATGAAGGCATCCAGAGCAATCAGCAGAAGCCTGGAAATGAAAACGCTTGAGCTCTGCCTGGCAGAACTGCATGAATTCATACCAAGGTCATCACTGCTCTGGTCAACACATTCCTTCCAAATGAGTACCATGTTTGTGAGAAAAACAGGGTAAAGGTCCACACACTGGGCCAAATGCTGGCATCGGGCAGGCATGGGTCTGCTCCTAGGAGAATTAGAGATCACAATAAGCCCAATAATGAGCAAGCTGCAAAACAACTTAGAGTCATAAACAGACCCGGTTGGGAGTCTTGCGAGTTGCAAAGTTTGGTGCCAGAGCTCCAGGAAGAAGCTGCTGGCTGGAGAGGGATTTCTGCCACATCTGCTCAGGACACTCACTGTGCTGGACACTGGTCACTCATCGTGCCAGCCATGAGCAAGCAGCACTTGATGGGGACACAGGCCCAGGCACTGCTTTGGTGACAGCATTGACTAAATATCCCCTTCTGAGGCTGCTGGTTTAGGAGGCAAGTCCTGTCTGTAGGGTTATCATCTCATGGATCCCATGACTATAGGCAGAGAAATGGCTGATCAGACCTTCGTCATTACCTCACTGTTACACCCAGGTCCAGAACACAAATCATGTATCGAGGCTGCCTTCTGAATCTTTTTAAAATTTACTCAGTTCCAGAAGGACACAGTACCCTGCCTCTTTGCTGAAATAATATTTTTCTGCTTGGGAGCAGTCCCTGAGTTATGGTTCCAGACCTTAAACCTTGTCACATGCTTTAGGGATGCTCCCAGGAAAGGTTTTTAGCTCATAGATGAAATAGTCCTTTCCTCATCTTGGGACAGCTGCAAGCTACCTCCTCCACAGCTGCTTGGTTGTGTTTCAAGGGGAGTCGTACCCACTCTCTGGAGCAGCACTTTGGAGAAAAGAAAGGACATTCAGCATGAATCAACTCCAAAGTGAGACTAAAAATAATTCTGCATTAACCTTTGAAATTTCACACCTCCGGAAGGCGCTGAGTGGGTAGTTTGCTAATAGACGTTTTACAGAATTGAGTGTGGGGGAGCATGAACGCTGCTTTCTGAGAACGTGAAGTAGTGGAATGACAGGTATTTAAGATATGTGAAAGGCAATGCTTTCCCGTTTGAAAGCTCATCTTTAATATCGCGACTAGCTAAGCTTGTCTCCAGGATCCTGGGTAAACAGGGCCATTCAAACTAGCTATTTGGCTTTGAAGCCTTCTTGATTTTTTAGAAGAAATGCGGTACTTGCTGATGTTGCTTTCTTTTCTTTTTGTATAACAAAATTGGTGTAAAGTACAAGCCTTCTACAAGGGCAGCAAAAGCATCCAGGTGGAAGGGTCACTGAAACTTAAGCTTTCTCTTAAACAACAAAGGCAAAAGCAAGTGGCTAAGGCCAGCCTGAGCAGATTGCTTTGGATCGATAGAGAAACTGAGCACCAGAGACTCAAAAAACCCCTGCCAGAGCAGGCACCCTCCTGCAGTCTGTATGGACCTGACTGTAAGATGGCTGTCAAAACCATAAAAGCTGCAGTACACAGAAAACAGATACCTAATATATCATGCTAAGAATAAAGGGGGAAAGTGTAGGTGTGTTGCCTCATTCATATTCATCTTCTGTTGTAAAAGGAGCCCTGAGTTAAATCTCTTCATTGTGTGCTTAAGAGGGCATGTATTATGTTGCCCCAAAAGCCAGAGAAATGACTGGCCAAATTTATGAGACTGAGTATCACTAATGCGCTTAATCGCTTAGAGTGAAGAAAGTCACAAATTTCACCCAGGAACTTTCATGTATAAAGATTACTGGAATCTCTCCAAAACTGTGCTGCTTACACATTCAAGTGAGCACATACTAAACCAATAATTATCTACTATATATTCCCCTCTAATGCACATGCATGTTAAGACAACTGAAAAAAATATCTGCATACACAGAGGACAGATTGGGCCAGCAGTGAATGTCTTTTGACATTCCCATGTACACAGAATATGAATAATTCTGTTCTGGCTTGTTTCTGGTGCTACCGCAGTTAGTCTTACCTGCATTTCTGTTGCAGATTTGGGGAGGAATTTATGGAGTGGAACACTTCCCGAGACAGTCCAATATTTGCGCCCTATTTTGCTGCCTACATCAACAGCTTCCATGACCTGGTGTAAGTCTGCTCTTCCCTCGTTAAGCTGCTGTGTTTCTGGGAGGGATTTGGGTGGGTTTCAGTGTATCACAAGGAAAAACCAAACAGTGCCATGCTGGAGTCAACAGAAAAGAACGTCCTTTGGTGTAATTGCAGGGAAAGAAATGAGTTATACCAAGGATGGATTTGGCTTTTTAGGAATGGGTCTGCATTGCTGGTCAAGTGCAGATCAGAGCTCATTTTCTAGTCCACCCTTATCTCCCACTGGTGGTATTTAGGCAGCACAGACTCAGGGACAAGCGTATACAAATGGGACTGAACGTGGCCCAAGCCCTCATACATGCCAAGTGGCTTGGGTCTGAAATGTGCCCTGCAGCCCCATCTGCCAGCAATACCCCAAGCTCATGTATTCTTAGGTGCAGTGTGGATGCTTTGGGCAATCTGTGGTGCGGACAGGAAGCGTGGGGACTGTTGGATGCTGCATGCACATGCTCTGTCTCTAGCCCATGCTTCACCTCACGGTGGGGATGTCCCCTAAGAGATTCAGAGTTAAAAAAAAAAAAAATGGGGGGAATAAGAATGAAGAAACAGAAGCAGGGAAGGATATGGTGCTTGAATGAAAGCTTTCGACTCATTTTCAGCCTGTCTTTTTCAGCTTCAGAGGGAATTCTTTCATCTCTTGTTTTTGAGATGAGCAATATAAAACCAGCAGCACAGTCTCGCTGCTGCTTTTGACACTGGTCTGGAGGAAATTCTGTGAAAGCACTCAACCTGAAAATAAACCCTTGCCATAACTGCTGGCAGTAGCAATTTCTAGGGCTTTACATACGTTAAGAATTAGCTATTTAACGCCGTGCTTTCAAAAGGCTTCTGATACATGGGTATGCCCACCAGCTCTATCTAGCTAGAGTGTCTACTTCCAGGAGAGGGCGCTCTCCTCATATGGAGGAAGGTACCAGGCAGTGAGCGTCCAGGGGTCTGGTCCTTCAGCCTAGTACTGTGGCACAAGGCAACCCTGCAGCTTCCAGCCCCACAGCTGCCGCTGCCCAGGGTCTGCCGGCACAGCTGCCACGGCCCTTCGGTGCCAGTGCCATGAGGAACTGGGGACACTGATATTGTACCTGCCCTAGGAAGACGTTGTGCAGAGACATCAGGACACAGCCCACTGAGACTACCTGGGTAGCTTTGCACCAGCCCTGTCTACAGCTACAAATGGTTTGTGCAAAACCTGCCCCAGAGGACCTTCAAAAACAGGGCCAACGTTGTATCCCCATTTACCCAATGCCTCAGAAAAGGCTCCAGTCCCACCATCCCAGAGGTGACAAAAGATGGGGGCACATCAAATCCCAGCAGGTCTGTGTGATGTCCCTGGGACCACAACAGGTCAGGAGGTTTCCCACGGGCTGCAGGTGGTAGCTGGGCTGTAAGAGAGGTAAGGACCAAGCCCAGGGGTGCTTCGGCTTCTGGGGCAGTCCCTGCCATGCAGATGTGCTGCTTCGGTGGCCAACCTGGCCAGCAAACGTGCTGCTAGTGCATGGGAGCACATGCTGCTCTGGGCCCCAGGAAATGGTTTGTCATTGAGCCTCTGAAAAAGGTGGTCATCTCCACTCAGGAGGTGCTTGCTCCCGGGGGTGAGCCAGCACCTCCCTGGGGGGGGTCTGCAGCCAGTGACCCAGCCCCAGGACTGGCCCACCAGAAGGACCAGCCTTTGGCCTCTCAGTCCCAGCTGGGCTGGAGAGCAGGGGGTGGCACCCTGGCCAGCCCCTCTCTGGCAACCCTCGGCCATCCCTCCTCTTTCTGCCCTGATTGAAAATGTTATCTCCAGCTTACGGCCCTGCATTGCTGCCTGGCACCACCAGTGACAAGGGGATATATGCCGTATATTGGTCAGGCTGGTGCAGAGGGTTTTGTGTTGCGGCTGTTCCTGTTCCCGCAGGGTATTGTTGCTCCAACCCTCAGTAAGCACTACCATCAGAAAGTCTCTAGATGGCACGGTCTCTCCAGAAATGCTGTTCTCTCCCCGCTGTCACTGAGCAGCTGACCCCAGCATTTTTCTCTGTCCAAGTCCTGCCTCCTTAGGAAGTTGCTCTCTAATTCCCTGCTGAGGAGTTGTAAGGTGGCAAAGGGAGAAGCCAACACAAGGCATGGAGTTGACAGGTACTCCTGTGCTCAATTAGCTCCATGGGTTTATTCCTGCATCGAATTAAATATAACAACTGTGGTGTTGGGTTACTGGGATGGGACAAGCAAGACCACACACCTAGCTGCCCCACAGCATGATTTTAGGGATGCTGGATGCAAACTTCAGGTGTTCAGCATTAGCATGGCTTTAGTTATGGATTTGAGCACCCAGCTTGGGACAAGAGGTTTGTTTTTGCATGTTTTGAAGTCAATTGATTCAGCTGGGAGTAGAGCAAGGCCTTTCCTCTGCAAAGCAGAAACAGAAAGGAGTATCCAAACCCCCTGCTCAGCCTGTGTCTGCACTAGCCTCTTCCCGACAAAATGCTCTCTCACCATCACCTTTCCATTTTCCCCAGGAGAACTGATAGAGGGCAGGAATTTCCTGACAAAACCCTTTTATCAGAAAGCACTTGTTTGTGAAATTCAAACCTTTATGCAGGAACTTTAGCTCCAGTGAAACTGTAATCAAGAAAGACCCCGGGAACTGTGAGCCCCCACACAACTGGACCAGGAACCAGCAGCTCCCATATGGCCCAGCTGCCGTGTCCTCTGAGATGGGCACCTGGGTTTGGGTTGGTTTCCACACAAAGCTTCACAAGATCAGAAGTCCTCCCAGGTGCCCAGTAGGAGAACAACTGAAATCATGGATACATGCATAGGATGGGGAAACTGTGTGCCTGTTTCAACTAGAAATTAGAATTTCTTTGGGATTTCTTCACTTGTTCTTTGGAGATCGTACTTAATAGACCTTAAGTTTCTCATTCCTTGGTTAATCCAACTACTCCAATTGGTGTTAATCCACCAAGAGTATGGAAAATTTTTATGCTTCACATTTCTCTCTAATTTTGGAGCAGTTTAGTTAATCTGGGCAGTCTCAGCACTGAGCATGTAAACTAGTAACCAAGCAGCAACAGGGAACTGTAGTAACAGTGCTCTGTAGTAACTGTTTATGGAGACACTGATACCTCGCAGTATATGTGGTACCTCCAAGGGAGCGGAGCCTTCTTCCGCAGGGAGATCTCACGCGGAGAGAGGGTGCACACTGAGCTACACTGCCAAGCCCAGGCTGGGATGGCACAAGCAGGGACGTGTTGGGGAGTGAATCAGTCTACCAGCAAGATAACGCAGGGGCTGAGGTCCCCAGGAAAGCCGCACCTGACAGGCTGAAAGCGCAGGTTTGCATGGGCAGAAGCCCCGATAGCAGCTTGCAGCGTGGTCTTTGGGATCTCTGCTGCTTGGATGCTGCTGCCTCAGTGGAGCGTGTTACAGAAGAACAACGACATAAAGTGAGAACAGTCAGGAGCCTGTAAATGCCCTGACAGTCTATACATATTGCCGAGGATTTCATTAATTACTCAGAACTTGTATTTTTTTCCTCATTGGACAGTGTGAAACCTTCCAGAACTACACACTTTTCCTAGGCACCTCCATGAATTTCCACCCCTAGAATTCACCATTCACGTCACTGCCGATAAGATACTGAATAGAGTGAGTCAGCCTGCCTCTTGGGCAGGGGAGTTTAACAGTTTTTTTTCCCTTCACTGGCTTCATTTACTTGTCTTTTACACCGTAAGTCCGTTGGTGCAGGGACCTTTCTCAGGCGTTTGGAGAACATTTAGCAGAAGTGTTACTGCAAGTAAAAAAGTAACAGGCCTGAGTTATTACTCCTCATGGTTGAACTGCCCTATCTGATGAGGAAATAGGTGTTTTCTTGAGCACAGTTATTCAGTTCTGAGTCATTTTCAGTGCACAGGATTGTGTAAAAAGAGTCATTATTTGGACCCATGAAATCTTGCAAGAGGAAGTACAGGCGATATGCAAGTTTGTACTAAAAATACCCAAGATACCAATCTGGCTAAATTGCTTACAGCAGGATAATAGTTCACTTTCTAACATTAAATCAGCGGTGTTCTCTCTCTCTCTCTCTCTCTCTAGGTCAGGCTTACAAACAGTGTTTAAAGTCAACACTGAGGAACTGCAAAATGTTTTGGCAGCTTTGACAAAGAACTTCAGAAACAATTTTTTAAATAAATTAAGAACGAAAACACAGGTAAGAGGATCTTGGCCAGCTTATTCCCTAAACATAAGCAGTATGTGCAGCACCACTGCAGAAACAGAGGGCTATTGGCCCTTTCTTGTCTCTCCAACTAGACCTCATTTTACAGTGTATGAAATTATGGTATCTTCAAAATGCATCATGCTAACTTCAGTACAGATCCTCCTTAATCCAAAGTCACACTTCCAGTATCCTGGGAGTTTTTCACTATAAACAGTGATATATTAGTCAAGCTGTTTATTTTAGCATAACAGCAACCGAAAGAAAAGTATATTTAGTGGCTTCCGGCATCTTGGCCAAACCAGTGGGGGGAAACTTCACCTCTAGTGAAGCACCAGGGAAATCAATTTCGGTGAGACATTTTTCCTTCCATCAAAAGATTTGGATTTTTTAGGACTTCTGATTTCTGTTATTTATTCATAGATCTGCCACCATGGTCTGTTATTAACTCCTGCCCAGAAGCTATATGACAGCCTCTTCAGATAGAATAGAGTTTATATTCTGGTAGAGAGATTTTTCCAGTATGTTTTCATGGTGAAAAAAGGACTAATTCTTTCATCATGAGGAAGATAAAACTCTGGTATCAGCTGGGCTGGGCAAACTTGTGGTAAGAGACCTAAAAGGCAAGGTGTTATGATGCAGTTTGTGCTTCCCAAGTGCTATAGACAAGGCTTCCCACGCTCAGCCAGCTGGGGGTCCACCAGCTCTAGCTAGGACAGCAAGAAAGACGGGGGAAATTAAGGTTTTGGTGCCACCTCTTTTAACTAGTTCTAACTCACTTTCTAAATCACCAAGCATGACTTTCAGAAGCAGAAACAGTCATGCAAGAGCCCTGCTCTGATCTAAGCTAAGCCCCTTGGCCAAAGGGACTTTCCATTGACTCCAGTGTTTTGAATCGGAGCCTAAGGGGCAGGCACAGAAGGAGTCGAGCCAAGGCATTGGGCAAGAGGGCTGCAACACTGTGAGAGCTGAGAGGCAAAGCACTTATAAATGGTCTTTCAGAAGGCTGGCAGCACTGTGCAAAGGCATGGGTGGGAAATAATTGGGAAGATTGCAAGGAGCACAGACAGGATTGACAGCAATCCTGAGAGCTAAGCTGAGAAAAGTACAAAGGAGATATGCCAGAGAAGGGATATTTTGAACGTAATCCCTAGGACAATCCCTTTTGGTTCCAGCAGAAGTCTTTACCAAATGATGGTGTGTTTCAACATGGAGGCAGTTTAATTCTAAAGAGTCAGCAAGCAAAAGAAGTCCAGCAGTCAATGCACATACTTGATCAGAGTAGCTTGTACCCAGGGTACATGTGAAAAGGTGCAGTCACTCCCAGGTCATCACTGACCAAAAAGTGCCAAGTTGGGGATGTTCCCAGTTGCCACTTCCGCCCCACAACATCAGAGCAATGAGCAGAAGGAAAATCCATGTGAGACCTCGCTCAGATGCTCAGATCTGCAGGGAGAAGGGAGAGACCCCTGCAAGTCCCATGAGAACAGGAGCTTGTTTTCCTGGTGGAGAAGGCTGGAGGGATGGTAGATTACTGGGATAATTTTTGACATGTTCAATACCATATAACATTTCATGTCCATAGCTGTTGCAAACCAGTGTGCCACTACAGACCTCATATATGGCTGCAAGCCACAACCTGCTCTACCCATGCCTGGATTTCCCCCAATTAACATTCACATCTATTTCTTCATCCATATGGTATGGATACAAGTTTATTTGCCTAAAAAAATCTAGTTGGTAGATTACAAGAAATGAGCTGTCCCAAGTAAGCCTTTAATCCAACAAAGTTTTAGTGAAAGCCTGCTAACCAGAATGCTCAGCACTGGCCTTGTTAGCTAGCCTGCTGTTATCATACCTCGCTGAAAAGTAGCTGTGTGTAACTCCCAGTGAGGAGTAAGACAGATTTGTTAAGATATTTAGGTTTAAGATCTCTTTGATATTTAGAACAAGACTGTTAAGATATTTAGATTTAAGATATTTTATAAATATGCAAGGAGATGGCTAGCATCAGAACACCATCTAGGCTTTTGCATGAAACAGCACTTGGACCTGAGATTACAGCGCGTCTCCTCCTTGGGTGGGTGTCCGGTTAATCCTAAAGTGTCTCCTGCTCCATGGAACAGCCCCAGTAGGAGTGATGCTTCCCATGCCTGCACCAGGGCACTCGTGCAGAAAGCAGAGATGTTGGTCTGAATTCCCTCGCATAAAGAGAGAAATCAAACCCGGCTCCCTGCACTCTTGTTAGGCATCAGAAACAGAGAGCTGCTGCTTGAAAGCTCTCATCTCTCAAGCTGTTACGAAGAAAACATTAACCATTATTGCTCTGCGTGCGGATTGGGTGCACATTTAGTGCTCTGACTATGTGTCTTGGCTCAAGCTCCTCAGAGCAAGCAGGCAGACGGGTACTTCTGGCTAGTAGATTAGTTAGAGGCATGGCCAATGATCTTTGTCAAGGAGATCAAAGGCTCCCAGGGAATTTGGGCATCTCCTGACTTAGGCAGGTGTTTTTCAGGGTCACAGTTAGGATTTAGCTGCTTGGTTTTTACCTAGGTCCCACCTTCTAGTCAAATGGCCTATTAGGATCCAGCCATTAATCATTTTGGGGAATCCCTCATGTGACCTTGTGTGTGTGCCTGGACACCAGGGCTTTCTCTGGGTCTCATTAAACAGCATTAACAATAGTCTGAATATTACCAGTGACATCAGTTAATTGGTCTTTTTCAGCCACTCTTTAAGAAAATCCTCACCAAAGATTGGATTTTAGCTACTGAGAAGCCGGATTTGCTAGCGTCCACCGTGTCACAGTTCTCCGAACACCTACAGCACACGAAGGAGCCTGTTGGGCAGGTAGGAGGCTGTTCCAGTGCCCCGTGCACAGCACAGCAAACCAAGATCCTGCTGCGAGAGAAGTCATAGTTTCACTGCCAGGCTGCAGCCTGGCCTGGAAATGCTCCTCATCAACAACAGCAGCTATTTATAAAAGTGTGGACTGTTGACACCAGTATTATCTTACTTTCACATGAGAATAAATAACATCCTTGTTTTCTGTAGTTTAAATAGGGGAACTGGTTTCATTAAAGAGGAACAAAAAGCTTCTGTGAACATTACCGCTGAGCTTTGTAGTTCCATAAATTGCAGGCTTATATGCTTATATACCTTTATGTGTTCCTTCCACATCTGTACAGTTGTGAAATAAATGGGTATGTAACAATAGCTCTATATTTAAAATCTGCAAGCATCATCAAAACCTACTATTAAAAAGTCCCAAATATCCCCTTTTACTAGGGGGGACCCAAATTGCCAACATCTAATTGTGGGCCATTTCCGGGAAAAGTCATTTCATGGTTTCCCTGTGCTCATTGCCTTAGTCCTGTGCCTCGAAAGTGGGGACATGGCTCCCATGCTAAGCCATTTGGCACTGGCCTTGTGCAGCGTGTGCTGGCCAGTGCACAACATTCGTGCATCTCCTTTACACCCACTGCTGTTACTCAAGACTTGAGGGCTTCCCCTGCCCTCTCTCTCTGCCATAAACTTCCCTGAGATTTGTTACAAGTTTTGCTTTTTTAAACAGGAACTTCTATGTGACATTCATAAGTACGTGGTGCGGGAATACATCACGCAGGTCATCAAACCAAGACGGAAAATGAAAAGAGAGACGCGGCAACAAGTGAGCGAAAGGATGAACCAGGAAGCCAAAATCCTTAATAATATGCTCATAGATCAGGTATGTGAGTTCCCTTCGTGCACCCTTGGGGTGCACCTTTCCTGGAGGTATCACGTCCCCATGGGCACATCAGCCACTTGGCTTCCAGGGGAACTGCAAGAGCATGGCTCCCGTGGAGTGCAGCCTCACGTAATTGAGAAGTGCTTAAAACAGAGCAAACAAGGGGGTTCCTGCAGGGGAAGTGACCGTGTGGATTCAGCAGCTACTCTGCAGTACTGTGCAGAGTGTATGCATTGTGTATGCATTTAGCTCATGGCTCCCTGATTGCACTGCCTGGTGTTTTAATGCACTTTCAGGCCCACAGGCACTTTATGTGGAATAGCTGAAGTGCTATAGGATCATACCCATCCTGTATACTTGAACATGGGCCTGTTTCCTTAAGCCATTGGATGCAACTTGCCTCTATAAGGTTCCTACCGTAGGTACAGCTCATAGTGATAAACAGTGAGAAAATCAGGCAGGGTACAGTCTTCATACTGTGTGATGGGGAGAAAATTGCTGCTGTTTGAGTGTTTTGTGGCTAGGCAACATCAGTCTGGGATTTTCAGTGGAGCCAAGGTTGAATTCAGTACAGCTCCCATTCGACCTTGAAGAAAGTCAGGCGTCTAGGGCTTTCAGGCACAAAATCCCAGCAGGATGGTTACGTAGCCAAAGTTGGCATATGAGCTGCTTTCGAGTGCTGCAGCCAGCCCAGGGTGGCCCAGGATGAGACACCTTCCTTGCTGGCTTCCTGACTCCCTGCGGGCAGCCTGTCCGGGCTCCCCGTGAGCGCTGCTGCCCAGGTAACCTCCCAGCAGCGAGCGTGGGCACAGTCCTGCACTCCGCTTTTAGGGGCCACTAATGCCTTGGGCTCTTTCCCATCATGTTTCCAGCAACAGTTCCCAGACAACAGCTCACAGCCCCCAGTGCTGCTGCAGCAGCTACCAGTGGGGTCATTTGTGCAATAGTTATGCTGGCTTTTTGGGATGCATAAGAAAACTTCTCTGTAAGTAGGGCCTCAGGTAGGAAATGTTGAAGAAAATTTCCCCACCAACTTGGATGTAGCTGCGGTGGGGTTGGAGGACTGCGGAGCTTTCCCTCTATCATGGGCCTGGGAAGAGCTAATAGGGGTTACTTTTCTCCTGATTGCCCTCTCTTCTTTGGTAACTCTGCCCCTACTTTGCACACTATGCAACAACAACAACAACAAAGAAACTGTAAACAGCACAACAGCACTGTTTTATAACAGCAAAAATAACCTTCTGCCAAAGCTCTGTGCTGCTTTACCATGAGTGTGGACAAAAAGGCATTTTCCAGGTGTCATGCTTTCCACCAAAGTCACCGTATATGTAACTGTTTGTAGGGGTCTGCTTCCGACTGGCTCCTTCCTGCCATACATCACATCGCAAACATAGTTGGGGAGAAGAAAAAAGACAAAATCAAGGAGTACGTTATGGAACTATGTCAGGATTATCCAGATATCAGGTATGTGAAACTGCCCCAGCAGCTCTGTCCTGGACAACACCAGTTCACTCCTGTGCCTTGGCCAAGCTCATGAGCTTCTCTGACCTGGACATATCAGCGTGTTAGAGGCTATTCCTCAATGCAAGGGGCCAGGAATAGGGGAAATACTCTTATTCTTCATGCTCAGTGGCTGTATTCCTTCTCTTTTTTTTCCCCCCATCTGATAGATCCTATAATACACACAAGTTAATTCAAAAACCTTTTCATTTTATTGCTCCAAATAAGTCTCGTTTCACTTTAAAGCTCCAGGCTGCTTTTCAGTAAATTACCAGTATTTGCACAGCTTGCCAGTTTGCAGGCCTCCGCTTTGGCGCAAATATTTTGTCTCCTGTTCCCCAGCTCAGACATCAAAGAGCAGTAGACATTGAAACAGTTCATCTGCAGCTTCTGAAAGGGACTCAACACAACCACTAAATTTTGCTGGAATAAATTGCAAATTCATTCTTTTGTACTTTCCATTTGCTGTTCCAAAGCATCTGCAAAACTTAAGATTACTGAAAAAATAAACAAGCTAATTAACTAGTTCTGTGCATGGATGAACGGCTGCATGCCAGAAGTCACCCCCTCTTCTACAGCTCTTCTGATGACCACTGAGAAAGAATATTAGTAGTACAGTTCGCAAGAAAATCCGTTTCATCAGAGTGATCTCAAAAAAGACCAGATGCATCTGCATTGGGTTACAGATTTACTGCTGGATAGCATTTATATAATCTGTAAACTGTAATTGTAAACAGTAAATTTAACAGGTTGCTCAGAATACTGAAATGGACCCTCAGATATTCAGAAAAAAATGACATTAAATCTATTTCCCTTTCCCAAAACTGAGGCTCAGAATGCTTCATATGTATATTTAAATTGAACAAATAAGATATGCTTTGGGTTCATCTGTGTGGGGAAATTCAACACATGGTCCTAAAAAAAAAGAATTATTCCTAAGTAATATTCTAGGTGAGCACATATATTCCACAAAAAGAATGCCTTGATCCCACTTGCCAGATTAAGCTGGTGAAGGAAGCAATGCCTGTTTTAGGAGGGATGGGGGCTAAATGAGGGCTGGTCAAAATTATCTATTTGGAAATAATTCTCCAGGCAGAAAAGCCATTTGCAGAGTCGGGATTTGTGGTACTTTTCATAATTTTCAAGCCAGGTTTAAAGGTTCATCCTTCTGCTTCATCTATTTCCTGCCTTTCCATTATTGAGCAACATCATTTTTCAACAATTAAGTTTGGAAAGCGAGGCGGAACCTGCCAGACCTGCATTGCTTCCTCTTCATGCCTTTGTTAACGCGTGCCTTGAGCTCTCAGAGATGTTGCTGAAGCTATATATACAGAGATTACTGGAACAGGGTGTGTTTTCACGTTCTTTTTCCTAGCTCTAATCTAATTAGTGCCTGTCAGCTTCCCAAATATTAGCACTTCCACTGTTTAACTCAAAATAATCATTAAATAAAAGGTCTGCAGCCTCTCGGGAAAACCTGCAAAAGACGGCGCGTGTGTTTACAGATGAAGGAGGGAATTCCCGCAGGCACAGACAGCAGAAAGGTGCTGTTTTCCATCTGGGGACAGGCAGGAGTCCAGCTCAGCTTGCTGGGCAGCCCCGGAGGCTGCAGACCTCCTTCCCTGGGGTCGTTCGCACCGTAACTCACTATTCCCCTACAGTGAAGGGATTCCTCCTGGATAAAGCATTGAACAGCAGGTCTGAGGCAGGATTTGCCTCCTTGCTCACCGGTGCCCCCAAAATGCCTCGCTCCTGCAAGCCCTCTGCTTGCTTGTGGGACGGAGGCTGGGAAGGGACGGGGACCCTCCAGGCACTTTGCCATTGCCTTGTCCTGTCACTGGTTGTCACTTATCTCTTGGCTGGCTTTTGCTCTCCATGAATGAGCATGGTCTTGTTTGGCTTTCCGCAGAAAGGAGCACATCCTAGCGGTTCTCGGACTCCGAGGCCTGGGGCGAGCCAAGAGACAGGCAATCATTCGGCAGAGATACCGCCTGCAGGAGAGCCCCGATGGTGGAGCCAGCAGCACACTCTTCGCTGAAATCGATGCTCCAACAATCATCAGCTGCTTCTAAAAGACAACCAAAACAGAAATCAAAGTCCCACCTCTTCCTTCGCTGCCTCTACATCATGATCCCAAATCCACTTTGTTCTTCTTCAAAAGCTTAACTGGTGTGGAGGATGGGCCTCTGAGCTCGAAAACCAAAGGCAACAGAGGAGCCAAGACACCAACATCCTCCAAATGCCTCCAAGCAGCAGCTCTAGCACTATGTCCTCCCTGGGCTGAATGCACCGCTTATATCAGTAGGAGGCTGCTTTGTTCTTTGGTCCAAGCTTGCGTCTCTTCTCAGCGAACAGGAGAGAATTGAAAGAAGTTCACTCAGGGCTGTATTATGGCCTAGGCTGTGTGTTGCATAGTTGTACAGCAACAGAGCAAGAGCCTCTTTCATAATTACCGTCTTTGAAGAACAGAGGAGCAGAGTTTGGGCTGTGATGTCGTAAAGACCAAGTCTTATTTCCTCCCTTGTGAACCAGCTGGTGGAGCTGGCATGACATAAAGTCAGTGACACTGTGATCTGATGCCACAGACCACTACCTGCCTGAAGAGGATACCAAACTCTTGGAGAGTAACCAAACCCCACAGCTGAGATATGCAGCGTATGGACCACTCCAAGACAGGTCCCCTGGCCCTTGTACCTTCTGGCATTTCAGCAGATTTTCCTCGCTCGTGGGCTGCCTTGCAAAACTTGGGTTTGACCCAAGACCTGCTCATGCCATCACATCCTTTCTGTGGGGACAGGTGTCTCAGGATCAGACATGTCATGCGTGGGGGGGAGGCAGGCTCCAGGTCTCCTCTGCCCTTGGGAAAAGGGTAGGTGGCAGGGGTGATTGTGGCAATTACCAGATCATTTGACTTCTCAGCTATTTCCAAGCAGAAAAGGCCCTTCTCATCACATGAACTGGAGTTGTGGACAATGGTCAAGCAGACCTGCAGAATGGGCCAGGGAGAGCAGACCTTTCTTTCCGCTGTGGGCAGGATTTCAGATTTGGCCCAAAATTTCCAACTGCAGAGCAGAAAGTAGGTGTTTTACTTGATGTTCCCTTAGTCCTTGTTCTTGTACATTTGAATGTATTTTAATGAAGCTGCTGCAATCTGTCTGCAATATGAAACTGTAAATGTTAAGCCTAGCAGGCATAGTGCTTTGGATCCAATCCTCACCTGATGTAAGCCAGCATCACCCCATTGACTGCAGTGGAACAACACTGGTTTAATGCTGTGAAGGGTCCAAAACATTACATCCAGCGCCTGCATGGGAGACTTTACAAAGAGACATCCAACGGCCTATGGCTGTACAGAGCTGATTTTATTTAACCCAATTTATCCTTTAGGTTGCCTCTGCAGGAATTAATCGAAGACTCTCTACAGAGATATGTTTAAGGACTATCAATTAATATAATAAATGTGGATGTGACGCAGTCCTGAACACTAATTTGTCTGCTGCAGACAGTGGGAGTTTAGAGCACCAACAGAGATTCTCTTATGCTTCCCTTACCCCAGTTTTCACCTGAACAAATTTCAGCCCATGTGAGCAGCAGGCACTGATGACAGGCCAAGGGAGGTGCTCTGATAGATAAGAAATGAAGAGTCTACCTTTAATACACAGACATTCATCACAAAACAAAATTTTATAAGGGATATGGTAGACTTGCTATCTCTACAGTCAAGATGAGGTGTTTTTCTAAAGAGGACGCTGAAGATCTGGTATAGATTGTGAGCTTGAGGCAGGAAATCCTGAGAGGAATTTTCTGCCTTACATCCTTCATCAAGTCAGACTAGCTGATCACAAAAATCCTTGCATGTCCTCAGCTCTGGAACTGTCTATATCTGCCGTAGAGAAGGAGAAGTGATGTAACATCTGCATTTCACATTAGGCATGCAGAGCTCTTCCGTGGGTGAATGTCACCTGCCACAGCTCCAGGGAGAAACTTGATTTGATGGGCAGTTAAACAGCTATCTGTTAAACAGCTGACAAACTCTGGCTCAGCCAGCATCTCCTTACAGAGACAGGGGTTTGACTGAGCCCTGGGTGTGTTCCTCCTGCTGCTGGTGGATCACGAGGGAGAGAGCCTGGGATGAAGACAGTCCCCTGCAAAGGACATCCAGGATACTCCTAACCCCAGTACGTCTGTGAGGAAAATCCCGAGCGTTCCATATCTATCTGGGAATGGCACCACCAAAGGGGTCTTGGCCAGGTTGTCTAGACCAAGCTTCAAAAGTTCCAGCTCCAGGCTGCCTCCACGGAGGTGCATGAAGGCTCAGCAACACTTGAAGCTCCCCCTCCTTGCCTGGGGATCTGAAGGCAAGTGGGGAGGCCAAACTTGTATTGCCTTTACTGGCATGGATCACCCCATCCCCTTGTGTGGGAGCTACATCTCCCAGCCTGGCAGAGGGAAGTGCATCAGAGCTGAGAGATTTATAGCTAGCATCAAAAGCATCAACTAGCTGGGGGAGACAAGAAAGGGAGTTAAATTTTGGCATCCTCAGTCTGAGACATCTAAGGATGCATTTTCAAAGACACACAGGATTTGGAGCACCCAGCCCAGTCAGGAGGAGTTTTGGTGTGTCAGAGTCTTTCCTTTGTCCTGTATGCATCTCTGATCCAAGCACCTCATGCAAGGCAGCTTCATCATGGAAATTATTTTCTCAATTGCATTAAAGGTATACTAGGTTGTCAACCTTACAGTTTTAATGTCTCTCTCCCGGAACTGTTGGTTTTTTTCAGGCTCCAGGTCCCTGGCCCTGGCATTAGATAAGGAGTTCAGCTTTCCTTTCCTAATAAAATCACGTGTAACCCTGAAGTTGCAGAGGAAAGCTGGGAACTATGACTTGCATTTTGTGCTCAGGCTCAAGAAAGAGCAGGCAAATGAAACCTGTGAGTGGTTGATTTTTATCAGAGCCTTTCTTGGGAGCTAGTCTGAGCTCTGGATGCTGCGCCCTGGCATCCTGGATCACAGCCTGCCTCTGAGCTCAGGGACAAGGCCGTGCAGAGGCACTGCCAGACCGCAGCAGCCTGAGGCTTGGGGAGGAGATCTGAGACACCTCTATGACAGCAGAGTCTATGAACGCCCTGAGGTTTGCTCAGGAGCAGGCCAGCACCCAACTGCAGGGGCAGTCCTAGGCTTGTCTGGTTTCTCAGGGGAGTCTTTGACCTCCATGAAGCCTCTGCTCTCCCCACTACTTGCTCTTGAGCAAACCAGTCTAACGCTCACCCCATCTGGTCAAGACTACTGCTCAGTCCATGTCCTGCTGCTGATGCCCACCTGAGCAGAGCCAGAGCCTCAGGGTGGTGGGAATCGTGTTGCTCCCCGGCAGGAGGGCTCTCAGCCTGGGCTGCGAGGCCAGCTCCTGGGGGACATCTGAGCAAGAAGGCTGCACTCTCCAAACCCATCTGCTGCCACATTCTGTGAAACGTCGAGTTTTTATTAGGACCATATTTCACATTCCAATAAAGTAAAAGTAAGGCCTCCTAGGGCTTTTATTGTGAAATATGTCGCTCTTGTAGGAAAGTGCCAAAGAGCTAAGTTATTCTATTAACTTCCTCTGTTTGTTGTTTCTCTGTGTTTTCCACCATTAGTCCTATGGCTACTGCAGCACACAGTTTTATTCTCCCATCCAGAAGACACAGCTCATGCTTATTCTGGACAAGCCCAAGCTACTGCATAACAGGGTTTGTAAATGTAGGTACATCCTCCAGTGAACAAGTTTTTCTCAAAAGTATCAAAGTAAAAGGAAGAGCAAAATTCTGGCCAGGTTTAGTTTCTCAGAGGTAAGCACTCTGCATTTCGGGGGGACATCTGGCACAGTTCACAGCACTGTGTGGGTGCTGACGGATATTCTTGTTTCAGAGGTCTTTCCTGTTTCACAATATGGTTTGTTTCTAATTTGGGGTGAAAAGCAGTACTTGCAGTACTCCTTGTCCAAGGAAGTAGAGCCTGCAACCAGGGTGGCTCACAGGCTGTGGGTCTCCATCCACGACAGACCTTTGGGTGCCATTATTTAAGCAATTTAGCTCAGTGATGTCATCTCCTCCTGGAAACCAAGTGCAGCTCTGTTGCTCACCACCAGGAGTTGGAAAAGCACCAGATCGGCTGTCTTCAGGCTTGCCCGCCCTTCTGCAGCCAGTCCTCCTGCAGAGGTGCGGGCTGCGACGGGTGGCCTCAGACCCAGTCCCTCTCCCGGGCAGTGCCTGTGCCTGCACACGGGACCCCCAGCCATCACTCCCTGTTTCCATGCCCCGCCACCAGCAGAGATACCCTGACTGATGTGCAGATATTGATTCAGCAGAATTTATGTTTCAGACACTGAATTTGACTCTTACACTAAATTGCTAAATATTCTGCAAGGAAAGGAAGTAACTGCTGCTTTAAGATGAGGAAAGTAGACTTATTCCAAGCAAGAAAGGAATAAAAACCAAGACAACGCAGTGAAAACACAAGAGGTTGTCCCTGAACTGAAAATCCTAATCAATATCAGTAACAATTTTCCAGACAAGGCCTTTTAACACAGCAGCAGCTATGTTTATCTCCCTGCAGTGTGGTTTTCTTTCAGCAAAGAACTCTCTAAATTGGTTTAAAATATTGAGGATGTTCTATGAGAAATGGATTGCAATATTACATCCACTTTGGAAGAAGGGAAATGTGTCTAACACCACCCAGCAAACACAGCCAGAAAGAAAGCAGGTGTGAGGATATTATTTGCATTATTGTCCGGTGTAGATTTGCTGCCCCAAAGGCAGTCAGTTTGGATCCCAGTGCATTGGTCTAACTAAAGCACATGCACAAGGTAAACACAGAGCTGCTCTGCTCAGCATCACTGTGCACATCCATCCGTTATCAAAATTTTTACATAATACTGTTGATGATGACAATAAACAGCATGAGGGTTGGCCCACCTCTCCCATAAAAGCTTTGCAAGAGATCAATCAGATTAACACAGCATTTATTAGATTTGAACTATTGACCTTAGCAATTATAAGAAAGCATAGGGAAAACAGAAAAGACCAGTGTAATCTCTCTGTGGCAAAAGTGGTTTAAGATTAACTTTTAGAGAAGAACTACCAGAAAAAATTCCTCTAGTCCCACTGCCGTATAACTGTAACTACTTCTCTGAGGAAACTGAGCAATTACAGACTTTGACTTTCTGTATTATCTCTGTCAAACAGACCACTGTAAATGTCCTCTGATATTCTTCCAATATAGCACTAGAAATTTATATAAATTCAGATAAAGTCATCCAAATGCATTATCCCAAAAAAAGGGCTAACATGTAAAGTAGAGAAACCTCCGGGAAAAAGCTGCTGTACTGTTTTTGCTGTCTTGTTACTATCTACATGTCAATTCTCAAAATATCCGTGTAAGATTTTTCTTAGATGCACACGTTGATACAGAGGTTACATTGCTTGCCAAACGGTGCGGCAAAGGTTAATGACAGGCCCAGGATGAGCACCCCAGTCCCTAGGTGTCTGACTGGGCTCAGTTTATGTTTGGAATAAACATGCCACATTTCAGCATGAAATTGTGTCTGGCAGTGTAAGCGGGTCTTTAGCCTGACTTCTGTAATGAGCTTGGGGTGGGCAAGCTGCCATGAACTTCATTATAGGATGAAGGATTATGCCTCGGTTCCCAGGACTGGGGGGAGACTGACATTAGATGAGAAGAAACTGCCTTTGTGTGAACAGTGTTGCACAATTAGAGAAGCAAATCAAGCTAGAATGTGCAAAAGGGAGTTTTTAATGTTTATAAGACATGCCAGGCAATCCTTCTGCTGCACTCAACCACTGGAAAGGCCTCAGCTGCTGTGCTGCAGTTAGAAGAAACGTGCAGATAATCCAGAGAAAGCCCAGAAAACAAGAATGACCTAGCAAACAATCAACAAAGAATGATAGGATTGCTTAACACTGGTCAGTGCAGGGCAGTGGTCTTCAACTTTTTTCAGTCTATGGATTAAAAAAGTATTTCCAGGAGAGGTACAGAGGGCAGACACAGTGATCTTCAAATCCATTCAAAAGTTGCTGCAAAAGGAAAGGAATAAAATACCCTCCATTTTCTGTCAAGGTAAGAGAAGAAGAAATGAGTTTCTGCTACAGCAGGAGAGATTCAGATTAGATATAGCAAAAACGGTCCTAGTGATAAAGAGGCTAAAGCACTAGGGACAGTGTGGTATCTCTAGAATTAGTGTTTTTTAGCAACAGGCCAGACAACTATCTGCTAGTGATCTGTTGGCATTGTTGGTCCTGCTTGGCGGTAGAGAACAGCCCAGAGGACCTGCTGGATCTCTCCAGCAGTTCTACAGGACCCTGCAAACACTGGAGATGCAGCGAGTTTGTGACACAAGCCACTGGGCTACTAACACTGACAAGAGGTGACACTAATGCTGTGGTTTGCTAGTGTCATACTGATGCTAAGGACCGTGGAGCCACAACCAGCCAGTCCCCAGGCACTGCTTTCCTTTCAGACACCGACAGATAACAAGGAGCTGTGCCCACAGTGACACAGAGCACCCAGGGCAAACCCAGGACTGGAGAGTGTTTCTCCCTTTTTCATGCACATTTCAAATGGGGCAGTACAGGTAATTCCAGAATGGAAATTAAAGAAAATAAAAGTAATGATAAAAGTCTGGCATCTTGAGCAAGGGACAAAATGCTAGATGAGGGAGCTCACAACTTTCCAGAACTTTTTGTGAAACTTGGGAAAAATATTTCTTGAAGGAATTGCAGTAGGAGCAGAATCTCATTGAGTACATAACAGGCAGTAATGAAATTAATCATCAGGAATTCATTAGGAGGGACAAGGCCAAAAAGTTCAATGGCTTTTATCTCAAAAAGGATGTCACTTGCACGCATGGACCATCATCATCTTCTAGCGTCCCTGATTAGAGTGCTAGAATGCATCACACATGCTTTCATCTTGAGAGCCCTTTAAAGGAACAGGCCTTGAGCCGTTAAAAGCACTAGCGAACACCCGTAATGAGCTTTCCCTTGGCGATCTCAAGGCTGAATCCACCCCTTGTGAGTTCTTGCTAAGCAGCTGGTTAGTCATCCTCTGAAACAAAGACCATTCCCTGGAATAACACATGTATTATATTAAATGAAACATGTGGAAAGAAATAACGGCCCCTCAAGGGCCAAGATAGATTTGTCCATGATAAAAAGTTATCCCAGCAAGCTCCGGTTAGGACTATTATTCGGAAATACAATTGCTTGCAGCTGCCAGTGGATGCACAAGACACTACACTGGCTCAGGGAGCTTCGTTTGGATGTGATGAACTGGGTCCTTGAGAGGTGGGACAAAGGGCAAAGGGGAGACAGCAAGAAACAGGGAAGGCGGGCATGAAGCACTCTTTGTGCTGCTCGTCCCATCCACCTTCTTCCCAGAGTTAACATAAAGCTCAGTCCTCCACTTGCCTCTATTTCCACCAGGAGATCACAGCCTGGAGGAAGGTGATGGGGGATGCAAGCATCCACACAACTCTGGTCCGGCATCCCTTCCTATACCAACAGTGCCTCTGGAGCTTCAGACCTGATGTGCAGCATCACATGTGCAACTCTTCTCTGCAATTCCTTTTTTATTTTAAAAGGCCTCTCTCTTCCTTTCCTTTTTTCAAATGAAGTTTGTTCATCTATTCACTACTAAACAGCACAAAGCCAAATTCAGATACAAGAAAAAATAAATCAGTGGGATATTTTACCAGGTTGTGGCCTAGTGTTTATCCCAATTACTCTGTCCAAAGGGAAAAACCACTCTGCAGAAGAAGATCCTGCATTTGCAATTCTGGCCAGTATCTCTGAGGCCCCCTCCCAAGTGGGACGTGTCCTCTGACATGGTGACACTTGGGGCTGTGGCTAAGAATATGTCACAGCAAGAAAGTGCTTACTAGACAGCCCGCAGATATGCGATCCCACACTTGACATCTCTGAGCTACCATGAAGAGAGCTGCCCAGCAGCACACGGCAGGGTGCTGCTTGCCTCCTCCCACGGGACCTGGACACCACATCTCCCCTGCTTTTGGCCCTGACCCTTGGGTCTGGCATTTCTCATTTCTGTTGAAATGCCCTTTACAAGCAACTAAACGCTGAAACATCTCAAGGTTGTGTCTCTTGAGTGCATTAATAAAAAAGGACTTGTTTTGCTTGCAGCAGTGTAAGGATACTTGAATGGGTGTCTGTCTTTGCTATTAAACATCTAAAGCAAGAGATGATCTTGATTTAACAAAACTGATGACAGACAAGTAGCAAAACTCACAATAATATTGTTCAATTTCCCAGAATTATTTGCAATCCATTGCAAGTGACGACTCTGATTTCTCCACAATCAGTTAATCATGGACTTTAGTATATAGATTTAGATTCCATTGTTTTATTCATAAGACAAAAAATGAATTAACTGCTGTTTTTGCAGCTCAATTTCTGAGAAAATGTTTTCATGTGGTGTACTAAATAGGATCCTCAAAGGAATATTCTTTTCCGTAGTTAAAAAAAAGTGTATCTAATATTATATGCAACAGCCCTTTCAGCCTCTCATAAATGAAGCTGCTCATTTGTAATGCAGGCAGAAGAAGTTAGAAGTGCACAGATCAGGGTTACCTTTAAACACTGCATCCAAAATACTGTCTTTAAATAGAAATCAGAATATTGTTTTTGATATCTGTTGCTGATCTTTATTTATTTCAGTGTATATCCTTTGTTCTATGTAGGGAATGTTAGAAATACTGTGGCAACTTCATGCCAGGCAGAAGCACTTTGTGAATGATCTGTGTCTGGCCTTTGCGAAAATGGGACAACTCCCACAAGAGCAAATATGTACAAACTATGTAACCCATGCCAGTAGGACAGGCGCTTCCGGGACAGATGGAGGCAAAGAAAAATGTTATAATCCTGAAGACTTACTTAACAGGATTCTTTAGATGTTTGTTGGGGGAAAAGGACTAATTTTTTGAAAGATCAGTGGGAATTACAGTCCTCAGATCTGTAAATCTCAACCAGGAACATGCTTTTATTTATTAAAAGATAAAGAACCTTTCTGTACTGCCAGTAAATTCAACAACAAAAACTCTGTTGATTTCAACAGTGCAGAATGAGGGACAAATTTATTCCTGGCTCAGAGGATTTGAAATGCAAGCTATTGAATCCTCACAGCCACTTGGATTTCCCCTGGAAACTTCCCTCTGTATTGCTAGCCAAGCCTGAGTTTGCTTGGACACATGAGAAAACCCCAGCAGGATAGAGCCTGGGAACAGCAATGGGCAAACTCTGAGGAAACAAAAGAAAGTTCAGAACTTAAGAACCACTTGGTGTCTTGCTTTTTAGACCTCGAAAGGAAGTACTGCTTTTGTTATTTCCCATGTATTTTCCCCCAGTATTTTCCACTTCAAGAACTTGTGACCACTGTGATGAAGTCTGCTGGGGAGTTTGTGGCCAGTCTTTGCTTCTGCATAAAAACAGATGCCCCTGTGCAACACGCTCATGTGACAGAGGAGGTAGCTTGACCAGGAGAAAGCAACAGTAAAGAAAGGACATCCTGACTAGTCCTGCCAAATCTAAACACGACACTGTCACCATCATAGAGGCCAGACAGGATTTGGTACAGACCAATGACCTTTTGAATCAGCATTTCATTCTCTGATCTAAAATTAGGACTCTCATGCACTGTACACAAGCTGCTCCCCAGCCTGGACACAGCCATCAGCATGGGGAAGAGCACTAAGGAAGGCAGATATATTCCAGCCCTGTTTTTTACGCATTAATGGAAACACACACATTTCTTCCCCGCATCAGTGGGTGGCAGGTATTAAAGCAGTTCCACTGACACAGCTAAACCAGCTCTGACTGCTGCAGAGCAGTTCTGGAGCAGCCAGGGTTCAGGTGGCAGCTGGGCTGGCTGCCACTGGCACGTGGGCAGGCTGGAAAGACTTGTTTTGAGACACCCTTTGAAAATCAGTTGACTTACAGGCAGCCCAATACAGCTGTTAGTCTTGTCCTGGGTTTTCTTCAACATCTGATGTTGCAGCGTGGGAGCACCCAGCCCTGCAAGGAGCAGCGCAGTGGAGCTCTGCTGCACTGCCACAGAGGGAAGGAGGGACAGACTGTGCCCCAACCAGCTCAGTGACATTTAGGAGCCCCAAGCTGCGTTGAGGAGAGCGCTGATGTCTGGTGTGGCCAAGGATGTGGCTTCCTGTACTGTTTTCTTGCAGCTTAACTGATGTCACAGTTCCCATTCTCCTTCCTGCAGCCCCTGGATGCACTGACCTCTGAGGGGATCGAAGTTAAAAGTGACCCCTTCTTAGTGACCCCTTTTACTGCAGCAGTGCTGTAAGCTGGCATTGCGGGTAAGACAAAAAACATGGAGCTTGTGAGCACACACACACATGCACACATGCTTCTCTAGCTTTACAGAGAGCTGATCATGGCACGTTCTGGTACCGCCCCTCCTCCTCAATGTGGGCATTAGGAAGGTGTAAACAGAGAAGCAATGTTATATAAAAAGGAAGAGTAGGCTGGAAAAAATGAAAAAAGAGCAACGGGATAGAAAGCGCTGGAATACTTAAAAAATGGGGTGATAAAAACCACGGTGCTTTTCTCTCAGAGGATCTCTGAGGCTTCTCCAAAGCAGGTGGGGCCCTCCAGATTACCACAGCCCAGTGCTCTTGCAGAGCTGCTCTAAGCGCATTGTTCACACAAGTGTCCCTCAGGACCCAAACCTGGCACTGTAACCACAAACTGTGCCCTCCTCTTCCTGACAAGAGAGCCGGAAGGTAGGAAGTGCCGGCTCCCATTTATTTTGAAGTGAGTTGTGCTGAGATGACTGGACTTCCAGACTGGAAAAAACACTTCCAGTTCCTTCAATCAGACTACACTGGCGAAGAGGAAAAAGCTACACCCTTTCCTTGACATTCACCACTCCTCTCCAAGTCATCACATTGCACATTTTAACAATGCCAGTCTGCAAACAAGTTGTTATGAAAGAAAAATATCGCTACCTCCATTTTACACACAAGGAGAGGAGGTCACAGAAGTGCTAAGCAATTTGTCCCAGGCTAAAAAGCCTTTCCACAGAAGGGCCAGGAATAGCAAACCAGGAACGTCCAGTTGTCAGGCTGTCATGGCAAGTGGACCCCACTTCCAACAGGTCATATCTCTCTCCTGCACATTGTAAAAGCATCAGAGACAGCTGAGCCCAGACAGAAACCTCAAATATGGACCCCTCCTCCAATCCCTGTGTCAAGGGAGGGTCTTAGAGCAACCTCAAAAACGCACACCTCCCTCATAGATATCAGGGCTGGGGTGCCAGAACAGCCTCAGATATGAAAGCCTCCTCCGCCATAAATATCATGGTGACAGTGTCATCAGCCTCAGCTATGGACCACTCCTCAAGAAAAAATATCAGGGTGAAGATGTCAGACCATGCATGCATATAAGCCCCTCCTTTGACAGAGATTTAGGAAATTCCTGTCAGATTTGAGCTCCTGGTTCAATACCTAGACATGGAGGAATTTTGATACTGGTAAAAGCCAAAATCAGAAAACCTCTGCAGGGAAAGTTCAACTCAGATGCAGCTAGAGATGGCAGAACTATGACCAAGCTTGATCATGTGAGGTTTATGCCATTGACAACAAAGTTCTCAAAAGGTGTTCAAACTTTTGAAGTCATCAAATCACAATTCTACTTCAGGTCAAACCTCAAAACTAACCTCCCTCAAATAGATGTGAGTAAAAACACTGCATATTCACCAGAGCCAGAGCTAGACGAGAAGGATGAAGATATAATGCCACGGTGGCTGTTGCTGCTAAACATACTTGGTGAGGGCCATCTTGTTTGACTTTCACATCTAGATTCAGCAGAGCATGAACTGATCAATCTGCTCAGCACAAGGGCAGGCTTTTGTCTGGGGGAACAGGGCCCATGCTGGAAAAGACAAAGGATTTTGCAGGGAGGGACAGGAACAAGGGAATTTTTTTGGACTTGAGAACATAGGTTTGGGTGAGTCCTTCAGTACTGGAGTAGTTTAATTTTTATTTCATATTGTTTGACATTTAGGTGTTGAGTTTAGGTGTTACTTTCAATGAGTAGGATGTTACATAGCCTGAAATTACCAGCTTGATGGTCCCTTTCACCTCAGACTGAACTATTGTAGATGTGAGGGAAAAGTCTGCTCTCACCTACTGCAAAAAATACCTACAAAGGTTTTTTTAGAGAAGGCCAATAGTAGACTTCAAAGATAGTGGATAGTCTGGCCCTTGGTGCATTTTTGTGATCATTCTGAAAGACAAGGGGTGTTGTACTTAATGTATCTTAATATGAGTCTACTGATAAAAAATTCAGTGCAGATGCATTGACAGTTGTCAAGGGTGACAGGGCACAAATGAAAACAAAGTTGGTCCAGGGAAGCAGCTTGTGAAATAAGAGGAAAAACTAGAGGGTAGGAGAGCCTCCTGCTATCTCACACATGAGCCCAATCCAAAAACTAGATATTTCTCTAAATACTGAAGTGGACTTACTACTTACTTGGTCTGGCAGAGCTCTCTGAACTTACATAGTACACACCAGTGTTTGCTTGCTGTGTTTCCCTTTCCTACAGCTCCCTGGTTAGTGCATGTCCCAGTGGCTAGAAATGACAGTCTCACCAGCCTGAGAGATTTTTTGCATCCCAGCAGGACTCCTCTCACCAGGATAGACTCCCTGCTCCCCCTTTGAAGCAGGGCCATCAGACAGCTAGAAGTCCAGTTAGCTGCAAACTAGGAGAGTCTCAGTTCACTGACACACAAAGAAACTGCTAGAGGAAGCAAAACTTCATCCTGGTGAGTTAAGGTCTTCATCCTGGACAAGTCTTGATTCTTTCATTTTTGCTCACTATTACTTATGTCTTTTACATGAAGCAGTCATCAGTTGCTGCAGGAACTTTTCCCACAGCGGTTTGTACTGCATGACACATTCTGTGCCATGAATTCAAGTCCCCTCACCTTTCAGTTCCCATGCTCTGGTCCTGGCCTCTCACAGCCTCCCTACTCCTATGCTATGTGTCCTGTATTTGGGTATGTTATCACAGTTCTTCTGAGCTTGGTTGCTGATGAAGAAAAAGAGCTCTTCCTTCCATTACTGCAGTCATCTTGAATACTAGAGGCAAAGACTCCCCAGTCAGTCCAAAGTAACATATTTTGGCAACCACATCATCCAAGCAATCCTTTTATGACCTGACAGGTCTGGGTTAAAATGCACAACCAACTGAAGAGCTGGTTCATCTCCTCCAGATCTCCCGCAGGTTACCAGCTGCTTTATTTCAGCTGCTGAATGGATGCTGCTTTTTGAGCCAGCAAGCTTCTTTGCAGCTACTGACCCCACTGTCTCCGCACTCAGAGAGAGCAGCCCAGGCCAGCCCCAGGCCTGGCTGCCATTGCTCGGGCCTTCGGATTTGAATCAATCTTCAGAATTCAAACTTTCAGCCCTTTCACTGACCCCAAACTCTATAAACTTCTGAACAAAGCCAGATGAATATGGCTAGCATGATCGCGTGGCCTGTTTACCCTACAAGTTCATGAGGACCCCAAATTCTCCTCTGTTACCCTGTCCGCACCTGCGCCACTTCTGCCAAAGTACCCCACCCCACATTAAGCAGAACTAAAGGAGGGATCTCCAAATGTGCTGGATGTTTAAAGTAGTGAGGTAGTGGAGCAGTGAAGGAGCTAGCTACGAGCAATTCAGGGCACAGTGGATGTTGTTGGCATCCTCTGTGTCACGGTAGCCCCTGCAAGTCCCATGGGCTGTCTTTGTGGAGAGATAAGAAAGTGAGAGGAAAGCAGAAAGAAACTGCTCCTACCAAAGTCCAATTCATGTATGGTCAGGATGGAGGCCCAGAGTTTGGGGATAGGGGGTGTTTCTTTTACAAACTGTTTCATGGCCTGGTGCAAACCCGCTAGCACTGCTGTGCCCGATATCAACACCTCAGATTTCCTCTGCTCCATCTACCAGCCTCCTCACAGTTATACCCTTCCTGCAGCCCCTGGGAACCCCCTCCTGTGCTCCCCCAAGCTGGCAGCGAGAAGCAGCTTTCCTCCCTCCTCTCTCATCCCTTCAGCCCTGGACCAGAGGTCCCCATCCCTAAGGATGGGTTAGGGAGACGAAGGCTGCCAGGTCCTCTCCATCTGCCTGCCGGAGAGAAATGGCAGCATCCCTCCAGCGCAGAATGTTAGCATTCCAGACACATTCGGTGAGGAGTGGCTGCGTCTTTGCTGGCTCACCCTGTGGGCAGCAGCAGAAGACAAACGCTTTCTATTAAAAAAAAGAATTCTTTCTAGGTGGATCTGCCACCACTGAGAGTCTCCCCAGGCGCCGAGTGCCTGGGGGCTTGGGAGCTTCTCCCCTTGCTTGGGTCACACCCAGATCTCCCTGTCGCAGGGGGAGCCAAACTCCACCCTTAAAAACGCCTCCATCCTGACCAGGCCACCAAAATATTATAAAGAGATGGGTGTCTATTAACTCCTCCGCTCCTCTGTGGTGTAAGCCCATCTCTCCCAGCAGCACAGAGCATCTGTGGGGAGCTTGGCTGGCACATCCTGACCTCAGCATCCGCCCCCATCACACCGCGGGCTGCTGCACGCACCATCGCCCGACCCTTGGGGAAAGATGGACATCGCCCCCGTTTTCCAGCCCGGCCCCACATTGGAAGCGTTTTCCAACTCTCCCAAGCCCTACTTCAGGCTGACCTCCCTTGTCTCCCCCACCAGCTGCTGGTGCCAGTTTCTGAATCCTGGTGGAGGATGCCGCAGGGTGTGTGCTCACCCTTGGATGCAGCACCCCTGCTGCCAGCAGGCTGCACACAGACATGTCGGCTTCCTACTATTGAGGCATGTGCAGCTGGATTTACATAGGGCTTAAATTAGCTCAGCCCATGGAAAATCCCATAGGAAAAATAATACTTCTCCTGTCTGGTGATTACGGTAATTTAAACAAGCTTCAACAAAAAGCTCAAATACCCGTCAATGAATGAGCATATTGAATGAATTGATTCCAGGAAGAAAAGCTTTACCTTCATGGTGATCTGCTTTTTGACACATCTTTAGTTAGCAAAGACAGACAGTAATTCTCCAGCATGCTGAAAGAGGAAATTCAAAAGTCACTTCAAGATAATGAGCTTATCAACTCTTCTTGTTTATATTTTTTTCATTATTACAGATAAGTTAAATCATTCATTCCCTAGTGCACAGGATTCAGAAGATTTTTTAGTAGAGAAACATCCCACTTGTAGGCTCCTGCCCATCCAAATTTGGATTTTAGCACTACTACTGAGAAAATCTTTGGTGCTGGATACAGAAGAGGTGCATGATCCCATGAGATTTTGCTGTTCAAATTTAAGGAAGCATCTGCAAATTTAAGCTAGAATTCTTTGAAGTAACTCTTGCTTTTAAGTGTAGATTGTGGCTGAAAAATATATCCTATATGTTATGGAAGCAAGTTCAAAAACCAGGATTTCTGAAAATCCCAGGCTTAAGATAGCTTGCTAGATAGGTTAATTATAAACACAGAATATCAGTGTAGCCCTGTGTAATATATTCTGAATAGTTATAGAACACAGAAAAATTCACATATATTACTAGAATATGTGCAGTCTGGTACAAATTGGCTAGTCGCTGTGCAAAACTGTGTAAGTAAATATATGACAGCTGTCTTGGAAATTCAGGCTGCACAGACAAGCCACACCGTGATCTGGCAGATCAGCAGGAGGATTGCAGTGACAGGTTGTTTTCTGGTAAATACAGATACCTGAATCATGATGCTTAAGCTCTGAGCTTTTAATCTGAGGTCTGATGACAAGATGTTGTGTGCACGCTGGGAAGTGAAGTGATGGGTAACGAGGCTTCCTGTTCCCATCTGCCAGCAGAATTGCCCTGACCCTGCTGAAGTTCGTTTACAGTAGCTCAAGATGAAGCCCAGCAACAGATCCCACTATGTGAACATATTTATATCCCACCTAAATCATCCTGTTCCGACATTTATCCAGGAAAACAATCAAGGGCACCTGCAGATTTGCAGCTCCATTTGTTACCAAGCTGAGCAGCAGACTCCTGTGGGCTCCCCTGCAGCACTCGCTGCAGGACTGTCCTGCAGGCCAGGGCTCCTATGGTAAATCAGGGACGAGACACCCACCTCATAAAATAGTAGCTCTTCTGGGGCGCCAAATACAAGAAGCTGCTGAATATTTAAGGAGATGTTTAGGTGGGCCTGGGACATGTGTCACCAGTGCTGCCGTTCCTGCATGAAGGGTTGGGCAGATGGAGCACCAAGCCGCCTCCAGCTACACCTCTGCTCGAGCCCTGCTGCCCCAAATCTGCCTTGTGCTACGCGACTGCAAGCCTTCCCTCTCGCTCCATATTGCCATCAGAGGAGGTGACTTAGCACAAAGTCACTGCACTGCACCTCCACCGTTTTGTGTTTCCCGTGACTTTCAGAATGACAGGGCACCCGGCACTTCTGTCGTGTGACCACAGCAGTTTCCAGCCGCCTGTTGTCTAGCAGCCAGGGACCCAACCCACGGCAATCCCAGAAGGGGACCCTCTGCACCGCTCAGCCCGCAGCCTGGCCTGAGATGAATCAGTGTTTTCCAGCGACCGGAAACCACATGTTTTTTCCATCTGGGCTGATCCTTTGCTTCCACTTCCTGCTCTTTCAGTAATTGTTTGGGGGGAAGGGGGATTTTTTTTTTTCTGTTCCTACGGTCCTTTTGGGGACAGAGTCCCAAAGAGGAAAGCAGCAGCCCCAGGGTGGCAGGATGCCTGCTGAAATGGCACAGACAAGCAGAAACATCTCCCGTCCAGCCCCCTGTCTGCTTGGCCAGGCACTTCCTTCCAGCGTAAACTTCGGCCCCAGACCATGTCTGCCGCCAGGAGATGCCCCCATGGCTAAGCCCGTATGGCCCTCCATGAACGCTGGGCTCCTGCGCAGCACTGAGTGCAAGCACCAGGAGCACCATGCCAGCTCTGGATGCACACTCAGCTTTAAGTCTCTGGGCTGTTTAGGTATTTTGCATTAAACTGTAACTATGAGAGATAAACCAGAAATTGTCCTGGGTGCAGTGACCGAACACTGGGACCTGCTCACTGCCCTGGTCACTGCCATCATGGCTCTGCTTCACAGGGAAGGGGAGTCTGGCAGTAAGGCCAATCTCTGCAGGACCATCACACATCAATTTTTCTCCAAGGAGGTCAGCTGTTTGGGCCCAGATCTCACCCGGGTGGATTCAGAAGCCTCTCCACACTGAGGACATCTAAGCAAGCATCAGCATGGCTCCTGGCAGCCTTTGAGGATCCTCTGCAGAGGGGACGTGGGACCTGCAGTGCTCCCCCAGCCAATGCCATCTCCCACCATCTCCCAGAACCACCCCCCTTTTCCGCAGCATGCAAAGATCACAAGCAGTGCTGGACTGACACACTTCTCCAGCCAGGGATGTAGGGCACCTCAGAAATCACAGAGGTAGATGAGAAAGACAAATCTCTCTTCTGCAAGCAGGAGACAGGTTCAGAAGCTCTTGGAGGGAAGAAGCCCTCCATGGGCCCATGTCTCCGCACAGATGCTCAAACCGCCCCACTGAAGGTGCTTGACGATATTGCTGTCCCCTTGGAGTGCCACAGACCTGTGCGTTGTGCTCTGGGATGGGTGCTTTGCCTTGGGAGTGATGCAGGATCTCGCGTACAGCGAGGTGCTGTTGGCAGCCCTGGCCCAGGCACCCCAGCACTGGCGGGCTGCGCTCCCTGACATGCGCCTCATCCGTACCAGCCCGTGGCAATGCCCTGCTCCATGAGCAGAGTTTTCGCATCACCCCTGCCTCCTCTGTCCCTGCCGCTGGGTTTCAGAGCCTGTGCTGAGACACGGAGACGTCATGTGTAAGAACCGCAGAGGTCCCACTGGAGGCATGCTCCCTCCGAGCCGCTTGGCAGGAATGCACATAGGCTGCAGCGTGTGCCCAGGCAGGAGCACGTGCTCCTCTACCAGAGGCACCCACTGAGGATAAGGACTGCGGTGACCTCAGAATCCTGGGTTGTCGTTTGTCTGCCCGGCTATGACATCACTGCAATTGCGATGCTGTCAGAAGTCACCCAGCCAATCCGCACTCAGCTGGACATTCCGGGCTTGCACTATCCATGGAATGACTGAGCGGACAGCGAGGCCAGGTGCCCCCGTGTCCCGTCGGGTGATCCTTCGGGCTGCGACTTTCCAGCTCAACTCCTCCGCTGGGGTCAGCTTGAGGCAGATGGCATCAGCATTGGGGCATGCCAGTGCCCTGCCCAGGGGCGCTTCTTCTGTGTCCGAGGGGATTTTTCACGTCCTGTTGGCCTGAGTCCATTTTTGCAGTGGAAGGGCAGGCGGAGTTCCAAGCCACAGAGCTCCCTACATGGTCAGGTTTCCGCCTCTGCGCCCTCCCCTTATATCATCCCTGTCCTGAGGCATCCAGAGCAGCAGCAGTGAGCAGTGAGCAGCCAGCAGCAGCGGAGCGCAGCTAGCAGCCAGCACCACAGCCTGACCCTGAGCCTTGAGATCGTACCTGGGATCCACAGCAGAGAGTAAGTCCTTTGTGCATCCTGTCTATGCTGTGAAGCTCAGTGCTTTGCCCTCCCTGCTGTGGGACTGGTACCTTTCCTTCTTCTCCCACCCTTCTGCCTCTCTTTGCTTCTCCCTCCCATCTCACTTGTTGCAAGGCTGGCTAGGGTGAAGGCTCTTTGTTATGTATGGCACAGAGAAACAATAAGTGGAAAGTGCTAAAGGACGTATTCTCCTACAAAGTGACAGATTTTAACCCCACCTTGTAATGATCAAAATAGAGAATAAATCAAACTGCTGTTCCAGCAACAACGAGAAGGACAACAGTTCCAGCTATGTCCTCAGGCTGGGGGACCACAAGAATGTGTGTCTGGCAATTGCATTCTGACAGCTGTGTCCAATTTCTGTCACTCATCCCCCAGATTACAGGGCATGAACACAAAGTGCAAGGAGTGACTCCTGTTACGCTCTTCCCCACTCCCCAGTCTGGACATAGGTCTTCGGCACAAAAGCATTCTAATCCCTAGATCCTGGCACCAGGATCTAGATTAAGTTTAGCACTTCGCGTCCCCCTCCTCTCCTGGATTTGTCTCCCTTAAGCAGGAAATGGTTTGCTCCTAAATCACAGGATAAATATTGGGTTATGATACACTTGGCCTGACTGCGTTGGCCGAGCACCCTTTCAAAGCCTGGTACCTATGTCTCAAACAACTCCTGTGCCCTACGCACTGCTGGAGTAGCCGTGTTGAGCTGTTGCACTTCTGCATTGTTGTGCTCAAGGCTTTGGGGACACAACCAAAAGACAGGGAAGTCCCGCTATGGAGTCACTTCTGCACCTAGAAGCTGCCTCTTCCCATAATACGTAAGAACCTGTCTGTAATTCCCTTATACCATTAGGCAGCTGTCCCACATCCACTACATCCCTTCCCGGAGCATTCAGTGAAGGTTGGTTTCAAGCTCAGAGTTCTCATCCTCAGCATATTTAACATAGGACTTCTTGAGGCTACTGCAAAGTAAGGAAGAGACCTTCTGTGGTTAGAGCTGCTGGCTGATCTAGAAACCTTGCTCCCTCAACATCACTCCCCAGATCTCAGCAGAAAGCATGAAGAAGCAGTCATTTTCCAAAGTATTCAGCAGCCTGTCCCCTGCCAAGGGACTTCCAGGCTCGTCACTTCAGATATAGTTGATCAAACAGGAACAGAACTCTTTGGGAAAATTAGGTTTGGGTTTGCTAATGGGCCAGTGACCCTTTCCGTAAAATGAAGCCCTGCAAAAGCCTGAGTGCAGGATGTGGCTTTGGGAATAGGAACATTAAAACCAAGTCCTAGACAGCAGCAGCTTGTTTTTCTTTCAGTGGTGTTAGTTGTTTGAAAAGACACTATGTAGTTTCAAAGCAAGAGTAATATATACTATATTTTCCCTTCATGATTGATATGATGCTTTTGCAATAATAATATACATACATAATTTTCTCTTCTCTTTTGCTACTTGAAAAATTCTCACTGCTTACAGGAGACCGGTTTATAGGACTATTTTCAATTGTGCTTAAATAATTTAGGGAAATCAAGCCCTCATTTAAAAGTGACTAAGGCACCTGGGAATCCTCAGCCCTTTCTATAAGTATTTTATGTCCCACCAGTTGAGGGTGGGCTAACACCACAGGTAGGTGCCCTCACCTTAGGGCTAAACCTGCCAGCCAGGTAATAGCAGCAAAGAGGCAGGACAGAGCTTTGCACAGCCTGTTCAGAGACTGAAGGCACATATTTAGGTGAATATTTAGATGACTGTATGACTGTATCTACGTTGTTCTTGAGACAGATGATACATGGTTTAAAGTCACTTTGGATCTCTCACAGCCAACCTGTGTTTCGTTGCACAGACAAACCAGAAGACCACAGTAGTTCAGGTTCCCCTGAAATCAGGGAGGTTCAGTACTCAGTCAGGGCAGAAAGTGATTCAGGTCCTCATCTTGCAGTGAGCCACAGACAAGTAGACAGGCCCAGTAGCAAGAGCCAGCAACATCACCTTGAAACACATGGTGACCTTCCCAAAAATTCAAGTGGAAAACTTTTTCAGGGAGCAGAGCTTGACTAATTACAGACATGAAATGGGCTGTGCACAAAGGACGTGCACCGGGAGAGCTGCAGTGCGCTTTGCCAAAACCATCGGGGCCCAGTTCAGCTCCCAAATCTGAGACACCTTGCACCATGCGAGATGCCTCAGCACACTCCACCTGGTCTGCCACTGCCATTCTCCTTAAGTCCCCTAGGTCCCCTGTCACCCCCCCAGCTGCTGTTGAGGCCTGGGGAAAGATGCACACATTGAACAGCACAGTAAGATTTCAAGGGGAGGATGTCGATATCCCACTTGACCTATGGGCTGTGATTTCCTGGTCAGAATCAAAGGGGGAGCCACCAGCTTCATGGAAATCTCTGCCCAACACCCAAACCAGTTAACAAAAATGGGTAGGAAAAAAAAAAACACTTTTGTCAGGTCTTCCCCACTTGGGACAGTTGGGGCAGTTTGACAGACCGGGAATGGCATCTCAATAGACTCTTTATTTTGATTTATTAGCAGATTATTTAGGTTGTCACTGAATAGTCCAAGGTAAACTAAAATCTGAGCAGCCACGTAGCTGCATGCACTGCTTTATTGGTTCAAAAGGTAGTGTGAGCTGGTGCGGTTCTCTCAGGTGGACAGGGGCTGCATCACTTCCATGGTGATCAGAGGGCAGAAGAAAAGGCTGCAGAAATGCAAAGAACAAATTGCTAAAAAACTTCAGGCTTCTGAAAGAATGAGGAAGAGCGGGGATTTCTGTTAAAACAAGAGAGACATAAGTCCTTGTGACCTAGGATGTCAGTGGGCTGGAAAGGAATAAAAATCCAAACAAATTTCTGATAATACTGGCAGCAGCTTAGGAAAAAAAACAGTCAAGAAAAAGGTCAGCAAAGATTGCAGAATAAGTAATTATTAAATTTCTTCCCTTGAGTGCTCTTCTGACATGCCACGAGCCACCATTAATGAATGAACTCATTCCTAAGCATGCAACTTCTGTGAAGATTGTTTATGGCAAATGGTTGAAAGAGGAAGCCTCCCTGCTCAGAGCCCAGGTTTTGTCCTTCCGTCTTGCATCTCTGATTCACCTCATGCCTGCCCATCATGCTTGCCCTTGCTGCCCACCCCAGGAGAGCTCCAGCACGGAGATATGCAAAGTGATGCCCCCCTTCCAGAGATCTCGCCTGCAGAGCGAGGCAGCCCAAGCACCCGCCGTTTCCCTTTCTGACCACTCACTCAATAGTGTGGGGTTGCATGGCCCTCGTTGCATGGGTCTTTGACATAGACTAGAATAGCAGGGGATGCTAAATGTGCTCTGCTGCTGATCTGGTTACAACCTGTATGATGAATGTGCTGTGTCAAAAATAATTGGATCTCTCCTGCCACAAACTATGAATAGCATGACTTTTTATTATTATTAAATAATATTAATAATGATGATGATGATGAATGGCTGGAATCTGTCTAGTCATGATCTTAAATCGTTTAACTACCCAAGAACAGAATATGAACTTTGTTTCTGGGAAATGGTTCAGCATTTCCCGAAGTATTAAATGCTAAAATAATTAGGAGCCTTCTGCAGCTTTAACAAGCTTTTATTTATGAGCAGAACATAAACATATAAGAGCAGCCCTTAGCAATCTGACCCAGCTTTGGCCTCTGGGTATATCCGGCTGCTGCAGAGGTCGGGAGCAGATGCTCTGGGAGGAAAGCAAGAAGTAGGGCTTGCGCAGAAGCCCTCCTGCAGATGCTCTCCTGCCGTAATCAGTGCCACGTCCTCCTCGCTGAGCCTTTCTCGCAGAAAGTTCTTGGCCGGGTAGTGACAAAGGAAAGAAAATGAGTGGGGTGGGGGTTGATACAGCTTGCTGTAAGTGACTGCAGCTGCATTTCAAGACAAAACTGGTCACTGAGGTTTATTAGTACTTCCAGCTGCAGATACAAACATGCACAAAGCAGCAGTGGCAAACTGATGAACGCTGTGCTAGAGCTTGAGCTGGTCAAAAGTGAGTGTCGCTATTGGATTTACAGCCTTATGACAAACAAGAAGGAATGAATTTGGAGGAATGAATCTAGGTGCAGAATAGTATTGGGAGGTGCAGGCCGGGAAGACAGCCTTACAAAAATAAGATAAATCCTGAACATTTCTATAGAATCTCTGATGCAGTGATATTTTTTTCTTTCTCCTTTCCTTCTCCATGATAATTCTGATAAAGTGAAGAAATATATCTGTTGTTTCAGCCATGACTCATACTGCTTCCAGGGGAATCCTGATGCTCAGGGTCCCTTTCTGTTCCTGCGCGACTGATGCCACAGTCCTGGGGAAAAACGGCTCCATTGAACAACTACCCAAACTCTCTGCAGCCACCGTTGTGTCATTCAGTGATAGCTGCACCTTAGATTTAACTTTGCACTCTGCCCAAGGTCACAGAACATCTCTTTAGCTTATTTCCTAGAGAAGGCATGCTTTTTAATGGTGCCAGGCTGAAGCAGGTCTCTCTACCACCCGGTTGCTACGACTAACTTTATACTTCAGGAGTCTCAACTAAAACAAAGAGCCAGAGTCTTGCAACTGTTTTTCCAGAAATAAGGATCACAGTTTATATCAACATGATGCATATTGACAGCATAAACTTAGAAGGGTATTTGAAGATCACCACACTGTGGCCTTATAACTGAAGCCAAATTCTTCCTTTTATTTACACGCTAATTCTGCTGTTCTTACGTGGTAAGAGTAAGCCAAAACTTGCCTGAGAGTTCTTCACACAGAATTGCATTGGTCTCCCAGAAAGTCACTTTAAAAAAGCATTGTTGGAACAAGGATTGGAAACTGTGATTCACTTTATTTACTTATAATCAATGATAATAATAATAATTGTTGTTATAATTTAACTATAATGTAAATGCAAAGCTATAAGAATATATTATATGCTGAATATTTATATATAAATAATTTATAAATATAAGTGCAAAAGAAGATATGATTACAATAACAAATATATTTATTGCTAACTTTTTGTAGTGCAGGAGCATGCTGGGGCATACAGGAGTCTTAGTGGTAGAGGAGTACTCTGGCAGAATAGTCTCTGCTTAAACAGGGCTAAACCAGCCCAGTCCTGCTGCCCTGTCCATGTTTCCTTCTCAGCTCTGGACATGCAGCAGCCCCCTCACTAGCACTCCCAATTTTACTAGAATTTGCTTTCTGCACAGGCCAGGGCTCGCAGCAAAGCCTGGCATTTCAACACAACAGATGAGAAAATTGCTCACAGGTAGGTGAAGGTGCTCATGTTGCACTGAAGTCACCTGGTTTTGGGAGGCTCTGCCTCTGACACTCCTGCCCTTCCTACCACGTTATATCACATTCCCAACAGCTCTGAGCTCCCAGCTGCCGCCTCAAGGAGCCCTCTGCAATAAGGCTGAGCATTTTGTTACTGACTTAATGGGAACACAGGTAAACCAGCAAGGCTTTTGCTCAGCAGGACTAATTCCTCAGTGAAGGCTGTGGCATACTTGGCTTAGCAGGCTAGTCTCCGTTTCATGCTGTACTTGCAAACTCAGTATGCAAGGAGCTACATGGTTGCTTCCACAAACAAATCTACAGCCAAAGGAGCAAAGATCAGGGAAAAATGGCCCTGAGAAAGGTTAGAATTGATCCTGAGGCCATATAAACTTATGGTATTTGCTTTGAATAGGCACAGGCTGCCTACTTGCGTGCAGTGCCCATGGTCACTTCCTCACTTCCACAGCAGTCTCTGGAAGAGCTCTGCTCTCCTGTATCCAGGTAGACTGGAGTTTTCAACCAGGCAGTTCTGAATCACCCTTAAAATCACACATCAATGTTTCTTATGTCATTTATTACACTAGAGAGCTGCTTACGTCCTCTTGATCATCTGAAGATACTTTGCGTGGAGTCCTCCTGCAGAACGGTGTGCATGCCAGATGTGGTCTAGAGCTCCCCACACACTGAGAACCAATTACAGAAACTTTCTTCTTCTAAATGGGAATATGCCTTAACACATTGTGCCATGGTAGATCTTATGCAAAGAGTTATGACCTGACCAATTCTTTTTGAAATTTACAGGCTAAAAAAAAAATGATGAAAATGTTACCCTTTCTCCAAAGTGGTCCTATTGGAATACGCAAAGAATCAAAGGATTGCATTGAGGAAAACAGGCAGCTTGGAAACCCTTCGACATCAGTAGCTGAGCAAGTCCCAGTTTGTCCTGAGCCTTCTGAAGACTGGTCCAAGGATCAGGTGAAAAAAAGTGAAAAGCAAGAGGCGGCCTGCAGACACTCACGTACGTCTTCCATCACGAGCAATGGGAGCTGCGCCTCTGCTGGGGAGAGTCCTGAAAAGGGGAAGAAAGGACTGATAGGAATCCTTAAGAGTGCACTTAAGAAGAAGAAGGACTCCAAGCCGCTCAGTGGTAAGTGTTGTTTCATCCTCTCTAACACCCTATAGGCTGTAGTTATCCCTAGAGCGGCTGTATAAGGTAGAGAAGTGTTGTCCCCGTGAGAAACAGAGGCACCTCCAGATTACAGTGACTTCCCCAGGGAGCCCAGGGAAACATGGACTGAGGGACAGTGACCTCAAATCCTAGCCCTTTGGTCACTAGGCTGTTCTTAGTCTCCGCAAGGAACTACAGCTTTGCATGCCTTCCATCCAAAATGAACCTTACTAGCTCCTCTAGTTCCAGGGTATGTAGAGAGGTAGAGAAATACCTGCTCATAGAAACCCAGAGCTGCAGAGAACCCCGTGGCCCATCCAGGCCTCACATGCCACCTCACGTGATGTACCACATTGCCTGTTCACAGACACAGCAAGCTGTACCTTAGAATAAGGCCAATTTTTGTTTATACCTCCTTTACCGGGAGGCTGTTCCAAAGACTCACTGTTTTAGTGCAAATTATTTCCTTTCTAGACAAGCCTATTCCTGGCTAATTTAGATCTCTTTCTACTTGTGCCAACTATTATCCATAACTGGTGGTTTTACCTACATATATTCCAAGGGATGTATTTATCCTCCTCGGCCTTTATTTTTGTCAGCTAAATGAGCCAAGCCCCCTTCGTGCCTTCGTTCTGACCACTACATTGTGCTGTTTCCAATGTCTCTTTTTTGAAATGAAGCACCCAGAATTTAGAAAGTATTTCAGGTGAGATCTCACCAATGCCTGGTGCAGCAATGTTACTGTTTTCCTATCTTTACTGAGTATTCCTCTCTGGATATGTCTTTGAATCATATCCGACATTTTTCACAATCAGCTCGCGGTGGTGATTTACTAGTACTCCAGGCAACTTTCTTCCTCCTTCATTTCCATTAATATGTATCTAGCTTGTAGCAGAAAATCTTACCTGTTGCTGAGTAACTTTTGTTCTATTAAATTTGTATATTGTACTTTGTGCTATTAAATTTCAGTTCATTTACTCTTCAAGTTATCCATTTGTTCCTGTATAATATAACAAGCCCTGAATTTCAATAAAGTCTCTAAATTCTGTGTAACCAGCAGCTGTCAACAGGGCACACCCAACTTTTGTGTTGTCATCACTAAGGTGAATATTAAGTAAGATTAGTTCTTTGATCAGTGTAACCTTTCTCCACCCACGGGTTTTAATACAAACCCACATCCTTACAAACCTAACAAAACTGATTTTGGGCAATAGCTTCTGCAATTTAACTAATAATTTCCCAGATCACACCATAGGAAGTGACGGGCTGTAGGTCAGATAGGATAGCTCAATTGTACCTATCTTGCCGATTAAATGAGTCATCCAAAAATTTCACAGGTTACATCATGTCAACCTACTTCAGGAAAACCCATGTGGTATTTCCTCTAGAACTTGTTATTTAGTTACATTATTCTTTCCATCTACATTTTTTCTAAAACTTTGCTTATTACTTGAGGTCATATTAATGGGATGGAATTGGATGGATCACTCCCTCATTTCTCTCTTCTTTAAGTTTAGATATCGCATTTGCTAAATGCTAGTGTCTTCTTCACTGTGATAGATCTGGACTTGAAGTGAATGTACAATTTATTTCAGTATTTTGGAATAATTATAATATTACTCAGAGTCACCCTCCAGCTGTCCAAGAATTTGCCTCAGATCAGGTTGTTTTGATATATTTATTTCTTTTATACCCCCCATTAGACTGTTGTGTGTTCCTCATTACTGGGTTTACTGATAACACTGAGACAATATATTCATTTTGGTTTGGGTGCTGCATTTCCAATAATCTTTCATTTTGACGCCATTCTCAGAAAGCTCTATGTCTTTCCTTTTTCTCAGTTTATTTATATAAATGGTTATGCTCTCTTGCTGTTTGTTTTATTATATTTGGCAAATTTTAATGTGAGTTGGTTTGGATAATCCTCATTTTGCTTCAACCCTATTGTCTTCAAGATGATACTGAATAATTCTGTTTTGGCCATAATCACAGAAATACCATAGCTAAAGAAGATAAGACTATTTTTTTCTCTGTGTTCAGAACTGCAGCATATTACCACAGAGTTTATTAGTGCTAATCAGCCGTTTCTCTTAGTCATAGCCCAAAAAAACCCACTTCCATGACAAAATCGCAGTTAAAAAGGAACTGAGGAACTTGACTTTTCTTTCAATATGAGTGATCCACATGCCAGTTTTTTTAGCTGTTTTGCTCTGTTTTCCTTGCTTCAGTCCCTGAACCATCATACACCCTTGGTCCATGTGTCAAATTCCCGTGGTCACTAGCAGAGCAGGGAACGCAATGAGCAAATGCGCTGTACTCGCAGGTTTCCTTTGACGGTGACGCAGGCGACTGCTCTAGTGCCTGGGAACATTCCCTTGTGACTTTTCCTTTCCTTCAGCTCTGCTCCAAGGAGCAGCTATATACACTCAAAACCATGGGATTTGCCGTTCCACTCCTCCCCTTACTCTTTCTCATAAAACTGATAGAATATCCTCAGGCCTACTAAAAACTCAAGGGACTTTTGAACCCTTGTTTAGCAGCCCAACCACTGCAAGGAGATAAAAAGAGTGAACAGAACTAAATCTTGGAAAAAATCATGGGTAGCACCGGAATATCTGTTGTATATAACACATTGGTGGTAGATATTCAAATTGCTGTTTTCCCAGTTAGGGGTATGCATGGAATAATCAGATCTTTAAATGCACAGAAAGATTTTCTATATGGTGAAGGAGTCTAAGAGCTAGCATTATAGAAACATAAACATAAAGAAAATAGTAATCCAGAGCCATCATTTGGTGTAAAACAGAAATTTAAAGCTTCGCTAATGGGTAATGAAAGGTTGTTCTTTTTTCCCCAGTCAAACAAATCATGGATCTCATTGAAGAGAACAAGTTTCCTGATGCTGCTCAACACCTGATTGTCCTGGAGAAGAGCCTTTCTATCAAAAGTGAGGAGGAATTGAAAACCAGCCAGCAAGACATCGAGTCTGTCTATGAAATTCTGAAGAGAAAAGTCTTTGACATCTTGAAAGATTCTGTACTTCTAGCAGCAGCAAAACCAGATTTATTGCAGCAAGCAGTAGATGCACTAAAAGAACAGGAGAAAGAAGATCAGAATTACTTGTCAGAGAGTCTGCCTGACCAAAACATGCAATCTAGACCTAGAAAATGGAAAGAGGTTTGGATGGCTACAGTAAAAGAGTCTGTAGAGACTCGAATGAAAGATACACGTCGTACTCCAACAACTGAGAACCTCTCTACAGCTGGCCAAAACCTCCTGCACATGGGGAGGACAATGAAAGAAGATTTGACAGTAGTTGTGCAGCTCATTAAACAGCTTTATCCTCCCGAGTTTAATGTGTGCAGCACATATGCAGAACTCTACCACAATTATTTTGCCTCCCAGCTAAAGAAAACTGCTGAATCTCAGCTGGAAGACAAGGATATTTACCTTCTCCTCTCATGGGTGCATAACATTTATCCAAAGTAAGTGACACTTTTACACCTGTGTTTATCTCTGGTGATGAACAGCTTCACTGGCTGCAAAAAACATGCATTTGCTTGATTTATGAATTGGTATCACTTCAGTGCAGCTAGGTTTTGGTGTCTCTAACACTGTGCAGATTTACAGCAGCTAGCCAGGACTGTTGGAAGGCATTTGCTTCAGACCAGTGTTCTTTAAACCAAGATCTCCCACATCAAGCAGGCTTCTGAGCAGTAGTCATACATGCAGGTGCTTAGGGCTTCACTTGTGGGGTAACTTGGTCAGGTCCAACCAGTTGCAGACCTGAACTCGTTCTTAGAAAATTTGGAAACTTAAGCTTTCTGGCCTGCTGGAGCAGAGAGAAGCCAATAAATAACAATCCGAGCTGCAATTATCCTGGGGACAGAGGATGTTGCTTAGACATTACCCACAGTCTGTACTTTCTGTGGGGTAAGAAAACCAAAGGGTGAACCCCTGTAATAGGACGCCACTAACCAAGGGCTGCTCTTCAGCCACACAACCACTGCATGTTGTAAAACTGAAAAGATTCCATGTTGCTGCTTAATATATCAAATGGAGAATCAAGGCGTCTCATTTCTGAGATGAAAAACTGTGAATATATGTGCAGTGTTTCTTTCACTGTTCTAAAGTCATTAAACCTTTGCCTCCACTTCCTTCTCCTCTTGTTCCACTGTCAGAATATAATGAGCCAGTGTTGAACCTGGATTTTTTCCAGAGCCAATGCTGTGCTCTGGTTCAGGAGGTCAATGAGCTAATTGCAAATTTGGGCAATATTTTAATAGCAGAATCATCACTCTGTAGTCAGTGATGCCAGACGCCATGTCTTGACATTCTGAGAAAATTGGTTGTGATTTGTATCTGCAAGGTTCAAAAAGGAAAAAAAAACAAAAAATGAAAAACAAAACCTGACACACTCGTGTAATGACCTGGGGGGATCATGATGCACTGTGAAGGGCAACACCAGCGGCCCCCATTGCCAAGAAATCCCTTGGCCAAAGGATCCCCTTGCACAAGTTGGAGGATGACTTTCCTTTGGGAACAATACAGAAGTTTTAGCTCCTAAATGCATAATGGTGCAGATCCAAGGAGGAAAAACCCTTACTCAGTTACATAGCTACGTACATCACAGAGTTTCTTCCCATTGCACCAGCGTAAGGAAGATTTGGCCTAAAGTAGAGCATGTTTGGAAAATGGTAGCTGTGCGGAGCGGAGCTCAGCACCAGCATTGCAATATTATCATTGTGACCGAATTGGCCAGGGCAGTGGCTATTTGTCAGGGTGTTCCTAGAAGCAGTGTCTAGATGTCTGCTCAAGGAACACCTCTCTTAATGTTTTGGAGCAAAGGGAGAAGAAGCGAGAAGGAAGGAAGGGCTCAGCTGCACAAAGACCTGGCCCAAGATTCCAGCATTGTGTTAAAAACAGCCCATGTGTGGAAAGCACAGTAGTATATTCATGTACAGCTGGGTCATCTGTGAACATGGGAATCAGGCAATGCTCAAAGTTATTCTTTGCAGCTCAGCGGGGAGAAGCTATTTCCAAATCAGCCCTCTCATGAGCTTTGGCCTGAACTCCTCCATGGTTGGCAGAACCCTTCCCAGGCTGCTCTGTGCCACAGCTTCCCCCCAAAACACCTCAGCAGCACCTGGGTCAGCTGGCATGACGTGGGGAAATAATAGCAAGGTATAAAACCACCTGCTCCTTCCTCACAGACTAGCCACAAAATGCCCGTGCTTCCTCAGAGAGGGTAGCTGTCGATGGGGAAAGGATGCATCCTCAAGCTAGTCCCTCCCATTGCTCTGAACGCCCCATCCCCACCAGAGCACTGTGGCAGGCGCTCCAAGAGCTGTGGCAGCAGCATGGCAGCGCATGACTCTTCTCCGGGCTTGCTCAGGCTCCCACCCTCACCCCTGGCACAGTTTCCTCTCTTCCAAGTCCTGCCTGAACTAAGGACAGTGTACATTTCCATCTGGTTTTCACTGATATCCGCAAAAAGTGTTACTCATCTGCATCAACAACTGTCTTGAATTACACTGCCCTTGGAAAATGTGACTGTTTGGCTTTTTCATTCCAGTGACATAAGAAAAGATCGCGTTTTAGCAAAGGAGTTGGAAAAAGTTAAGCTTGGAAGCCTTTTGCCATCAAGTCTGATCAAAGAGCTTGAAAAGAAATACCTTGGCAGCGAAGAGGTGAGAATCTGTTCAGGCCCTCCTTCTCCCTTTACTGCTGTTGTATGACTCCTTGACTCTCAGAGAAGCTCCAACTTGCCCTGAATGCACGCTTCTCTGCTGTCTGTGTAATCCACTCACCCTTCAGGAAAGAGTAAAAAGCAAGAATGCTTTTGGTTCTTTTTGGAAGACAAAGCAGCCTTCTGCTAGACTGGACTTGCAGAACAAACTCTCTGCTGCCTTCTGGGTAACCCAGCCTCATGCCCTTGGGGTCATCAGAAAATAATTACTCTGTTCTTGTAAACCCTGTGTTAGGAATGTGGGAAAAATCAAACTACAAATCTTTACAGGTAACTTTCCAGCTGACTGTTATGTCCCCAGAGGGAGCTAAAACTCATTTTTACAGATGATGGATTCAGAATTACTTCTAGTCTTTGCAGCCATGCCAGAAACAAATCATACCCAGACCTTGGGTGAGTGCAAATATGTGTGCAGGTCTGCTCTTGAAAAATCCATCCCATTGACAAAAAATCACCTGGTTTGCAGAGAATAACAGTTTCTATAATTTTTGGATCACTCTTCCTTTAATGAATGCAAGAAGTGACCTTATAATACTTCCAAAGCTTTGTGCTTTATATGCCTCAAAACTTTAGGCTAGAATTCTGGAAAATTAGAAGAGAAGTTCCAAGTTTAAATCTAGTCTGAGATGGCTTGTAGATGGGAGGGGTAGGTGTGAGGGTTGCAATGTGCACAAACACAGCAATCAATCAGAGACATATGCCAGCTGCTGTACAGACCATTTTGAAAGTCTTATTGCACAATGTGCATGCAAGATGGATCAAAGCAAAAAAATAAATAAATAAATTTTTTTTGGAGATCATTTTGAGTATCTTTCTCCAGAACTCATAAAATGTCAGCAATGGTCATAGAAAAGGATCGCAAAACTGGACCCAGTGGATAGTACAGAGCCTTACACACAAACAGTTCCTGGCTCTGGAAATTCAGGCTCTGGAAATTCAGGCTCTGGCATATGGGGCTGCTTAAGACCTTCCTATCGGTTGCTGTCTTCCTCCTGGCATTGGAGATCACCACTTATGTACTAAGATGGCAGCTAGGGATGTAGATCCTGATTTCAGCTTCTCCAGTTCCTACCCTGAAATATTGCCTTCAGTCCACTGTGACGTGTTGTCCTTGCTGCTCTGCTGGGCTATGAAGTGGTGTGGCTGAGGGTCACCATGGATGCCTTTCTCACGGCCTTGTTAGAGCATAGTGATGCCTCAACACACAGCTACATCCTCCTGACCCTGCCTGGGGCAGCCTGGAGACTCCAGTAAATGAAAACAAAGTAAATCTGGTCCTCAGCAAGCTCAAGGGAAACTGGGAGGTGTCACAACACCAAAGGCAAAGCTCTTCCTTCACCCACGCAGAAAGTGAGCTGCCAGGCAGGAGTGCAGAGCTTGCACGTTTACAGGAGAGTCGGGTTTTGAGCATTCAAATTTAGTACCTTGGAGTCTGATGGAGGTGTCTCGTAACAGAGTCTTGATTTCTCAGCTGGGGCTGAGGAAAAAAGTCTACTGAGTGAGACAAATGATAGGTGAGTGAGAAAAACAGTCTGCACAAGCACAAGGCAGGAACTGTTATATCCAGTTTGTGGTAAATGTTGTTCTTTCTTCCCTAAAGGCTACTGTCAAAAACTGTCTGAGCAGATGTTTAGAAACGGAAATTCAAAGATGGAAAAAAGATCAAGAACCTGAGAAACTAGATGGACATTTTCACAGTGAATTAGCAATACTTGCTATCCAGGTAATACAAACTTTTATTATGAATAAAGAATTGCACCCTATATGTATTTAGCATTTGAGACCAACTACAGTCAATTCAGGAAACCCTAGCTATCTCATTAAAGGGCAGAGAAGGAAATGCCATGGGAAATCTTACATAATCTCCTCATCATGAGGTGGCAGTATTTTGTAATTACCAGTGTATTCAGTCATGCAAACACCATGTGTAGGACAGGGACAGAAGGGAGCGGAGGTCCAGAAAGTCTGAGTGGCTTATTTCAGGTAAGAGAATAAGCTGGTGGTATAAGAGAGATCACACCCATGTCTCAACGGTCTCAGTTTGGCACCTGGCAGGAGACAACCTGCCCTCAGGAGCAGCCTGCTGCCTCTTGGCAGTTCGGGGCCACCTCTGTGGTCCAGCCCCAAGAAAAGCTCCCTAAACCGGCTGGGCAGAAAGAGCAGGAATCCGGCCTTCACTTCTACTTGTGCAGCCTCTTCTGCACTGCCAGCCTAAGCCAAGGTATTGAACGCCGGATAAAGTCAAAGTGGAGAGACAAGAAGCAGGTTTAACCGAGCGAGTGAGCAGTTACTCATTGCAAGCTGGGCTGGCTTCCCGGGAGGGTTTCGCAGGCAGGTCAGTCCTGTCCCCTCACTCCCCCTCCACAGGGACTCCACGGGGAGTTGTCTCCCTCCTCTCATTGCAGACAATTAGTACAGTTTCTTTTTCAGAAATAAACCCTTTGTATGTTAAGGTGGCTGCATTTGGTTTGTGGGGGTTTTTTTTAAAGCAATCATATGACATTCAGCAAAAAAAAAGCAAACAAACCAGTGTCACTTTCCCTACTTTCCCAACCAATTGTTCTTCTGAAGTCTTTCCTTAAGCTTCTTACTTTTTGACCTCTGTCCCCAGTTTGAAAATGGAATTAAAAATTGTCCCGAATGCCCCAAATGAGTGGAGCTGCATGGCGCAGTGCTTGGCTCAAGCCCCAGAGCACGACGCAAGAGAGCCGGGGCAGAAGGCAGTTGCAGCCCCTTGCAGCCCGCCTGCCCAGGTCCCGCTTGCCTTCCTGCCTGCTTTGGTGCCCACAGTCTTGTCTGCACAGCCCACTGCACCCGTCCTCTCCCTCCATAATGCAAAGCCGAATGAAAGAGTCACAGCTTTCTTAACCAGTGGACCTGCCTTTTTGGAGCTTGAGGCATTTGAAATTGTGCTTTTTTTGTTTGCTAGAATATCCATGGAGGCCAGAAGCGAGCTGATGCCCTCAGCGCTGCGTTGGGTGAAGAGATATCGCCTTGCCTGTCGAGGGAGTTAGCCGCCTTTCTGAAAAGGTGCAGTAAGGCAGCTCGCAGCAGGAAAGCGTACCTGGAGTCCAGGCGCAGAGTTACTCATCCTTGTCTCCTCTTCCAATCCCCCCTTTAGCTACAAGGATGCTTTTGAGGACTTTAAAGAGAAGAACAAGAAGCAGAGGTTCTACAAACCTATACTGATTGCAAATATTAACAACTGCCGAAATTTTAGGTAAGAGTCCAAAAGAAAAACTCTCTGCTCCTTGCTGTGCCAGATAGCAGACCATAAGCAAGTGCTGCAGAGCAGGAAGAGGAGGCTCGGTCTGCCAGCAGAGGAAGGCTTGGAGTCGGGTCCCTCCTTACCCTAACTCGGCCCCGGCCAGCTGCCCACGTCTGCAGCACGAGAGATGCCCCCGCCAGCTCAGCAATGACCCTGCTCGCCTGCGCAGCCCCCACAGCCTTTGAGGGCTGACGGTGCTCGCTGGCCCCCCCGGCCGCCTCGGTCACAGCTGGGAGGCTCTTGCATGGCACTTCATGTTATCACAGAGCCTTGCGGTTACTTACCTCGCCGCCAGGGCCGGGGTCATGTTGACTTTAGAAGTCATGTCATTTTAAGTCAAAGGAGGAGATTACTTTAGTTTCTCTGAATTTCTCTTGCTCTCTCTCTTTTTTTTTTTTTTTTTTTTGAGGTTTGGGAACAAATTATTCTGACCTTGTTGATATTTCCTTTCAGAGACTACGCAGAGAAAAACATAGCTGAAAAGGATGATGATAAAGTCAGTATTCTCAGCACACTCAGTGACATTGAAAACAGCGGCTTCGATGTACTGCTCCAACAACTGTTTGCACAGCTGAAGGTACCATGTCTGCATTGGGCATATATATATGTATTGTACATACAGGAATGCTAAATGCATGTGTGCATAGAGCTTGCTTTGAGGAAACTCATCAGATTTTCCTTTTTTCAGCCAATTTATAAGAAGTTTACAGAAAATAAGTGGGATTCCAGCGATGAAATTATGAATGAGATCATTAAAACCACCAGAAAATATATTTCAGACTTCCAGACCCTAAATGACCCTTTTTACAAGGTAAGGCACAGAGAAATACTGGAACAATTTTAGGAATCCAAGCCTGGGTTTTCAGCTCTGATCCTCTGCAACTCAAGTTCCCCTGACCTAGTTTAAGCTGGCAAGTCCTCATGGCATTAGATAGTCCTCTCAAGTGTTTTTTAATAATGTAAATGGGATTTACATGCATTTTACCTAGATTATCCATATGAATCTTAGTCTTCTCCAGCAAAGGCAGGCTCATGTAATTCTGCTGTAGCGCAAAGGCAGAGAAAAACTCCCCTGCTGTAGAAAAAGTGCTGTCTCTAGGAACCAGCCGAAATATGTTCTCATTCATGTATGGGTTTGGCTTAGCAATCCTGAAGCACCAGTGAAATCACACGATTTTGTATTACAACTGTTTTAATTGCCCTAAGGATTGGAGGACATGGATGTAATTGGGGAAAATTCCAAATAACTTAGCAACAGCCACATTTTTAGTGCTGCTGGAGCATATGTGAAATATCACCACACAAAAAATGTTTGCTTTCCTGCCTTTGTCTTTTTAGGAGTTGAAATAAAATTATGATGTTTTGTGTATTAGAGAGAGGAACAGGAGGAGCAGGGTGAATTCCTGTTTCTCTGGAGTACTGCTACTTCTTCTATAACACATGTAGACCTTTTCTCATTTTTAAACTTTTCCCAGAAGGAAACAACATTTGGAAATTCCCACACCATTACTTTGAGTACAAAGAAATTCTCTGTATCTAGGATGTCACTTAGCAAGTTGTAGGGAGGTTGGCACTCAGTGCAGTTCCCCAAGTGCAGTCAGCAGCAAGGATTTGGTGTGGCGTGTTTTACAGCACTCAAGACTTTTTGTCCTTCTACACAATTTATTGTGTCCCCAAGAAAAAGCTAGATGGACAGTCCACTCTCTCCCTTTACCTATCCCAAATGCCCATGCTACCTTATTTCTTTGTTATCCACCAACATTGTATCTGATCATGTTATAGTCTATTACCCACTAGGTTATTACCCACCAGAAGCTCGTGAATACTTTCCTTTTCCATTCTTGCCTTTCCTCTGCGGGCTCCCCTGGCTCCAGTGTCCCTCTAGCCCCACATGGAGAACATCTCCCCAGCTTCCAGTCCTCTGGACGCACAGATGGACACCCTTCCTAGATGGCCTCTTCCCACTTCCAGCTCCCCTGAGGGGCACAGCCGGCCACGGGGCTGGCAAAGAGCACTCCTCTGCTCTCCTCCTCCAAACCGCCCTCCCTCAGCGGTGCCTCTGCCCATCCCCTCGGAGGTCACCCAGGCTGCCCTGTCCCCACATGCCTTCACAAGCTGGAGGGCTCTGCTGGTAACTGCCCTGTGGCTGCCCTGCCAGTTCAGTGGCAGGACACTGTCCCTGCAACACTTTCTTCCATGCACCCCTATCCCTTAACTATCTTCCAGGTGAATGCTTGTATTCCTGCATCCAGGTATACCCTTCTGTGTGTATGGCCCCAATAAACTAACTGCCCTCTCCTTCCCAACAGGCTGTCATAGAAAAGATCCATGTCCATTTGGTTAAAGAGTACATTGTGAGGCTGCTGAAAAGGAGAGTCAGCCTGAAAAGTCCAGCGCAACAGCAAAACCTGGCACAAAACGTCTCAAAGAACGCTGCTGCCCTGGAAGCCTTCTGCACCAACCATGTACGTGAGTATTCCCCGCCTCCACACTAGCATGAGGCACAGGCACAGAGAGAAACAGCGGAAGAAATTTTCTGCAGCCTCTCGTTAACCTTTCCAATGCTGTTTAATTTGCTGGAAAAACACTAGGCAGAGAGAGCTTTCCTAGTGCCAAGTCTGCGGGGAGGGAGATTCCCATACCATCAGCCTGCTCTCCTCCAGATAGAGAGCACTGATCTCACCCTCCTTTCTCTTGTAAGGTTTGCTTCCTTTTACAAATTTACATCAATAGGGACACAAGATTTAGCCAAATACTGCACTTCTCTGGTTTCAGTACAACTTGCGTGGAGACTGGTTTTTGACTCTTTCTCATCACCCTTGATTGTCCTTTACTCTGCTGCTTTTAGGTCGGGCAGGGGCTGGAAAGGCCAGTCTGGGGTTATCTGGAATACTAGGGTTTCCTCTATGAGATGCTCTTGCTTTCAAAATCACATTTCTGAATGGCTGAAACACTTAGCCTGTTGTGTCATCTGAGATCATCTCTCTCCTTTCCTGCCTTTAACTTCACTTGCAAAAAAACGAAGCGAAATCTCATCTTCCCCCACCCCACACACATTTTGCAGGAGAAGGAATAGCAAGTCTAAGCAGTCAGTGTGGGCAGGAGGTTGGGGCCCCGTCTCACGGGGATATCCAACAGCTAGAAAACAGATCCAAGTGGGGCTTTTATCTGGGTTGACAGGAAAATGATTTTGGCAATATCTAGAAGCTAAAGACAGGGTTGTATCCAGCTCTGGGAGAGAGCAGGCACTTGTTAGGTGCATTAGCTTGCACATCAGTCATCGTGCATACCCTGGGGCTGCAGAAAGCATAGACACCCAAGGGAAGGGTAATGTAAGCCAAAAGTTCTGGGAGTGAAGAGCAGAGAGGGTCTGTCCAGGTGAATGTGGAAGCCTCAACCTTAGGGTAAAAGTGAACCCCACATCATCTGAATGAGAGGATTAAAAACAACCAACCAACTCACACAGCTTCTCCGAGGCTGACTGGGGAAAGCCCTGGCTAGAACTGCCTCTGAAAACAATGAGGCCTCTAAAGTCCCTCCTGCATCCTTCTCCACTCGCCAGGACACATCATCAGAAACTGCTTCAGCTGCACTCACAGTTAAACACAGTTCCTAGGGCTGCGTAGAGGCTTTGGACCTCCGCTGGGCCTGCATGAGGCCACACTGACTGCTTTCTTCTCTGGCAGGGATCTCAAGCCACGTGGTTGAATTCTGCACTCCCAAAACTCGCTGAAATAATCCGACTTCAAGATTCAGGTGCTATTAAAATAGAAGTTGCAACACTTGCCACAGCGTACCCAGACATTCGGTAAGAGAAGCTGAAACAGATTTGCAAATACTAATATGGAATTTTAACTGAGCCTTGAAACAGTTAAATATTGGAGTGGATGAAATTCATATACCCTAAGTTCAGATATAGTGGGGTAATGCTCACCTCTGCTAGGTAAGTGCTAAGAGAGCCAGTAAGTAACCAATGCCCTTTTAGCTGGATATATATCTTTCCACCCTGTTTTCCCTAAATGTTCCTTTCCCAAACCTTATAAAGACCTTACCTTGCTCCGGGCAGAGGGGGTGGGGGGCTGCCTGCCAAGCTGTAATAATTCCAACTTCATCAGACAAAAATGAAGCTATTAAAAATGGCCTATTTACATGTTCTACATTCGGGTCTGATTTCCTCTTTTGCCTTGGAGATTCCCTGCCCTACCCCCAGACCTCCTGGGACAGTCTTGGGGCCTCCAAAAGATAACTAACCAGATGCCAGGCTGGCATCAGCACCTGGGCCCTCAGGGAGGTCTCAGCCTGGCAGAAAGGACCAATACGCTGACTGCAGAAAGCTGCAAAAGTTAACACCTGCCAATGTCTCTTTAACAGCAAAAGGCACCTTGAAGCTTTCCTGTACATCAAGGCAAATTTGACACGTGGTGAACTAAAAAGCATCCTGAGCTACCTGGCAGACGGCGCAGTATCCACGCCTTCAGGCGCACCATTGTTCTCAAATATAAACGTGTCCTAGGCCAAGCCAGCCCTTGGCATCCTTACTGTACAGGACAGTAGCTAAGCTAGTGAAAGCCTCCCAGGGGCAGGGACGGAGACAGTCCCTTGGAGCAATGCTATGCATAGCGTACACTGCCATATTTTCCTACGGAAAGTATTTTGTTCTGACTTGGTGCTCAGCATCTCTACCGAAAGCATCATCCTCTGCGCACAACTGTGAGAAGGCGAGATCCAGCTGCGGGAACGATATCCGGTGCCTCACAGCCAAGGATTGCTCCTCACACCGGCCGCAGTCTCCCTCCAAGGTCTTGGGAACGTGCTGCCACTATCTCCATCTGGAAATTAGCTCCGGTACCCTACCATCTGACTACCTCACTGGGGTGTTGCGAAGGCTGTTTTGCCAGCTCGCCCATTAGCCTAGACCTAGGTGGCACCTCCTACATAGCTTGGTCTCTCTTAAGAAGAGGGTTCTTTCCTGGGAGGGAAAAAAATTGAAGCCAAAATACAGATGAAGCCCCAGCTTGCAGGACTGGAGAGGAGCTGTAGCTCAGACAGCCTTGGACTCCTGTAGTCCTGCTGCACACCAATAGCTCCAAAGATTTGGGTTTGGCTGCGGCCCTGGCTTCGCGACCACCACGCACAGGGGTATTGCCCAGGGGCCTCGGAGGGGTTAACTGGTACCAGATTCCATTAAAATGTTTTGAGCTCTCTATATGCATTACCATTTCCTCAGTTGCTCTTTCCCCTGTTGCTGTGAGATGGATCAGATTTGAAAACATGAATGTGTGTCTGTTTTGAAACTATGTATTTTTTTTACTGCCCAGTCTTTTAGGAAGCAAATTACTTGCCAAAACAAGACTGTGTTTAGCTGTAGACTTTTCCCTTTGTTTTTCTTTATTTCAGCTTCTGTATCAGTCTGTAGAAAGCCAGTCCAGAAGGAAGACGCATAACGACTGTGCAAACCATGAAATTGTATATGTATATGCAAACCATACCAGTTTTAATGTGCCTTGTATATACCACACTAAAGTTGCTATTTCTAACCTTTGGCTGTATATCCATAGATAGGTGTATATCGTTGGTGTATTTTTGCGTCCAATTTTATTTTCTCTCAGTAAGAGATCTTCATTTGCAATGTTTATATTTAAACAGTATTCAAATCTGCTAGAAATGTGACTCATTTATTACGTCTCTGGCTGTTGTTTATTGCCACATGTAATCCTATGCACCCCCTCAAAGAGCCAGTTCTTCCACAACTTCCAGTCAACCTGTGTCAACCTGATGAATGTCACCCTCTTGCACCCAGGGCGTGGAGGGTATTGCTGGTAAAGCAACGGCACACTCTGTCTTTGTACTGCATATTGGGCCCATAGCCCGGCTTTCCATGCTCTTTGGAGCAAGGACTGTCATATTCACAATGTTTATGGTATCTGGTACAATGAGACCCAAAGTACCAGCCTCTAGGCACTACCACAGAATCAGTGCAGAATAATAAAAAGATACATACTTGAGATGCATCTCATCCTTACTGCTCTGGTGCGTCCCTTGCTCCGTCTCTGGTTTCTGCTCCTGTTGGTACAAGTTTTTAGGAAATACGGCTCATGATAATTTGGCCCCAGCTGGCACTACTGGCCCAAACTTTGCTCTCTTAGCAGTTGCTACTAAACTTTTACCTGTCATTTTGCTGCCGTGCCCAGTAAAGCAGTTGCTGAAAGGTACTGACACTCAGGGGCTCCTCACTAGCAGCAGCCAGTGGCACAGGCTGAGAAAAGGAGTCCTTTGCAACAAGTTGTAGGACATAATTGTATGTTGTGTGAAATGGTACTTTGGTTTCAGTCTGCTGCCTGGTAATGGAGAGCACAAATCACACACATTACTCTCACACACGCACAAAAACACATATATACACATAATTTAAACACTTTCCACAACTACAATTTAAAGCCAAATGCCAGAATGACTTCAATCAGCAGTACTGAGCACTCATGAGAACTGTCACCTATTGTGCAACATTTTCCTTCCCAATTAGTAAAAGGTCATGTTATTGCTATAAATAATTAATTTTGAATTAGAGGTCTGTTAAGGGGCTAGAGAAATATATCACACAAGTGACTATGCTGGCCTTTAAAAAAAAAAGGATTCCAACTAAGTAAACGCTTGAAGGAAAATAGTAAATCTATTTCTATATCATCATAATTAGCATGGGTAGGAGAAAATACACATTTCATAAGCCATATGCAACTGTGCTGTGCAATTCTTTTCTTCCTGCCATGAAAACTTTAGCTTTCAGCTTTAATGAGGCCAGGAAGCTAATTTATTTATCTTCCTGTATGATTCAACATTTGCAATGCCTTTTATTTATATGTGGCGTATTCCACATAGCCAGGTACCTTCAGGAAGATGTATAGCTTGTGATGTTTGTGTTAGACTAATACTAATAAATTGCACTCCTATAAGCTCACTAAATGAAATATTCTGTGACCAGTGTGTCTGGATTTTCTTCATCACACAACTACTGATGTTGATCTCTGCCCCTACTTAGCAGCATAATAGATAGCAAAGATGAATGAAATAAAATTAGTCTTATAAAACAACTAAGAAAGTTGGTTCCTGGACACGATTGCTGTCACATTCTGACAGGTGCCACACAGGCAAGCATGGGATGCCGGATGGTGCAGCCCATAGAAGAGGGATTTGCTCTGGAGTGCACCCAAGAGTTAACTAGCCCTGGGTGCACCACAGCTGGAGCCACCACACTGTGGGGTTGCTGTAGCCTGGGGGCACACCAAAGACCCCATGACTGATAAGACCAGACAAAGGAGAACTGACACTGCTGATTCACACCATAAACATCTCGATGCTGTGGAATGCCCCTCAGAATCACCTATCAGTGGGAGCATTGTTACCCAGGGAGCAGGGCTGTGGGCTGAGCACAAGGTCACCTGCTGATGTGGACACTGGTATTGACTAGAACCATGCAGCTTTGGTATAGCTGTGGGCTGGCGTTGTTCTGCTGGGTATGAAAGAAATTCACATAGGTTGGTGTGGACTTGAATCCACCGTCAGCTGGCCTGTGAACCCAAGGACTCACCCATTAAGCGTGGAGGCCCCTGATGTCAACAGCATGGTGAGGAGAATCCAGGGAAAATTATACTGGAGGTGTGGCCCATAAAGGACAAGAGCAGTCACTGTACCATGCACCCATTATTTAACTGATATGTATATATTTTTTTGGTTCTGTTATATTTCTAGCTTTACTATACTGTTAGCTTTGTTATAATCTCTTATCTCTAATACTCACACTTGACAAATAATGATCTCTTGAGTTCAGTGCAACTAACCCTGGAATCCCAAAGAATTCCGAGAGCCCCTCTATTGGCGCATCACACATTCCCAGCTCCCCAACTCCATTAGCAGCAGCACCGTGCAGGACATCCTTTCCTGCAATAGAGCTCTCGCACACACACTCCTTGCTCACTGCCCATCCATCCCACAAGATACTTCCCATCATTTGGCAGTAGACTTTAAGTTTTCATACAAAAGGCCGAGGGGTACAAACCACAGGACATCAAAGGGCAGACCAAGGTCATAACTCGCCTCCTCTGCTTCTGAAGGAGCAATCTGTTGGATGAAAAGTCCCAGACGATGCTTAGGAAATTGTTCCCCTGCCACAGGGGAAGCCAAGACAACCAAAGAGCTCCTGACCATCTGGCACGGGGGAGAAATCTTCTTTAACCCCAGGAGTGATCAGTGTCACCCTAAGGGAGCAACAATAAACATTCACCAGGTACTGGCGAGATCATTCCTGATCCCCATGGGGGCACCAGGAACCCTTGGCCAACCATTAAGATGGGGGGCAGAGAGGAGCATTGCCGAGCGCTGCCATCCCAGACCCAAAAGAGACTTTGCAGGTAGCTCTTCAGCATCCAGGGAAGTTGAGTGAGAAATATTCACTCCCTGCATAATGAGAGAATGTGAAAAGCAGAAAAATTCTGCTAGAACTTGTCAAGAAATGTTTGGGTTTTCAGACCTAGAAATAAAGAGTTAAGAAACCAGAACACCTGAATTCCACCCCCTTGAAACTGGATCTTCTTACCAAGATTCCCTGAGACTTGATAGCATTAGACTAAAGGCCATAGGATTTACTGACATGCTGACTTAAAGAGAGACATGCTAGACCAAAGTGCCTGATGCTTTGGAAATTGTGCCTTTCTGCATATCAACACTGTAAGTGTTAGACAAGGTCCGTGCAGAGTCCTTTAAATGGCCCACATCTCTGGGTGGACAGTCTGTAGCTCATTTAAATCTGGCTTTCATCAGTGTAACTCTGTTTCACAGCAAAATCTGGGTGTGACAGCTATCAAAATCCTGCTCACATAAGGCTTTGTCACACTAGATCGAAGCCTATGAGAGTAATCGTTCCCTTCCTACATGACTTAAAAGAGGATGCAGCCACACCACTTGCACTGATATCTTTAAAATATGAAATAGCTCTCCTGTAGCCAGCTGCATTAGAAACAACAGAGAGCGCAGCTAAATGTCAGGGGCATTTTATGAATTATTTGGCACTGTGGCAAGGAAAGATCTTTCCCTTAAGCAAAGGTGCAATTCCACAAGGCTGGAGAGAGTTCTGGATACCACTTCCTGCATCACCTGGAAAACAAGGGCAAATGCAATAGAGCAGATGCACACATCAAGCTGTTTAGGTGTACATTGTTGGAGGCTGATTGATTGCATTTTTTAAGTCAATAAGCTACTGTAAAATGAACCTTCCAACCTGCTAGATACCATTTCCCCTTACTACCAGTACTCTTTGGAAATCAGATTAAAAAAAAAATCCTATTGAACTGACCAGCTTGGAAGCCTTCTCTGCACACCTATCTTTCATCTGTTCTCTGGGTCCTGTTTCCTTGGAGGTTTACAGGTTCTTCTTTCACCTCTCCAAGAGTCTCAGATGTTCACCCCAGAGCCTCTCCAAACCTTACCCAGTAGTGCCCTTGGGTCATGCTCTTCTAACCTTTCCATCCTTCATCAGCAGATGGGACATGGCAAGGCACTGTCATATAACAGTATCCAGAAAGGCCATCGGTTCTGGAGGAGGAATGCACTACTATTTATCTAAGTAGTTTTCATTCAAATAGGACAGAGCACTTGAACCATAATAACTCGTTGAATGAGCTAATGAAAGAGGAAAACATCTTTTAAGCAGAAAAGCTGAGTTCTCAAAAGTACTCATTAATGTTGGAATGGGAAGAAATTAACTCTAAAAGGGAGGAGACTATAACAAACTCTCTGGCAGAACAATATTTGTCCTGGAGTCTTGCGAGCCTTTTCCCAAAGGCTGGAAGCCAACCCCTAAGTCCTATTGGCAAGAGCAGTGGAGCCTGAAAGTTAAGCCAAGCCTATGGTTTAGATAAAATAATAGGATAAAGTTAGCTGTGACATGTCCTAGTTAACAGAGGACTGTTTCTGCTCTTTGTCTGGTTTTGTTACAGTCCCAACTACCCTATCGCATGCCCACAAGAAGTGGCAACAGCCACCTGAACAGTGGGGCAGGGACTGTCATCTTCACTTTTCTACACAGCAGGTCCCTTGTCTTTGGGAAGGGTCCCAAGCCCAACTGCACATGTTGTGATACAGCCCTTTCATAATCTGCCTTGGCTATGCTGATCCACAAAGGTTGGTTAAAGCTTCCCATTCTCTCTGTTTAATATGTTGGGTGTAATAGTGATATTTCCAGTGCCCCGAGAAAGGCACTCAATAAAGTCAAGCTGGGAGAGACAGGAAGGCAGCCTAGCGTGGGCCCACAGCTACTTCTTGCACCTCCTTCTGGCTCTCACATCTGAGCCCCAGCCTGGTGTGAGAGCCATGGCAAGGCTGCCCCATTCTGCATGGTCTGGCACCTAAACCTTGCCCGGCTGTGAGCCATGGTGGCAGGCTGGCAACAGCCCAAGGGAAGCAACCAGCCTGCTGGAGACAAGGATCTCAGTGCCCAGAGGATTTACTAAAATAGGAGAGTAAACCAAGGCAACTCTTGCACACTCTGGGAGGGCTAGACCAGCTTTGGAAGAACCTCAGCAATTTTCAAAGACCTCAATGGTAACACTGTTAAGCCTGGAGTTAGCAAAACACTGCCTGGCATGAGCAATAATGCAGATAACCTCTGTGATATGTTAGTAAGAAAAACTTAGGACGTGTCCTAATGAAACAAAGCTGCAAAATAGAAAATGAGATGATGGGAGATCAGTCTCCAAGTACCTGCCATATCGCTAGCTGTGCTCAAAAGTCTTTTGTTGGTCTTTGTTTAGCTGCCCCATTCAGGATTGCCTTCTGATCCATTAAAATATCGTAAAGACTAAAGTAACACTGTGGAATGCATGAACTGCATAAGTTCCCGTTTTTGTTTGATTTGATTTCTCTATGAAGACTCTCTCAAGGAGCTCAGATTGCATTTACTTGGGGAACATTTTGTCAGATCAGCACATACAGCACAAAAACAATGGCAGCTTTTAAAGAAAAAACAGATTCATTTGCCATCCAGAATAATTTCATAAGCCAACTTTTCTTGGATAGAAAGCACAATTAAAACAACAACAAAAAAAAGTTTCCACCTTCCGTCCACCTACTTCTGTAACCTCAGTTCCTCTCTCTGTCCCCCATTGCAAAGGGCAATAGCCCGTCTCTCTGGAGCCTGGGGGTGTCCTGTGCTCCAGTTGCACAGCCCATGCCCAGGGGCTCCTTTACCAGCACAGTCTGTTGAATCGTTGCCCCAGCTCAGGCACTGATTTGGATCTTTCCCCATTTTCATGAAGTCTGTAGAAAAATATCTTTAGCAGCTGGGGAGAGATCTCAAATTTGACTGAAATTGGCTTACAAGTTTAAAAGTTACTGAGGGAAGAAGGAACAAATGGATAGATACTATAGTCATATAAAGGCTTGCTTCCTTACAACTCTCAGACTAACTGAAAATAATATTTTCTTTAAAGAATTTGTAGGGAAATAGTATTTATGTCCATGTGTGACATCTTTTTCCTTTCCAGTGTAAGTTTATACCATCTCAAATGTACAATTCAGTATCACAAGCTTCAGTTTGTTATTTAAAATGGCACTAATTGTTCATTTTCATACATTTCAATATAGCTTGACTTGAAAAACAAGATTCTGCTTTCAACAGTATGTGAAAAATGCTTCAATGTTAATATGAAAATTAGCAATAAGAGAATCAGCACATAGCAGTTTTCTGCAATCTGTCTATCTCTCTATATACAAAAAAAAATTCTTCATAGGGATATTTTCAAGATAGAAATGGCTGTAATAAAGTCTACGGTTTTGAAGTTTCAAACTTTCTCTTCAATGAAAACATGATGAACTGCAAGTCACACGAGTTCACAATGTTCTAAAAGTTTTGCAATATAATGAAAGAAATACAAATAACATGCAGAGGATTTCTCTTTCTTCTCCAAGTTTGTGATCCTTAAAGAACCTCAGCGATTCAGTCATGCTATTCCCACCTAATGTACAAAAGAATTTAATAACCAGAAAACATTACAATCTTTTCAAGATCAGGGTATAAAGTTAACAGTCCTACTTCTATTGCCAGCATTTGGGATTGACAAATTGAACTGACTCCTTAAATTCTGAAACTTTTCATGGACAAGGAAAAGTTGCTATGCCCTACATTTAGGGTATGCCCAAAAAGACGAGGGTGGGCATCAGCCCCCAAGAGGTTGATGCAGCTGGTCTCAGGAGCCAATAATGAGCCATATGCAATTGTTCTGCTTAGGTGTTCCTACTGCTTATTACCAGTGTCCAGATCAGTGCAACCTGTGAAAAACTGGTGAAAGAGGCATTTCACCCAAAAGAACATTAAGTAGTCACCAAAGGGATGGAAGGCAGTTTTAACTGTCCTGGAAGAAAAGAGCTTTTTGTCAGACAGTCACTGCAGGAGGTGAATCCTTGCTGACATATTTAAGGAAGGCAAACAACTGTTATTTTAATGAAGTAGCTGGTCTGTTTCCTGGCTAAGGAGGGAATAGAAAGAGTTTCAGGGAGGAAGACTATACTTGCCTAGATATCCTGAGAAGACTTCAGAGGGGAGGATGGTCATGCAAACCAAGATACTCCACCATGAGAGGGGAGGGTGCTCTGATACCAGTGCCAGGAAGGGGGACCCCAGGGCTGGTCTTTAATCAGAGCTCTGTAGGTATAGCTCTGTCTGGTGGTGAGTCTCTAACAGAAGCTCTCCAATAGGCACAATGCGGAGCAAAGGTGTGTGCACAAATTGCATGCCATCTTGCATGTAAGAAGGCAGGGAGCCTTGCTGGTATAACGTTAGCATAGGCAGTGAAATGTACACTTCTTGCATTTCTTCATTTGTAGCTCTCACAAGCTTTTGCAATAGTGTTCTCAGATGGACAAGTTAATTATGAACAAATGATTGTGCTTATGTTCTTGCATTAACCTGGCCTGGGGTAACTGCAGTGTAAGGTGACCACGTAGCAGTGGTTTGTCACTATGAACTATGGCATTCCTCATCCAGAGACATGGCAAATCTCCCAGCAGGGACCTGCAGCACCATAACCCACTGCCCCAGTTCCCCCAAATAGTCTCTGCCATGTCCACCACAGGAGAGTGGGCACCAGATCCGCAAGGGTGGCAGGGGACCCCTGGTGACCTCAGGGACTCTCTGTTACACAGCACAGGTCCAGAGATGTGCTTGGATAGGGGTAGGGATCATGGAAAGGACATCACAACTGTGACTGACAGCCAGGGAAATGCAGCCTTCAAGGTCAGACCATGGTCTGTTTAGTACGTCTGGTGCTATATTTGGCAGTGACGCCATGAGCTCGAAGCAAATATTCATTTTGCATTGATCTGTAGGCAGGGCAACAGTCGCTGAAGTTACCGTTTGCACTGTTGGCAATAAATGATAAACTGTCGGAGTTCACACCAACTGACTGTTGTATGGTTTTTACATGGTCAAAAATTCTTAATGCAGTTTCATTTCTGTCTTGAAAATAATCAAGCTTAGAATGGATTATTTCCCTTCCTCCATATAGTACCAAACATGGCAAGAAATTTTTTAATATTTCCATGAGCTGAGGCAGAGATCACAGAAAAAACATACACCCTTTCCAGCCAGGATTTCTTTGTCGATCTGCAAAGTTTTGGTGCTGTCAGCCACAGCTGTACTCCACACAGAAGCCAATTTGAGGCCAAAATGATTTTAAGGGTGAAAAGTTTCAGGCAGCACTGTGTGTCAAGTCAAAGCTTAGCTGAACAGCAGCACAAATCTGGAGAAGCAACTATCCTAGCCTCATGTCCTGCTCCTTGGCAGCAGGAACCACTGCCCTGCAGATACACCCTGAGTAGTCTGTAGGGACCACTCCCATAAACAACAGCACCTTGTCGTAAATGCAACCCTGCATTCATCCATGGCTTCCAGAAAACAGAGGTCCTTCTTGAGCTGCCTGGCTAGAGCTCTTTCCTAGCCCCTACTTTAGCTACCATCTGCCCAGATCAAGGCGTTTTCTATATGTCAGAGGAGCACCTTGCTTAGCATGTGTCTACCCTCTCCTATAACTCACTGACCTGCATCCAGCTGAACTCAAGAAATTAATGAAGGTCATCAAGCATCAGTTATTATCTCCTACAGCCAGACTGAAATGTCTAAATATCACATACTAGTTAAAGGGATCAATTAACGGAACAGCAGAAAGGAGGGAGAGATTGCTGCAGAACAGAAGAACATTCATATACATTGCACAGTGATGGAGCTAGATGGACGGAAGTGCCTCTGACTTATGCTAAAGCAGAAATACACTGAACTGTGTCCGTTTGGACCGCAAGGTCACCACTCCCAGCCAGGACTGATCTCTGCCCCACTCCAACAGCCACACTTGCTGCCAGGCACATGCAACACCGTACGATGGAGAGCCGGCTGAGCCACCACTCAGCCACATCCATCCTCACTTAGCCCTGAATAACATTGTTATATCATTTACCTCCAACAAAAATCCAACTAAGCCAGCAATGAAAAGAAACCTAGGGATGAGAAGTGTGTGCAGGGTGGGGAGCGGGCCATGGGGAGCTCAGGATTCATCTTGCCGAGGTCCGAGGCAATGCTGAAGGCCTCACTGTAATGAGAAGATGTGTCCAACAAGCTGTCTCCTAAAGCCATGTGTCAAGGAAACACAAAGCTGGTCTCAGAGGTATGTGGCAGCTCTGGAAAGCAGATTTCTCCTTCTCACTAACCATGTTGTGGGTGACGGGCACTTCAGAAACACTGTGTGAACTTTTGAGATCCCTCGTGCAGCTGGCTAGTGTGAAAGGGAGGAAACCTCTGCTGTCCTACCCCAGGCAGCAGCTATACCTTTGGCTCAGAATTGCTCCTGCCAAGAGCCAGCTTGAGAGGATCACCAGGGTCAACCAGAGCAAAGAAGTGTGCAGAAAACCCATGGTGGCGTAGCATCCACGAAACTTGCAGCTGGGCAAAATCTGCCCCCATCCTCCCTCAGGCCTCTGGCTCGGGACTGGTCAGGTTGTGGGTGCTGCATTACGCTGCCCCATTGGCAGATCCTCGGTGGCTGAGAGACCCCGAGTGCGGAGCAAATACACGGTGCTCATGGTCAGCTCTGCCCAACAGGCAGCGCCCAGGCGAACGTGCGTGCAGCTCCCCCGCAGAGACCTGACCTCCGGTGACACAGCAGTGTTCAGCCTGCCGCCGTCATACACTGCGCAATTATTCCCAAAGGAGTGACTGGAATTTGCTGATAAATGAAAACAGCTTTTTCTCTCCAGGTCTTGAAGGCTGATTACAGTCTCCTTGCCATCAGCTGTAGGAAAATTGCAAGTGCACAGAAGCCAGACAGATGGCAATTTCTTCAGCCCAGGAATGTATATACCCTATGAGTCCTGGTTCTCAAACTCCCTCTGCCCTCTGCTCTCTTACTTTTCTCTCCTAATATTCTATATGCTCTAATATGCTTTTTAGCCTGTAACTCTTTGGGGAAGGGACTATCATGTGTGAGGCTGGCTTGGTGCCTAGCAAAACTCACTTTTCAAATATTAATGGAGCTGTCAAGTGTCTCCTGCAGCGTTGCAGAGCAGTGCACACAGATTTCACCATGCCACAGTTCAACTGACACAGCCACGGTGTGTTTCTACCAGGTCAGCACACATCAAGCAAAGAATTAGGACATTAGGCTTTATTTTTATTGGCTGTCCTCCAAATAGTTAAAGTTTGTTTGCTTTGCTTTATTTTTGTTTGCTTTAATTTCTCCCTCATTACAGGAAAGTATCACCAAGAGAATTTTGGCAATCTCAATTCTCATTAAGTTCAAGAGAAATTAAATGTAAACAGCCTGTCTAGTTCAGCCAAAAACCCATAAATTGTGTTAATATACTACAGTCCATATTGTTACACCTATACTTAACTTTAATCACACAAGTGATTTTTAGTCTTTTTTCTGCATAGATTTAAGCATATAGATAAGCTTGGACACGACCAGGCTTGAAAACATTTAACATCATCCTATCTGCTTTATGTCTCCAGTTCAAAGTACTTGCCTGCAGCCATTAAAATATGCTTTCATCTCATAATGTAAGTAATAGAATTGAGCTGTGCCAAAAAAAAAAACCCTTAAAGTGGATTGTACTTGTTCCAGGCCAGGTGCCTGGTAGTAACCCTGGAAAGAACCAAGTTATGCTCAGAATGATGCAAGCCACAAGGATGTTTCACTGGGGGAAGGAAGTATTTGACCTTGTTCCCCCATGGAGCAGCCACATATTTAGATGGCCCCCTGTGCCCAGGATCCGAGCACAGTGCTGAATATTTATTCTCTCTGTGTTGCAGGGAAGAAGCTGTCTTTTACAGACTAGTTGTATTTTACAGACCACGAGACAAAATATGGAGAGCAGAGTGACTTGCCCCTGGACACACGTTGTGAGCCCACAGAACAGAGACTTGAACCCAGGGCCAAAGGCCCCCATGCATCCTTTAGCCACCAGACCAGCGTTGTCTGTCAGTCAGGCTAAGGCAGGCAATACGGCAATGGAGAATAGTTTCTTGCCATCTCACCCTTCTAAAATCTGTGGTGCTGAGACGCAAAAGGTGCCAGCACAAATATATCCTTTCTGGCTTAGGGAGTCCCTGCGTTGCCTACTGCTGGAGGCCAAGCATGGCAGAGGAATATCACTGTGTGCGTGCCCTGTTCCTTACACTTCCGCTGGACACCTTCAAGCAGCTATATTTTGTTATTCATTGTGGTTGTGTTTTTTCTTTAACTGTTGCAAAATTTATCTAAAAGAAATAGCAATGCACGTGAGGAATGGACATCCCATGCAAAATGGCACCGTTTTAATCACACCCTACGCAGACAGTTTCAGTGCTGCTGAACCATACTCATTCCAGGGCTTCTATCTGAGCATGCTGTTACTATATACCACCACCATCCCTATGTTCTTCTCCTGTCTTCCAGCACCACATCTATCATCATCTATGACTAGATCGGTGATGGGGCCAGACCCCTACATTATACCCCTGATGTGGTGGCCCTGAAGGCTGAGCCATTTAAACTCAAGGACAGCTTCCTCTAAATGAATTTCTTGAACATGGACATGTTCCCTTCACTCCGGGTGCTCTCAGCCAGGCACTGCCTGTCACTGCTGCCCACAGCATCCCCACGCAGGCTTGTGCTGTTTCTTACCAGCCACTGCTGGACATGGGTACCAGCTTAGACAAATACTTGGTCTGCCCTGGTAGGGCTGCTCTTACATGCCTGGGCTGAGGTTGATGCTAACATCCTTGTTGCTTCTCACTGATGTCTGCGTACAAAATGGACAGTCAACCTGGATGAGGAGACAATGCTCCAGCGTGATCAGCTGCACTCCACTTCCCTTGCAGGAGATCTTGGATATAATATTATCCCCCTGCACTTGCTGCCCTACACCCTCTCACGGTGCGCCTGAGGGCTCCCAAAGTGCTGTTGTCTTCATTCTTAAAAACAGTCATATTTGAGTAAAAACAGAAATGATGGTCACATAAATCAGAGAGGAAGTAAAAGTTTTATATCATCTTTTTATTGTAATGAGTCCACAGCTCTACAACAATAACTTACTTCCCCTGTGCTTTAAACTGTCACTGTCACTGACCGCTCTGTGAATAATTCTGCAGTTTTCCAGTTTGTTCCTTTAACCCATTTCACTTTTTCACTTCTTCTTTGTTTGAAGGTCTCTGACCTTCACCAAAACTAATAAACTAGTATCACAAGATTCAACAGCAAGTTTTCCCTGAGCATGTCAGTGCCCTCCTGCTGCCTTCACATCAAGCCAGGATGTCTGCGACACCCCACACACTGCCAGACACCCTGGCCCAAACTGGTTTCCCTGACAGCAAAGGGCCTCAAGCTCTCTATAGCCCCAGCCTCACCACTTGAAAAGACGTAGGTTTCCCAAAGGCCATGATTGCAATTTTGTCAGCACCCACATGCACCAGCAGATACCAAATGGGATTTGTCCTCAGGTGTCCCTTGGAGACTGAAACCCAAAGGAGTGGGAAAGCTGTGAAATTTTTTAAGTTCTCATTCTCTGAGTACCTGGGTACAAAGGTACCGAGCACGGCAGCTCACAGCCAGCACAACCCTGAGGTCTGCTCAGTCTGGGGAGGTCAATGCCCTGCCAGCCGATCCTTAGCATCCCTCTGGTCCCTCTCGCTGACCAAGCTGCTCATGGGCTGGAGGAACAGAGCAATGTGTGCAGAATGTCAGCTGTCGTGGAGATGGCTTTGAAACTGAGAATCCAGAGGCAAACCAGGGAAAACAACTGAGTTAACTGTGTGTTCAACCCTGCCAGAGAGGCATCCCCTGTGTTTCCAACCAGAGATCAGCAGTGACCAGACCCTTCCTCGCTCCCATGGGGACTGAAGGAACTTGCCAGAGGTGGAAAGGACCTGATAGGGACAGATGTTGGGCGGGGTCCATGTGGCCTGTCTTCAGCCAGTCTTCCCTAGGTGAAGTAGGAAAGATGCCCAATAAAAGCTCTGTGGGCTTTTATCCAGTACGATCCCAGAGATGATGCCTTGCCAAATGTGTCCTTTCAAATATCACAAACTGAATTTGTAACACAGTCAAAATGGGGTTTATGGGCCACATTGCCCAGGAACCGCATTCCAGCTGTCTGCACTGGGAAAGGACTAGGGTGGGGAAGGCCATTAATTCTTGGAAAACTGTCTTATAAAGTTAACTCCATCCAGCTAATTTACCTTGGGGCATAATTTTCTTCCTGGAGCACTCAACTCCATTCTTCTGAGAAGTCAGTTTGGCTGATGGCTGGATATCACAGCCTTATCATTTTTAGTTCATTTGTAAATTATCTTATGCAGACTGGAACATGCAAGTTTTTAACTACTTTATGGAATGGAAGGGGCAGAGAAAAGTTACGCTCGTTGGTCAAGGAAAACTCATCAGCAAAGCAGGGTGGCCAACACTAGGAGGGTGTAACCAGAACTTCATCCCCAAGCTCCAGGGCAGTTGCCCAACTCCATACTTGCCTGGATCAAGGAATCCCAGGTGTCCCACCTGAAGAAAATCTACTGCTTTAAGACCATTTCAGTTATGGGGGCTCCCAGAGATCCAACATTTTAAACCATTTTACTAGATGCAAAGCTTTCTGCATCTTGTTCCAGGGGGCGCCCTTGAACGCTTAGCTTTTGCACCTCCGAAACCAGCAGTGCTCAGACATCGGCCCTGCATGGAGCACACTGGGAGAGGATGACTGTCACAAGAACAGCATACCCAAACATGTGCGCTCCCTCCCACACACAACTGGGTCATTTCCCCATAGCAACTAGAACAACTGTTTTTACCTTAAAAATAAAAAACCCTGGAGAAGCATTTGAGATTTTTCTTTAGTTGACATTTATGTCATGAGTTCAGTGCTTTTTTGAAGCGTCAGCTACTCTGTTTTTATTTCATCTCCCTTCCTTCCCTCCCATCTCCTAAGAGGGCTAATTCTCTCTTCTATCCTCCCATATACTTCTCTTCTGACTTGCCTGTTTCTCCTGTCTATATACCAACCCATCTCTTGGTTCTCTTTTCTTGCTTTCTTAAGTATTTTGCCTCCCTCTCTGATCATCTTCTCTTCCACAGACACAATTCCTGGCTGCTGTCACTCTCTGGATATCAATTTTCCAATTTAAAAAAACCCATCTCCCAACAGGGGCTGCAAGCTTGGGCCCTCTCTTCATGCTTCCAGCTTTAGCTTCTAAGCCTGTTTGCTTGAAACAGTGTGAACAACTGTCAGGGCTGTTGGAAAGAGGGAGGAAGGCCATCATCACGGGTGCAGCTAACTCCCCCCCATGGGCTGCCCACCACATTGCTGTTTGGGCTTCACCAGTGTAAGGCAGCAGCCACACTAGCATATCTCCTTTTGTCTATCTCCCTGTGATTCTTACGAAACAAAATTCAAAACCTTCAGGACAACAAGGAGACCCCCCCCCTGCTCCTCGAGACACAAAGCTCAAGTGTAACTTGGGGACAGGGGAAGGAGTGGTGGGTGACACACTCAGATATACACATGTAAAAGTTTCAGGCAAACCTGGCAATTCTGTTTCTGCTTGCAGCAGAGATGCCCACAGATTCAAATCTGAAGAAACTGCCCATTTGCTCTGTGGATACGAATGCAAAACTACTGGAGAAATACGAAGCAGGTGTATGCTCCCTTTGCATCATGGCTCAGCGCCCAAGGACAGCCCTTCATGGGGGCAGGTGCCGGCAGGCAGTGCTCTCCAGGAGGGGATTTGCATGATGCCAGACACGGACCTATCAGCAAGGGCAGCCACTGGAAACAAATGTGCCTGGGAAAAGGGTGGCAGCGGTGCCGCATGGTGGCTGGTGGGAGCAGGAGGGAGCACAAGTTGCCCCCACTCTAGACCAGCCCTGCTCCTCTGGAAAGCTGTTCCCTGACCTCTCCCTGTACGGCTCCTTCATGTCCAAGGAAGCAAAGGAAAAATAACAGAAATTATATCAGACAGATCCTTGAACCATGTGAACTGGCTCTCAAGGAGGGTCCCAGCCCCATTCTTCTGGGATGGCAGTCAAACAGACTGATCATTTCTTCCTAAAACACTCTAGCGGCTCCAGTTCTCGCTGCTCTGTGTTTCTAATGGACAAGCCCTGTGTATCCTGGCTGTGAGACATGGGTTGGTGGGACAAAGAGTGCAGTGTCTGGTGTGTGGGACATGAGGGGGGACTGTGTCCACTCCCTCCATTTCTGCCCAGAAATGTCTCGCCCCACAAATTCCATTCACGCTTGCAAAAACTAACTGTGGAGATTAGCTGACCTCTGAAAGGGGGACACACACATGGACAGATCCTCCCAGAAGCTTTGGGAGTTTGTTCATCTTTACTCTGAACTCCCTCTTGGTGCCCTTGCCTTGGCATGCAGCCCTGCACCTTCCTCCCTAGGAGGGAGCTAGAGGATGGAAGTTCCCTGGCTCTGACACGCACCCCTCACATCTCCCCCACGGACAGCACCGGCATCCCTGGCAGCAGAGCCTTCACCCAGGGAAGGTGCTGCAGCACCACAACAGAGCCTTGGATAAATCACTTCATTCATTTCTCTGTCCCCTAAAAAAAACAGCTGCCACACAAAGCATGCGCTGAAGATCAGTCATGCTCAAACTGTTTTAAAACTCAGAAAATGTAAAGGACCATCTTTGCTACAGCCCTGGCTTCCTAGAGCCCAAAGAATGCCTGAAAAGGAGGTTTATTTTAGGAGCAAAGAAAATGTAGAACTCCTGAGCCGTGCATGTCTCATGGGCAGTTCACTGGTGTCTCCTGCTCCAAACTGTATCTCACTGACATGGGGGCTGCTGAGTTATGTGAGACCCACTGGTAGGAGGAAGCAAATCAGCCTGGGCTGCAGAGGTGGACATTTCCAAATAACTTCAAGGACACTCACACAGCCTGGTCCCATCCGTTGGGTAGTACTGGCACCTGGCAGGAACTTTGTCATCTGCTGCCTCATATACTCTTGATCATGCACCTTGGAAATGAATAGAAACTACAATAAAGAAGGACTCAGTGGGTCTACAGATGTATGTGACACGTTGGGGAAGAGTCAGCCCCACTCTGTAAACAGAAATGGCACCTTGCAAACCCACTGGAGTTCTTGGAAGAGGGTCAAGAGAGCCGATAGGCTGTTTGGTTTTCGAAAGGCATTTGGCAAGCTCTGTCACCAAAGGGTCTGAAAGAAACTAGGCAGCAACAGGATGAGAGCAAAGGTCCTCACAAGGATGAGCAGCAGAGTAAAACTCAGAATCAAAGGGCAATTTTCACATTGAAGAGGTGTCCTTCCCTGCAGGGTTGTGCTGGGGTCTCTCCTGGGACCTGGACAGGGGTGAGCAGGCATGGGACAGCATCTGCTAATGATGCCAAATTATTCATGGCACTATAAGTGACCTTAGACTAAGCAAGGTGGTGTTCAAATGACAGGTGACAGTCAGAGGAGATATATGTAAATGGATGCAAATGAGAAATAATCCTTGTTTTACATATAAAACAGAGAATCTAAATAAGATCCTGGGCAGATAGCTCTGTGGAGATATCAGCTAAGGAAAGGAAGTGGCCAGAAACCTCAAATCAAATGCTAGGCATTACTAAGAGAGGAAAAAATGAACAGCCCAGGAACGTGAAATCATGCTTCAGCCCAAATGCCTGGTGGCCCCAGCTCAAGGACTGTGTGCTGTCCTAATCCCTCCATCTCAAGGAGATGGCAGCAGAACTGCAGAAGGTCCAGAGCAGAGTTACCACATTAGCAGCAGTATGGAAGAGCTTCTGGATGAGCAATGACTACACAGGATAGGACTTTCCAGGCTGGAAATGGGACAACTGAGGATGGAGGTCTGCTAAATCACTGAGGATGGGGGAGGGTGGGAAGGAAAAAACTGTCTCCTCCTACATAAAAGAGAAAGAGGAAGGTAGTAGGCACAAGACCCAAAACTGGAAAAATGAAGTGTTATATCACACAGTGTGTAATTAAACTGCAGCAGCTCCCTGCTACAGGACACTGCGGTTGCTAAAAGTTAACATGGATGCAAAAAGCAACCAGACAGGGATGGAGAGGGAACAACAGGAACAAAAAACGCTGAGGGATCTTAAATACAGACATGGCTCCGGCACAGGAAATCTGTGAGCCACAAATTGCTGGCATCTAGCAGAGTATTTGGGGATGTATCACTATGCACTTCTCCCATATTTTCTGCTTTTCCCTGGAATCTAATTCTGGCCACTGACATGGAGAGGGTGCTGAGCTAGATATATCTTTGGTTTGGTCCATTCCAGCTATTCTTCATCCACTCCTGATCTACCCCAGCTGTTTGAGGCATGTGGATTGTGTCATTTGGCTCCTGACTATCTGAATTTTTTGTATATTTTTATGATTTTGATATAGTGCCCAGAAGCTCAAGAGGAGTGGTCAGTGCCATTGTGAAAGGTCACCCTCAGACTTTGTCAAACCTCAGTCACACTCATTTTCAAGATCAAATGTAGTCTGGGAAATCAGATGGGTAAATCAGTCTCCTCATAGTCCTCCCTAAAAACTCTCTTATATTCTTTTTCTTGCTGTCACCCAGCAAAAAAACATAACATGACTGATACTATGTTAAATATAGAAAACATATTTACAGAGAAGAACTACATTTATAAATTCAAGGCAACTTTATCTTATCAAAAACTCCCAGAGCTTTTCACCCTGGTCAAAGGAGTTCTGGTTTCATGGGAGCCTGGAGACCTGCCTCATCACATCCCTGTTTACAGCTAGAACATGTGTTTATGTTTCAGTTGTATCAACAAGAATAAACATCATGAACAAACATCACTTCTTGGTTCGATGCCTTGAAAAAACAGGGAGTTGTGGGAAATTCCACTCTTGCCACAGCTCTCAGGAGGCCTCGCTTCTCAAGAAGTGATATGAGAATGTAGCTCCTTGATGCCAAGAAACTTGAGACTTGGAAGGACCATCCAGTGGCATGACAGAAGTCCTGTCCTTCCACTCTGCTCTTATCTGGTGACCTCCCACAGTGCAGCCAACACTTTGTCACAGTCTGGTCTAATCCCTGCATGGACACTACAGTGTGGTGAAGAAAACAGACTCCTGACCTTGAGAGAATGCAGAATCCTCTAGGGTGATCTTAACTATGTTTTCCATCTCTTCCTTTGCCCTTTCTCTTAGTACAATAGGTCAATATTTTAAAAATGTAGAAAGATTTGCCATTTGTCACCCCAGCTCTCTGCTCCATTAACCTCTCAGTTACACCGTATTTATAAAAACAACCCTTCAGATAAAGTCCATAGAGCCTTCACCTCCTCTTTCTTTGTCTCAGCTTCCCAGTCCTGACTGCCCATGGGTGATGGCCAGACTGACAGTGGGTGAGAAGTGATGATCCATTGCACATACACACTCGGACAAACTGTAAGTGAGCTTGGCTTGGCCACAGGGCTCACAGGATTATAACACTGCTGGAAGGGGACCCTGGGGGTCTCTTGTCCACCTTCCCATTCAAAACAGCACCATCCCCAACATAAGATCAGGTCAGCTCATGCCTTTGTCTAGCAAGTCTTGAAAATCTCCAAGAAGAGACACCACCACCTCTCTGAGCTGTATCACCCTACTAGGAAAGAAGTTTTTCCCTAATGTTGAACCTGAACTTCCCAAACCATAATCTGTGGCTGTTTCCCTTTGGTATGTCACCTGGTACTACTGAGTTCAGCTCTGTCATCGCTGCAACTACCCTTTGGGTAGGTTGCTATTAAATTGTCCTTTATCCTTGTCTTTGCCAGGAGAAGCAAGCCCAGCTTCTGCAACTTCTTGTCATAGGCCATATGCTCTAGACCCCTTGGCACTCCTCTGCTGGACCCTCTCAGGTTTCTCCACATGCCTCTTGAACTGGTGGGACCACAACTGGACACAGTATTCCAGGTGCAGCCTCACCAGCATCGAGCAGAGGGAGGCACTTCCCCAGTCTGCTGACCACACTCCTTCTAAACTTGCCTGGTTCATGGTTTACTTTATCCATGTTGAAAGCATACTGCACTGCTGGAACATATTTGCCATGGTGTCTCCTGTAAGCCTACGTCCACCATTGTGTCAGGGCTTTCCCCTTTCCCCCTGTTCTGCTGGGCAGGTGGTGGCACCCTGTAATGCTTAGGACATTAATTCTTGCTAAAATATAACTTCAAGTAGGTTGCAGGCAGGCACCTATTTGAAGGGGGCCTCTATTACCAACAATCAATGTCACTCAAATCCCAAGTCACTCCACCTCGTGCAGGGAATATTTTGCACTGTCCATTATGGCCCAGATGCACAGACCCCAGAGGAGTAGGAACACACTTTCCACTCTGAGTTACATTCACGCTGGCACAGAGCTGAACCCAAGCAGTTGGGAGATTAAGCCAGCAATAGGCTTGGGTAAACATGTGATGTGTCTGGAAAGAAACTCCATTCCTCTCCTACAGCAAATCAATGCACTGAATAACATAGGCAGCCTTGCTTAATGAGGAATATACTGACCATCAAACAGTCACACTGAGAGGAAGGGACATGCAGTCACTGTCCTTTGACAAGCTGATGAAGGTGATGAAGCTTGAGCCCCACTGCTGACTTGGCTGGGCTCCTCCATCCCTCTGCAGAGAGGCAAATACCCCTCTCCCTCCTGTGCTGGCTGAGAGCTACAGGCCACCTTGCTAACAGCAGTTTCCACTACTTGGGCAAATCTCTCCGGCACATGTTTTCAGGAAATGAGATGTGTAGGATATTGTTGGGAATCCTTCTGGCAAAGAGTCATGGTCTTCCAAAACTAGTGACTGTTATGGGACCAGCAGCTGCCCCATCTCAAAGCCCCCTGACATTAGCTACCAGCACAGCAGTGGGGGAGATGCCAGAGGTGTCTGTCCAGCCTTCGCTCTGGGGGTCTTTACAGCCCTTTGCATTTTCAGAAGCAAAAGGAAGCTGTATCACAATACAGCATGAGATGTTGTAACGCTAAGAGAACAAGGCTCCCACTGACCCTCAGTGACTCTTTGCCAATAGAAAAAGAGTTATAAACAGAGCTTCTCACAGCTTCAGCCAGATCCTGTCTACTTCAAGCAACAGCCACTCTTAGAGGCAGGCCATATGTGACCAAAAGCACTTGTGCAGCTTAGTTACACCCCCTGGGCTGGCTTGGCTTGCAGCTGCTGTTTGATGAGCCATGCAGATGTGCAGCCTTGGCCAAGCTGAGGTGCCAGCTGTGAGTTTGCTCCCCAGATCCTTTCTCTCTGCAGAGGAATAAGGCAGGCACTCCTGAATGGTGGGGCTACCCACACTGTGGGTTTGCACTGGAAAAAGTGCAAAAGAGCCTGCTGGGAGGTCACCAGGGACTGTCGGTCTCCTGATGCTGAGGGGTACCTGGTGGCCTCAACTCTGCTGGGCGGGTGCATTTTATGATACAGCCACAAGGCCGGGTCCCCAAATACGTGCCCACATCCTGTGCACTCCTGCTTGTGGTACATATATAGCCAGTGCCACCACCAGCTGCTCCCCTGGAGGGATGAAGTGGTTTTTGCAATGCAAAGGGCTGGGCAACCCAAAGGAGGAAAACAAAAAAGATCTCTGTGAGTTCCTTCTCACTGCATTGTATTTCAAGGTTAATCTGATGAGAAATTTCCTCTTTACAGCACCAGGTGGCCCAGCACCTCCGCAGGTGTTGAAGCAGCGCTGCCCTGCCTATGCTGGCTGAGCACCATGGGGACCATGGGGAACCTGGGCCAGCAGAGGAGTGTGTCCCCAGTTCTCACTTACAGCCAGAAGAGAGGTCCCTGGCTCCATCCTTTCTGAGGCTAAAGGGGAATTCATCAGTGCTGAAACCTTGGAAGTCCAGTGTTGTGCAAAACATTTGAGGCTAACATAAACATCTTTACATTTATGAAAATGAAAATCAGATGGCATCTGAGTGAAACCAGAGTGCCATCCCCTCAAGGCAGCTCTCTCCCATTTCTTCATAAAGCAAAGAAGCTGCTCCTCCGGGAAGGGTACAGTTTTCCTACCAAATGACTCAGCCTATGCTCTGTCTTCTGCTGTAGCAACAGCAATGCTTTGACATGCTCCCTAAAGCATGCAGAAATCTGAGCTTCCACCAAACTTGGCAGCCTTGGCTGTTACCAAATGCTTGGAGAGACCATGTGATTTCCTCGAATTGTTTCTTTTCCCGTATCCTTCCAGCCATGCCAGCCCTTAAATACAAGCTGCTGCACTGTGCTGGGCTGGGAAATGGAAAGCTCTAAACACACAGCTTAACCCTGGAGGGTTTGGCAGTGCAGCCTCCACTGCAGGCCAGGACACACACTAGCTAGGTGAATGCCAGCTTGGGCTCACCTACATGACCTTGCAGATCTTCTTACCCCCCCCACCCCCGAGCCAGCTCTTCTGGAAATAGCCCCTTTCCCTCCCAGAGCTTCCCATTCCCCAGCCCCAGCTCCAAACACCCTCCTGGTGGGAGAAGCTCATCCCAGCCATATCCCATGGCTGCTCTGCTGGCCGGGCAGGATCCGAGACATCTCCTGTGAGCACCCTCTTTGTGGGACAGGAGGCAGGGAGCCACTACTGGGGCAGAGGACAGATAACACAGGAGCCACTTCTGCGTCAGACCAACTGCAAGGGGCTGGTTGCAGGTAGGGAGAAGAAAGGTGAATTAGGCAACAGGAATGGTGAAATGAGAGACTGTGATCCTCATGAGTTGGTAAAATGAACTCAGTGGAGGCAGATTTCAGAGATTCAGATGTGATAGGAGAGATCCCAGGGTAGGTCAGTCTAAGGGGAAAGTGGAATTTCAAGGAGCTGGCAGCTCCTTGGGAAATAATATCAAGGTTATGAAGAAATATCCCAATGCAGAAGGAGGATGTGGAGTGTGATGGGAACTCAGCTGAATCATAAATTCCTTAATCCCCTGAAGTTTAAGGGGGAATTGTAGAGGAAACCAACAGTTGTTCAAATTCCAGTAGATTCACATAAAACTATGTCACAAGCATCTGGCGAGCAACTGAAAAGGCAAAGCACAGATGCAAGCACAAAGCAAGGGATGAAAAGCAGCAGAGGAGCACAGCTGTAAGTGTTTGGCAGGTGATGGGAAGGGCGGCTGAGAACGGGAGCTGGTACCTGCTGCCCTTTTCACTCCTGCCTTTGCAAGGAGGGTGAACTGCAGCCACCATCCTGGTGGGACCAACCTCCTTGGCAGAGGGCTGGAACAGGACAAACCTCCTCGAGACTGTGGGACCTGGTTGGAAGCATGTTTGCTCCAGGAGCAACGTTGGCTTAAGCAACCTCTGTCATTCCCCGCCACCACTCCTCCTACCCCCTCCCCAGGCCTCCTCATCCCAAGCAGTGCCGTGCTGTGAACTTGACAGGGAACCCATCCGCATTAAACATTTGCTCTGCAAGCAAGTCCTATCCCCAAGCAGACCCTCAGTGAGGCTTGCGAGGGAGCTGCCCAAACAGCTGCAATAGCACAGGGTGGTGGACAAGCGGCGGGGACACTCATGACAACTACACTGCCAAAAAATAAATGAAGTAACACAATGCTAACAAACTGTGTGTCAAACTGCAGCCTAAACAAACTGGAGATTTTCAGGGATGGGTTTCATCAGGCTGCCCTGCCCCAGCATAGCATGTTTAGAAAACTGGTCAGAGCCATCTTGCAGCCATTCATCGATACATTCGAGAGGAATGTGGTTCTCCTAGAAAAGGGCAAGCAGTGCTGATCTTTGAAGAGGAGGGAGGAAAGAAGTCATGGAGTTATATCTTGAAATAATATTGGTAAAAATAAAGAGTTTTAAGCATGAGAAAGATAACAAGTCAATAAACCAAGGTAGATTTACCCAGAACAAATTTGGTTAAAACAATTTGTTTTCCTTCCATGGCAGGAGTTTCCCCTCACTGTGAGCAGAACAGCTGTAGATGTTGCTAATCTTAACTTTAATGAGGTTTTTGACACTGTCTCAAATATCATTCTCAAAAGTGACCTAGGGAATGTCCTTGCTATTGCTAAGCCCTGTCCCCGACAGTGGCAGCAGGCACCACTTTCAGCAGCAGCGAGGACAGGTTTCACTGCACTGACCTGGGAAGCGCCATATGTCTCTTGTGGTACCCAGACCACTGGCAGGGGTCTGCTCTTGAAAAGCTCCTGGAAGAAAGATACAAACCTGGTTGGAGAATCACAAGCAGAGAGCAAAACTGCACAGAGGTATTGAGTGTGGCTCCACAGAAGTCTGTCATGGGCCCATTATTATCCACTTGTTTCGTTCATGATTTGGATGACCAAATGCAGAGGACTGTCACAAGAGCTTCAGGGACTGCAAGCGTGGTGGGGGCATGGGAGGGGACAGGATATGATCTTGCAATTATATAGGGAAAAAAAATCAATAAGATGCAGTTCAGCCAGAACAAGTTCAGCATACTACAGTGACGTAGGAATAAACAACTGCAAAATTACAGGGAGGAAATGACCAGTTCAGTAATAACCCTGTAAAAAATCCAAACACACTGCAGTATTGAAGGGTCACAAACGGGCTATGTCAACACATTTTTGCGAAAAAGGAAATCTCTTGCTGGGACCTGCAAAAAGGAATGACACCTACACAACATGTAAAGTAACTCTCCTGCTCCTGCTGTCATCATGAAAGCTGGTTACTGTACAGTATCCGGACTTGGCACTCCACCTCCAGAGTGTCGAAAAGACAATAGAAAGCATGAGTGGCAGTCCAGAAAATATGACAGCTGAGAAAGTGTTGAAAGAACCAACATTGCTTAATTTAGCATAGACTGGGGAGACGGGATACTGGCCCTCAAACAGGCGAAGAATTCTTCTCGAGAGAAGGGAATTAAATGCAATAGGCTGAGGTTGAGCTGTTATCTGGGAAGAGAGGTAATGGGATGGTGTAGGGTGGCATGACATGGCATTGCATGGCATCTCTGAATATATTTAAGATCGGACTAGACAAATATTTTGCCAGAGAGACCTTAGGTAGGACAGACCCCGTCTTCGAAGAAGGAGAAACATCATTTCTGAAGGTCCCTTCCAGGTCTGCTCTTTGTGATTGACACTGATGTTACCCTCTTGCCTTTAGGCAACAGGTCACCTCATCCTCAGACTTCAAAACTACGCAGAACAGCACCGACGAGCAGGGACGCCCTGCGGAGGGAGGGACAGAGAGCGCAGATCACAAGATGCTGCTTCTCTGCAATACCAGGGGCTGTCCTGAGGACCCAAGGCAAATCCTTGCTGCAGGAGATAAATGCCCTTCCCACACAAGAGCTGGTTGATCGTACTCCCCCACCAGGGAGGCCAGACTCCATTTCTCTGTACAGAGACAGCCTGGCTCTTGCGAGGTGGGTGATTTGCCTCGGGCTGGAGAAAGCCTTTGAATTTTGGCCTTGCCTGAGCAAGCAGCCCCTTCCAGCCTGCTCCTGTCTCAGCAGTGGGGAAGAGGGACAGACTGACACCCCGGACACACAACCGGTCTCCTCTGCTCCCCTTTCCAACAGCAGCCCTATTGCTGCTACCACTACTCCTTCTCCTTTCTTTGCCCAGTTTTCCCCAGCCACATCTTCCCTTTGGGGACAAGCCCAGCCTGGGCAGGTTTTTGGCAAGTCCGGTGTGCCAAGCTGGAGTCAGCAGCTGGTGCATTACTGTGCAGGGTGGGTGCAAGCTCGGAGAGCTGTGGCTCCCAAAGGGAAGGTGGCTGATGGCCAGAGGAGCTCTGAGGCCCTGGCAGAGTGTGACAATGGGGGAGATTTAGGCCAATGAGCCCATCTGGGCATGGCAGGGAGCCCTTCCTCTCCCACAGTGTGGGCTCCCCACATCCCATGGGCTTCTTCCACACTCTGCAGCACGGGGGCTCATGGGGAGCATGGGCCAGCCTGGAAACAGGGGACTAAGCACCCCTGAGACACAGGGAAGCAGCTGAGGCATGCAGAAATGGGCTATCACTGGGCAGAGGGTGAGCAGAGAGAGCTGTGGACATGCACAGACACACAGATCCTCACTTAACATCGCTTACAGATACACTGCAGGTGGTTAAAATAAAACAGGCACACGCTTCACTCCAGGCTGCTAGGGCTAATCTCACAATATTTTTAACCCTGGAGGTCAACAACCCTGTTTAACTTCATAAAACAGTCCATATGAGCACATGCACACGTATTTCCAGGATCCCACATGCTGGATCTACAGCCGAGAGTTGCAATGTTGTCGCTGCCACCCTAACAGTGGTCACCTCCGCTCCAGTGACTTCCTTGGCACGGGCCTGGTGTCACACCGCACAGCTGCCCCAGAGCCACACTTCCCACTGCCCCAGAGCCACACTTCCCACTGCCCCATGGAGACCTAGCCTGGCAGCCACATGACTCCACCGGGGTTTGGTGCAGGTCCGTCCTGCCCCGACGGGGAAGTGTGGAGCCCCACTTCCTCCCGGCTTGGATGTCTTCTGAGAAATTCAGCTCTGGTCTAGCTTTGATCCCAACCCCTGGCTGCATGATGGCTGTTTTCCAGCAACACTCTCAGGAAACCGCTGGCTGATGGTTTCCTTGTATACTGTGAATGCATAAAATTTACTGGCAGCTCTCTGATTCTCCAGGGACCTTGTTTCTGAGCAGCCAAAAGAGGAAACGCTGCCAGAGTCCTGCATCTTGAGCCTCTGTTGGGGCAGCAGGAGCTTGGCATTTCACTCTTTCAGTCACCATCTCCCAAACTATCCTCCCTCCCCTCGACAAGTATCTGATACACAGAGGCATTTTCCATAGTGTTCACAAAATAATCCCAGCCCGGGTGATTATCATACAATCTTGGAGAAAACATCTGAATCATGACTATTTTTAATTGCAGTCTCATAGCCTGAACTCCACCTGCCTTGGTTTCCTTTTCTCAAAAAAGAATCAAGATGGGAAGCTCCTGACAGGGCTGGTTATTAAAGACCATGTGGGTCACAGCACAGAGCAAAAGGCTCCCCACTACATCCCCACCAGCCCAGACAGCCGTTTAATAAAGAAACTTTGACTTAACACTTGTTTCTCATGGTGGTGCCCCTCATGCCAGACTCCTGCTGCGGGGTGCGCACAGCTGGAGCCCCACACGGCCCAGGGACTCCGCAGCCACTGAGGGGCTGCAGGGAGGCATCAGGCACAGGCGCCTGTGTGCAGAGCTGCCTCAGCACCCCAGCGCACCGAGCTGTCTGCCAAACCCCAACAGCAGGAATGGGGAAGCCTCTGTGCAGGCTGTGAGAAGGTCCAGGGCCTGTTTCCGGGGAAGGAAAAAGCAAAGCCCTCAGCCACCCAGCAGAGCAGGGGGCACGGCTGCACCAGCAGCAAATGCTGTGCACAGGGTATGGGGCTGAGTTGGGACCAAGAGATGGAGCAAGGTGATATGAAACAGGGGACGAGGAGGAGCTGAGAGGACATCTGCAGTCCCAGAGCGAGCAAATCACTCTGCAGTGAAGGCCAGAGAGTGGCTGAAGGACTTTCAGCCAGGAACGAGGCCGGGGACCCCAGCCAGGGAGCTGCTCGGGCAAAGAGAGCTTCAGCCACGAAGCAGGGTCAATGTGGGGATGGCCCTGGAGCAGCGCTTTTGTACAGTGCAGATCCCAGGAGGGGAAGACGGGTGAGTTGATGGAGCTTTTACAGGAAACGGCTTCAGCATAAGTGCAAAGGGAGAAGGAGGCACGTCCCGTGTTGCCTCTGCGCCCCCACATGGAGCTGCTCCTCACACTCAGCTCTCCTCCTCTCCCCACCTGCTTTAGCCCCTGCTCATTGCAAATGGACCAGCGACAGCCAGAGAAGGCAGGACTCAGCGCCCTGGTGAGGGGTTAGCAGCAACATGCTTGGACGGGAAAAAAACTCAATGTTTTGCACCACAGACCATGTGTTCAGAAAGCCACATGTCCATCGCATGCAGTTCACTACATGGGGTACAGCACTTGGACAGCCAGATATGGCCCCCTTCGTTTTGCAGAAGAGCACCGGTTTTAGGTCACCCCCTGCTCCCTCCAACCTCAGTACTGCAGGGCCACAGGAGGAAGCACGGTGTCGCAACAGCCACGAGCTTGCCGAGGCTCTGCCTCGAGCGAACCACTGGCGTAGTGGAAATCCTGTCCTTCCAGGGGCACAGCCCTTCTGCAAATATTCCCTGCAGCTGGGCACCAAGGAGGGGCCCAGTCCGGTGGTAAACAAAGAGCTTTTCCACCCATGCTATTTTAGTCTCTGCTTGCATCCTCCTTTGTGGAAGTGGGGCTTTCTGACCGCACATTATCGCTGGCCAAGAAAGAGAAAGAAAGAATTAAAGCACAACTTGGTTTGCAGAAAGTCCAGAGCACAAGAGGGGTGAATCCCAGTGGCTGCTCTTGTTTAGGGCAGGGAAAGGCGCACGGTTCCTGCTAAGCTTCCCTGGTGCTGCCTGCTTTGAAGGGGGCAGTTTTGTAGGCAGGTGCCTGCTCCCCCCGGGCAGGGGCTGTCCATCAGGACGGGGCCTGGTGTGGTCTAGCACCGGGCATTACAGTGGGCACCCAGTCCCTACCTCAGCCACACGGGTGGCTCGCTAGGGCCGAGCAAAGCTCCATGCACAGCTCGCAGCACCCTTCTCGTTGTCCAGCCCCGTGGCAGCAGCCAGGAGGACTTTGAGCAATACCTGAGGCTGGACACTGCTGGCGTGGTTGGTCATTCAACCTGCTGGAGCTGGAGGAACAACATTGATGTTCACCCTTACCAGGCCCCCCATCCCACAGGTACCTCTCCAGGAAGAGACTTGCCTGGATCCAAGACACTTTCCTCCCCCTGTGCTTTAAACCAGGGGTTTGCTGCTCGGAGAGCACAGTGCTGCCCAGCAATGGCCAACACCTCACATGGAGAGCATTGCATTTAAAATCTGAGAACATCATTTTATTTCAGAGAAACAAGTAAATAAAAGCCATTTTTCTGTCCCTTCACTGCAGCAGCAAAGGACAAGGGCTTCAGCAGTGGGCAGCCAAGGCCTAGCTGTGCAGAGGTCCAGATGTTTTACCAGTTTTTATCCCCATCTAGTGGCTGGTTCCAATTTCACATCAAAACCAAATGCTCCATCACTTTCCAGGCTGCACCAGTGACCTGCTTGTTGGGGGGACAAGGTTTCTGTCCATGGGGATATGTTGGGGGTATGCCCTGGAGAGCAGACAGTGGTGAGCAAGCCCTGAAGGAAGAGTCAAACAGCACCTTCCGCCAGGGGAATCACTGGTACAGAGTTAGGGGGAAAAACAAGATCTTACTAACAGCTCGGCCCTGCTCAAAATATGTTATAGGTGCATGCAAGGAAGAGTGCAGTGCCTGCAGCCCCAAGTCTTACCTTTGCAGATACACCCTGCTTATCTGCAGGCAAGAGGTCTCTTTCTGTACAACTCCTTGTGTGCTGCTGCTGAAAAGGAGGATTGGCAGGGCCATCACCCGCGTGTCCCAGCCACTGATGCAGGGCCACGTCCCAAGTGTCTGGACAGCCTAAGGAAGACAGTTCATCCAAACCGAGCTTCACATGAAACGTTCACGATTGCAGTAAGGTCTCCAAATCCATCACCATGCTGGGTATCACGCAGGTGAGGGAAGAGAGGAGAGGGCTGAATCGGCCCAGGAAAGGGTTCTGCATCCTTATGGGTGCTGTGGGGTGGGGGGACACCTGGGCAAGACAAGGGTGCCCTGGGGTGGCCACAGTGCAGAGCTGCACACACAGATGGGTGCTGCCACTCACACCGGGCCAGTCCTGCTATTTTGTCACCCATGTTGCAATGTCAGGGAAAGCGAAATGCAGATGGGGAGCTGCAGGGCTTTGGGCACTTGCCCCCCAGAAGAACTTGTGTGACTGATACCCTGTCTGAACTACCCTGATAAAAGCAAACCCGTGAGCACAGGGAGGCGCGAGCGGTTACTATAGTGCAGCTTGCCTTCACAGCCCGCTGCCACCTCCTGCTCTAAAAATGGTAGGAAACATGCCCACGAGTGACCCTCAAGGCCACTGACATTTCTGGCAGGTTTGCAAAATGCAGTTCTGCGCGGTGCTCTCCCCGGCTCCGCCAAACCTTTAGATAAGAGCCCGCGCTGAGGAAAGCCAGCAGCTACGCAAGCCCCTTTCCAGCAGGAGTGTCTCTAGGCTGCCGTGCTCTGGCACGGGCTTGTTTGCGACGCTGCTAGCCACGTGCCGAGGCAAGCGATCGTGCCCGTGGCACTGCTTTGCAGCGCAGCGGGGTGACGTCCAGCCGCTGGCACACAGGCAGCCCACGCCGCAGGCTCCCCGCAGCCCTCCTCCGCACGGCCACGGTGCGCTGGCCCGGCAGCCCAGTGCTGCTGGCATTTGTCACCTGAAGGAGGCACAGAGGAAAGAAACCCCCGAGTGCTGCCCTTCCCTTCGCACTTCGCAACCCACCCTGGTGCAGAGACCGTCCTCACAAGGTATCACCTACTCCCCAGCATTTATTCCCCCCAAAATAAGACATGCAACTATGATCTGGAAATGGAGAATCAAGTCTTTCTTGAGGGCTGTCCTGAGGGGGAATGAAGTGACATCGTTCAGCATAGCACAAGCCCATTTTTTTGGAAACACAAGAGACCAGTGTGGAGAAGTTAGGAGGATACAAACCAGTGAAGGAAAAGAATCTGATATTCATTTGTGAGAGACGATTTGCTTTTTATGTTTTACAAACCCCTGCAAGGGTATATGCTATAACATATCATTCCAGTTGGTCTTTGCTATTCTGGCTCCTTGTAAATACTGTGTTCCTGAAAAGTGGATTTTTTCCCAACAACTGGTATAAACCCAGCCAAGTTATTTTAATTGCTTGCAAACTGCCATCCATTTTGCAGCAGCTCTTCTGGGCAGTAAGCAAAGGTCCCTGTGTAGAGTGTGTGCACAGAGGTAGAGCAGGACAGATGTGCACGGGGGATTTAGCAGCTGTACGTCCTCCACAATGTCGCGGGCAGCAGCAAACCAACTTCCTGGCAAGGGGAACTGCTCCGTCCAGAGCGAGAGAGGCAGCTGGGGAACCGTCTGGAGACACCAGCTGGGAACAGGCTGGAAATCACAACTCCTGACAAGCTTTTGGGTGGAAATAGGATAGAGCTCAGCACTGCTCAGTGCAAAGCTTTGCACCCGGGCCAGCACGGGGAGCGTAGAGAGGGAGTCCTGCAGGAAAAGGCAGCTCTGGGTTTCAACTGGCTGCAGAAAGCAGACAGGCTTCTGGGCTCACAGTTTCTGATTTGGTTCCCACAAAATGAAAGCTAAATACAGCTTGAATAGAATTGTTATCAGTTTATTTGCTTTATCTTCAGTAATCAGACCACTGGAGAGAAAAGGAGAGTTAGCAGGTGTGGAGCTGATGGGTAGGAGAGAGGAAGCAGGCCCAGAGCCCCGGGAAGGAGGGAGAAGAGGCCAACCAGTTCAGAACTTTTTATTTTTGCTGTCGAGTAAATTTGCTCTCACAGAAGTGGCTCCCCTGGAACCAGCGTGATGGAGGCGGTGGGAATTCACCCACCCTTCGAGGCGCGAACCCAACCGCTCCCCCCTTGCTGGCCACCCTCACTGCTGCCTCGCTCCAGCCACCGCCTCTGTTTCAGAGCAGAAGAGCTGAGCCACGAGACCACAGGCGATTTTGGGAGGTCATCTGGGACCAAGTGGGAACTGCCTGGTGAAGTTTTGCACAGGACTTTGGGCCTGTCCTGAAAAAGGTGCCAGTGGCACAGGGCTTCACGCTCACCTCCATGTTGTCTACTTCCAGCCAAATACATCCTAACAATTTTTCTCATTATTCTCTTTTGCAATCTTCCTGCAAAATTGTCCATTATTTGGCTGGCAGAAATATCTACCTGCATCCCAACTCACACCCAGGCACACAACCTTTCCTTTTCCTGCAAACCCAACATCCCTGAGAGAGGCAGCGAGTGGAGCAGGAGGCTGGTCAGCCTATGCAACCCCAGGGCTCGCTCCCTGCAGCTGCTCCCAGCATTGCAGTATGAAGCACCCCAAAGAGGACCTAAAAACCACATTACAGGATGCACAAAAGCATCCTCGGAGCCAGAGACACGGAAGCTGGGCACGGAGAGCAAACAGCAGCAGATAAGCAGCACAACGGAGGGCCGAGGCGGCGAAGGAAGGGTGGCAGGGACGGGCGGCACTGTCTGACACAGCGGTCACCCCGGGGTGAGCCCTGCCCTGCGTGCGGTGGCCACTTGAAAGCTGACACACGCTGAAACTGGAGCAGCAGCTCCCTGGGCCTCCTCTCGTTGCAGGGACGCTCAGGCCAGCCCCGTGTCTGCTGTTTCCTTTCTGCCCTTTCGCTGCTCTGTAGGACTCTGGGAAGTTCTCCCGGGGGGATGTGCAGGGCTCTGCAGGGCAGCGATACCCCTGCCATACCCTATAACAACATAAATAATAAATACAAAAGAGCCACGGCCCTTTCCAGCTGTCCCAGTTCCACTAGATGGCACCAGCAGTGTATCCTTCCTGGGCCTCGGCTTGTCCCCTGGCCTAGCTGTGGGATGCATTGGGAGCTAAGGGATGCACTGGGAGCTGTGGGATGCACTGGGAGCTGCAGGACACAGTGGGAGCTGTGGGATGCCCTAGGAGTGGTGGGATGTGCTGGGAGCGGTGGGTTGCACTGGAAGCGGTGGGACACACTGGGAGCTGTGGCTGCCACTCCTTAGCACACACCCAGCCCCACAGCTGGGTCAGGCCTTGCTTCCCAGCTGGGTCCTGGCAAGGCTCAGAGCTGGAGCTCCACGCATGCAAGCTATTCTGGTCAACATTGAGACCAATGTATGGCAGGGTGTTTAGCTTCCCAGCATTGTAAGGCTCCTCTTGGAAAGAGGGAAGAAAGGGCATAAAAACAAATTTGCCATAAAATATTGCAATTCACAGGTGACTTGCCATCTCTGAGGTTTCACAGTTTTAGAGATTTATTCTCCTTGTGTACGTTTTATATCCCACATAAGTTAACTTGTTCCACTTCTTCTGTATTATTATTACATCAGGTCTCTCCTCACACCTCGCAGCACAGTTCAGGAGGGCTTGTTTTCCCCTGCGTTAAGCAGCAAGAACTGAAGGTGACCCTCAGGAGGGATCTTTGGAAGCTCCCTGCTAATACAGTGCCTACCCCAGGCTCTGCTTCCCACTCAGACATGCCTGGAGTGATGAAGCACGCCCCAGGATCACTCTTCTCGGTGGCTTTGGACAGACGCCCCCAGACAGAGGCCCAGGTTTGTGTTTCTGGGGTTTTGGTCTGGTGGACTCGTGGTCAGCAAGTCAAAGCCTGAAGCAACCCCAGATGCGCTGAGCAGATGTTGTGGGCTGACACCACAGCCTACCCCTCCCTTGATTAGCATGGTTCAATGACCATGTCCTTTCCCAGGCTGTCCCAGAAACCCATTTGCAGCAGAGAAGCAGCATGAAGCTTTATGGTGGTGTGGATCCCTCCTGGGCAGCCTTCCCAGGCCATAAGAGGAACAGAGAGGGCACAGGGAACGCAGGGGCCGGAGGAGAAATGCCTCTTCCATAGTTGCTTGGCCAAAGACGCATCTACTTTGCTGTCAGGATTTTCCCACCTCCCGGGTGCTGCAGTCGCTGTGCTCCCTGGCACCGAGGGGTCTCTCCTGGTGAGAGCACGGGCGCAGAGGGCTGGGAGAGGGCTTCTGTGCTGGGACCCTCCAGGTGCAGAGCCGGCAGCAACCCTCTCCTGCCCACTGCAGCACAAACCCCATCCAAACCCATTAGCCTTGGCCCATGATCCAGGCTAGAAAGGAGGAATCTGGGACATTTGGGAAGGCCAGGGCCCACGGTAAAGGGAAGTGTGCTGAGATTCCCCCCAAACAAGGGACATCATTGCTCATTCCCTGTCCCTGACCACCCCACAGAGCCCCGTAGCCCTCGCTCCCCGCTGGCGCCTGCTGTCCTCCCTCTGCTCACCCCTCCTCGCCCGGGGAGCAAGCCAGGATCCCGCTCACCCCCCCTCGCCCAGGAGCCACCCGGGGCCTCCCCACGCGCCATCTGCTCTCCCAGGTGACTTGCAGGTGGCCGAGGCCCTTCCCCACCTGCCACCTGCCTCCAAGTGACATGGCCGCTCTGCCCCCATCCCCATTCCCCCGGGATCCTCCTGCTCCAGAAAACCTCCCGCGGGCCACCGGCGCTAAAGCCCACGGACAAAGCTCCTGATCTGAGGTTTCCTTCCTGAAGTCAAATCTTTATTTGCCCTTTCTGTGGCTTGATGCTCCACACAGGGTGGAGGAATTTGCGATTTAGAGACCTCACCAAAAGCGGATAGGTCTGCCAGGCACACATGGAGCAGCAGGCATCGCCCGGCCGGCGCACACCCGGCAGCAGCGGAACCAGGAGCCGCGGCGCAGGCTTGCTCTGAGCTGCCAGGGTCGCCAGCGCAAAGCCACGCAGCCCCCAGCCAAAGGCTTCCTCACTCGCCAGCGGCATAGCCCCTTCCCCGAATGCAAATGTCAAACGGAAGAGAGGCACGTAGCAATCAAAACGCATTTGGAAGGAACCATTCCAGTGCTGAGGAATTATTTTTAGAACAACCGTGATCAAAATGTCAGAGGGGTTTTTATTTATTTCCTCTGGAAGCTCCGTTGATTGAAACTCCAACAAGCAGAGGCCGCCTCTAATCCCGCTGTCGGAAAGCAAAGCCTGTAATCGCTTCCCTAAGAAACGTGCCATTAGGCAGCACGGGAGGAGGAATAGCGCAGCCCGCCTGGCAGGGCTGTCCCCACCGGAGCGCCGTGCGTTCACCGCACCTCCTCAGACCCTGGGAAAGGTTTACCTGAGGCAGAAAGGGACAATTATAAAATACAAGGGACACAAAGCTTGGGCTTTTGAAGCAGATTTGCAATCAGGAAGGCCGGGCAGGCTGCAGGCCTTTATGGGAATGCTCTTCCTTCCCTCTTCCGATCCGAGCGATGGATTTTGACAGTGCCGAAGCCTCGCGACGCGCCGACAGCCCGCAGAGTGCTTCCTGATGATTAAACAGCCCGCTCGCTCCCGGCTCGGTGCCGCTCAGGCATTGCGCCGGGAGCACAAATAATGGCAGTTATCGCCCCGTTCCTGCCCCCGCCCAGCTCCCAGGCCCCAGTCCCCGGAGGCGGCGCTCCCCAAACGACGCGGTTTTATTGCCTGCCCGGTGCGGTGCTGCGGCGCCTGCCCAGGTCGGCGCTTTCCCGGGGTCGCAGGACTGGGGGTGCCCACGGCCTGGCGTGCTTACGGGTTATTCACAGATTTGCCCCTTTTCGTGTTAAGTAAGAGTCTGTTAAGTGCCAGGAGATGAGGGGGAGAGAGCACATCCGAGCAGGAAGGGCTGCTCAGGAAAACCTGAGCGTGGGAGGCAGCAGCGCCTTTCCGCACCGTTAGCTTGCTGACACGGCCGGAGAGGAGCCGAACGGTAACGACCTCTATCAGCACAAGAGCAAACGAGGGCCTTGAACCAAATCCAGCTCGGAGGCTGTGACCAGGCCGCAGATAGCCCGAAAGCGTTTCCCCCAGCGGAACTGCTGCCTATTTGCATCTGAAAGCAGCCCAGGCCTTGCCCGGAGGTCGGGACGAACAGCGCCTTTCACTGCCCGCTTCCCGCGAGAGTCTCCACAGCAAGAGGTCCCTCTGCAAAGGAGCCGCTTTCCACAGCAAGAGGAAATTTCCATGAACTGAGGTATAAAATGAATGCGAAGCTCAGCTGCAGTCGGCTGTAAAACTCGTGCGGGACCAGCATCCCGTCCAGCAGCTCCAGGGGCTGGCGGCCTCAGCGCGACATCGGAAGTGGCTCATTTCCGCCCAGCAGGCTGTCCCCGCCGCGGGTCGCTGCCCCCGGGTGCGGGGAGCGAGGCAAGGCAGCCCCTCTCTGCACAGCGCCCGGGCAGGTGCCGGGACGCAGGTTACGTGGCTGACCCAGGTCGGCGGGGGACACGGAGGTGCTGTGTCACCCACTAGGATGGGACAGCAATCCCTGGCTACGTCTGAGGTTGTGTGTGGAACAAGGGAGGGAACCAATAAGAAATTGGGGAGTTTCCCCCTCCACACAGCACTATGCCACATCCTGGGAATGACCACCAGGACTCAGCTCCCTCTCTCTGCTTAGACCTCTTCATGCACCATCTAGCCTTTGCACAGAAGATTAGGATTTGGGCCTCGTGGTTTTCTTGAGAAAGTGCAGGAATTCTGTCTTCTGTGGCTGGCCTGCTGCTTCGTGCCTCCAACTGCACCAGTCCCAAAAACTCCCAAGGAGCTGTGATTGCAGGTGCTGCCACAGGGCAGAGACACCTCGTGTTTTTCACAGCAGATCTGAGTGAAAGGAAGAAAAAAATATGCGTAAGCAAATAGCACTCATCAGCACGTGGGCAAGAGAGTCAAACAGCAGAAATATCCCTTCTCCACACAGCCTCTTGAACAAAGCTGTATCAACATTTCTCTGTTGTAAACGTCCAGCTTGCGAGCTACTCTGGGTCCACAGGCCCACAGTCATCTGCAGCATCCAGCTAGTCTCTGCCCACACTAGTCAAACCCGTTCACTCCTCATGTGGGAGGTCAGTTCATGCTGACACTTAAAACAACCAAAGATAACACTCTTCCAAAGATCTCCTGCCTCTGCATACAGAAAGGACATATATGCATAACAGCTGCATTCCCAACCGGGAGAAAGTAGTGGATTCCCTATGGATAAGGACTGAGGTACCTGCGGGTCACACCCCAAAGCATCGCACAAAATCGAGGGGTGGGATGGGAAGAGGAAGGTGACCCTCCCGTGAGCAGGTGCCATAACAGATTTCACTGTTACTGCTACCTGAAAGCTTGGTTGAAACTACTGATCTGGGCTGCAGAGGTGCTTTCACTGCAGTGGAGACCCAGCCAGGACTTGTGGGATCTGGGAAGCCTCTTTGCCCAGGGGATTTCAGCAACTAGGAGACTAAGGGACTTCCATTCTTTTAAAAACATTTTCCTGAATATCTTTCCTAAAGCAAAGGTGGTGCCATAATTTCTTTAAAGGAGGGTATAAAAGTGGGTGACTGGTAACCAGTTCATTACATCAGAATCCGTTCCCAATAAGTAGGGAAAGTTTGCTTGCTTATTAATTGTTTCTCTAATTGCTTTCTCTCCCTGCTAACAGGGTAACCTGCTGCCTGCTTATGCCTGGAGGCCCCAGGTCACATCTCTGCGTAACTCATCCCTGATCTGCGAACATGGGGAACTATAAATAAATGGTGACACTGGAGACTGGAGGAGGAGGAGGAAAGGGACTGTGATTTTTAACCTGAGATGCTCAGTCTATTCAGTTTATCTGACGAAAGTTAAAAGGTGACAGATGTCAGTCTGTAAACATTAACAGAGATATTTTGATAGCAGAGGGCTCTGGCCTGGCAAAGATAAAACAAAATTCTCTGGCTATGAGCTGGAGCTGGAGAAATTCAAACTAAAAAGAAGCTGTAGATTATTTCAAGTAAGGCAAACAGCTATACATTCTCCACCAAGAGGTATTTTTAAATCATGAGGCCCTGCTTAGTTTCAAGATCTGCTGCAGCTTAAACAACAACAAAATAAAGCAATTTGTGAATGTGAAGGAATCATATGGGAAACTCAGTGGACAGATGTAACAGCCTACAAAGGTGCCCTGTGATTTTGAGACCTATGAATCTGTGAACTGGGCTGTAATACACCACAGTATGAAGGATTTAGGGAAAGACCAGCTAGAAGAGATTACAGGTGCTCCAGATGAGCCCTGGCAATTCACACTGAGGGGATTTAAGACATCAGTGTGGTGGTCATCCCTTGGACTGTTATCCCTCTTCCCCTGTGCCTCCGGCTGCTGCTCCAGGAGCGGCGATGGCACATTCACCTCTGGTGCCTGCAGCATGGCACAGTCACCTGGGTGGGACTGGCCCCAGCTTGATTAATCCAGCTGTCAGGGAGAGGGGCTGCAGCAGGGCAGGTATACCCCTGAGCCAGGGACACGAGCAGGGGAACCACCAGGGAGACCCCCCTCGGCGAGCCCTGGCAGGAAGCACCCACGCTCGTCAGGGACACCCGGCACATGAGCGCAGTGCAAGAGGCCAGCGTGCCGAGAGGGAGGGCTGCACGGAGAGGCCTTGCTGCAGCAACCCCCAAACAGGGGCGAAGGACAGGGAGGATGAGCCTGGTCTGCCCTGTGTCCCCGCTCTTCCCTGCCTGGCACATCTCACCATGCAGCATCTGCACTGCCTGCAACATGGTGCTTCATGACGTGGAAATTTGCAGGCAGAGAGAGCAAAGTACAACCAGCATATATTGCTATGAGGGACTCAGAGAGGCAATGTTGCAGACGTCACCCCAGCTCCCTACCACCAGGAATGCCTCTGCCTGTGCGCGTGCATGTGTTACACGCAGGCACACACACTCACACACCTACCTTTGCTAACAACAGAAGCAGCCACAGAGTCCATATGTCCTAGGCTTTACCTCTATATCTCCAAAAAGCAAGTTTGTTCCTGTTTCCCCACAATTATCATGAAATGTCTTCAAGAGAGTATCTCTGTCTTCTCGGCTGAGCGAGTCTTTGAGGTCCAGCACAACATTCAGATGTTCTTCCCTTTCCAAAAGGATCAGATGGCCAGTCAGTGGAAGAGTCAAAGGAAAAAGCTGGCTTTCTAGGACCCAGTTTTGCTGGGCCAAACCAAAGTCTGGAAGCTGTCGAACTGCTTTTCAACACCCTTTGGCCACGTAACAACAAGGAGGCCATATCCAAGAGCTGTGTGTACAATGTGTGCTATAACCAAGCTAATGGGTCCCAGTGCACACAGCACCCCAGCAAAGCCACAGAAATCTTCAACTCTCTGAGTTCTCTCCTAGAAAAAGATCTGCATCTGTCATGCTGTTTTTTGGGGTGACTCTACCTTTAATTGTTCGAAAGCATTTTTGGTATCTTTTCTCCCCTCAGATGGAGTTACTTCTTGGTTATCTGGAAGTTTACAGGCTTTTTGCTCTACATAGCATTGCTTTGCTGAGTGGGGCCACAGCTTATTAGTCTGTTTAACAGAGGGTGAATGTATCCAAGCCAAACACAGCTTTAAGCATTTGGGATTCTATTGAAATCAAAAACAATGCATCCACTCAAACCAGGATGACCTCCTCAGAGGTCTGCATCAAAATGACATTTTTCTGAGTATTTCCTGTGCACATACATATATAAAGTAAGAGCATAAGAACTGCTATGCTGTATCAGAGACACAACTTTTTAGTTCAATACTGTGTCTTCAAAAGTACCAAATGCTTGGGGAAAGCATATAGGAACCAGGGCAAACATAACACAGTCTTTCTTTGTCTTTTTTTTTTTTTTTTTGGCTTCTGGCAGTCTGCAGTTTAGTGACTTCCTTAGCTGGAGGTTTTATCAGAACTGTCATGTTGAATAGCCACTGAGACAATTATCTACCACAAATTATCTGGTCCCCATTTGAAGCTATTCATGCTTTTGGCCTTCACGGCATCCTGTGACAGAGAGCTCTACAGTGTAATCACATTAACTTGAAAAAATACAGTCACTAGCACAAACCTTCAGAGCAAAAGATGGCAGTAATAAACAGTAGATTCTGGAACAAATGTAGCTAGCTAAAATATCATCTTTCTTAAAAAAAGTTGACTTTCATTTCTTTTAACAGCTTTCTCTGAGAAATAGAAGTGTCTATGTCTTCCTGAATACACCTAGGATTATGTGGAAATAGTTATACCTTGAAGAGCTACATCAAAAGGATTGGTGAAGTATTAAAGCCAAGAGCCAAGTGCTTGCAAGTTAAGAAATGACCAAACTAAGGAAGGTCTTGAAAGCCCCAATGCAGCCCACCTGTGCCTGTGCTGTAAAATGCACCAGCGCAGCCTGTAAATTGTGCGTTCAAGTAGTATTTTTCCATAGCATCCCTACTTTCTTGACAGACATCTCTTCCATCCTCCACCTTTATGGATGAGACATGTCAACTCCACTGGTTAATGTCTGGCAAAGCTATAAACCTGTAAATCCACATCTGCTAATAGGAAGCATTCAGTACATTCAACCATAAGCACTGTCCCTGGCCCAACTTGGCATTCTGATGGCAAATAAACATGTAAGAAACTACATAAGTCAAATGAGTAAAACATCTTACCTTAGATCAGGAAATTCTCTGAGAATGGGCAGAAGGGCTATTTTCATTCCCTCAGCATCAGAAGTTTGAATAAGTCCTAGAATTGCTTTTATTGGATCCTTGAGGGAACCTTCTTTAGGACCCTGGGGATAGAAGAAAAGATGTATTCAGGGCAAGGGAAGCAGAACATAATTTTAAGAGATAAGATGTTCACTGTGCAGGGTAGCAGCTTTGTAGGACTGTGTGAGCACATATAGGACCATATTTTCCTGCAAGGTAAGAGAAAAAAAGATGGAGTGTAACCAGTCTGCTTCCAGCGCAGCTCGGCAACTACCCTCAGCAGTGCAGAATTCCTTCCTGTGCTTTCTTTGTAAAACGGGCCTTCTCCTACATATCCCTCCTCTGAAAGGTCATTTTGCTCTTTGGGAAGTGGCTTCCCTTCCCACACAAGCAACAGCCCCTGTGCCTATGTGAGACCAAGCCCTGCTGGCCAGCACATGGCAGCATTTCTGCAGCCATGGAACAAGCCCAGGGACAGACAAATGACCTCGGGGAGAGGGTGAAGGGACACACATCCTGTAGCTGAAAAACAACGAGAAGCGGGGCTGGACCCTGTGAGGATACAATTATGGCTGGTAGATGCTGCATATGATCAGTTCCCTCTAAACTAAAGCACATCACAGGATAAAGCTTCATAAAGCTGGCAAGAAATACGCAGAATTTTTTAAAAAGCTGGGGAAAGAAGAATGTGGATGAACTGCCAAGAGAGAGCTTCAGATCTTGCTCACATTTTCGTTGGTGTGGTAATGCGGTAAAATTGCTAGTCTGAATTATTGATGCCATCACGTCAACAGAGATCCTGTGACAAAGCAAACCCAGAGAACAGGCTGTCAAACTAGGTCAGGAGAAGCCCAGGTTCCCCTGATCTCCACAGGGCGTTAGAAACAGCAGGCCGGCTTCTCGTTTCAGCTCATCTCCGCATTGAACATAAATTAAAAATAATAGTAATATTTGAAGACAGCCTTCTCTCTCTTCCTCCGCACTGCAGACACACAGCATGTCTAGCTCTGCACAGTGAGCAAGCTGTACTCTGCTCCCAGCACATTAATACTGTAAGACTTCATACTTGGCAAGCTCACAAAGTAAATGTTAATTAATTAGAAGGTGCCAGATTTTGTTAAGCTCTATATAGTCAGGAAAGGTCTAAGGTAAATGGTCTGCAATCTAAAGGGACAAACAAGAGTTGTTTTGTCAGCTGTGCTTAGCTGTCTTTGACATTTTACTGCTTTTAGGAAAGAAGCAAGGTGTTTCCAAATGTGTTTTGAGGACAGAGTAACAGGAAGAGAGGCTGGACAGAGGGCAGAGCAGGGCAGGGAGCAGGTGCAGCCTGTGCAACAACTGCACAATAAATTCAGTCTGCAGTAGAGTACATATTTTGCATGCATAACCATGTACCTCATTTGAGGCTGTCCCCTGCAAATTGCTTATGCATTCCCTCTGCAAGTTTTACAGTGCTCACACATCAAGTAAGGATGAGAACAGAGTGGGGGCCCAAGGGAAAGGGACTGACTAGATGTAAACTTTTTTCACCAAAGTAGCATGTAGGGTTTTAGTAGATAATAAGATTTCCTATACCTCATTTACGTTATAAAATCGACTTTCCTTGCACTTTTCATCCAAAGGTAATGCTAAGCACAGCATTACTGGTAAGCTTAGAAGTTAAATATTAGAGAATCCTCCTACTATTCCTCATGGCCTGATTTCTCAAAGCATCAAGTTGTCTGTGACTGATCACCCTAGGAAAAGTGAACCTTCACCTAAAAGCACTGGGAACTTCCAGCTTTCCACCACGAAACTATCAGGTGAGTTATAACAGGTCCGAGAAATTTCAGGAGGAGCCTGCAAATGATTGTCCAAAGAATAAAATGAGATAAAAATAGTCAGAATTACTGACAACTAACTTATAGGAGGTCTCTCTTGGGAGAAAATAGATTTCTAATCCCAAGCACTTAAATGCACAAGTCATGAGAATGACTCAAAATCTGTGAAATTATTAAAACCAATAAAGCTGAGGCTTTCTATCTGCTGTGTCATATGAGAATTTCCTGTCTGACAGTCCAGACAATCTTCGCAATCGCTACTGCGAGGCTTAAATCAGCTTGCTTACAGGGCACTTTGCCCAGGCGCTCACAGCCTGCATTTGCAAAAGCAGCCGTGCCAGGGGCCCGTTGTGTGGCAGCCGAATCTCATGCTGGAGCAGCTGCAGGATGGGCTGTTCACATGGCAGTCCTTGCCCTTGGATAAACAAGGAAACCGTGCAACAGTGTGGTGCCATCCACAGACACCATTTGTGGAATTGCCAATTACATGGGATTATGAATTAAGTAAAGAGGCTATTCTAAGCTTCCAAAATTGCTTCTGCAAATCAGACCTAGCATTTTTGCTCAAGTTTTCTTCAATGGTGTGGCTCTCCTTTCACACCCAATCTATCCCTTTTGCATCACGTCCTTACCCATAACTGTGTGAGGTGTTTACCTCCTCATGAAGACTCACTCCTCCATGCAAGCATGGCCAACCGCAACAGCATCAATGTGCTTGCACCCTCATGGCAACCATCGTAATGCACAGAAATGGCTCTGACTCACAGCCCAGCCCAGCTCTCTAAGGGGCTGGGATGGTGGCAGCCACTGGCCCGTAGCTGAGGAAGGGCCTGTGGGGAAAGCGGGGGCCAGCTGGAGGGGCTAATTCAATTCATTGCCCTGAAAGTGGTCACATAGCCAAGAGTTCGACAGAGGCTCAAGGGAAAACACTGGGGGCAACATTAGCTCCTAGGATGGCCCTTCCTCATCCTCACTGCCATGCCAAGGTACAGAAGGCTCGTCTGGGGGAGCTGACAGCTTTAGAGCTGTCGTCCCAGCTTAGAAGAGCATGCCTCATTCTTATTTCAGTGGCAGGAGTGTGAATCTTGCCTCATCCATTCACACATTTCACAAAGATAAACTAACAGCTTCTGGCAGATTTGAAGGGCTGTCTTCCAGCACATCTGATTTTCATTTCTGTGAAGCTGGATACCACTGTGGTAAGACCTCTTAAATATTTTCTATTTTTTTTCAGAGCCTTTTCCTCTTTTGGTACTGTTCTTAATAATGGAGAGCACAGGCATAACCACATCAAAGACTTACTAAGCACTCTTTAAAGATGGTTTGCAGCATCCTATGATCTTCTTCTATTTTGCTGACAATCCTCCTCCTCTGCCTAGAAGATGGTTTCCTGGAAATGGTCAGGAGGGCCCGCACATATTCTGTAATAATGGTGACGTTGACAGCCTTAACAAGAGTCTGTTCAGAGCAAAGAAGATCAAATTACCTTCCATGTAATGAGCAGGACATTGAATAAGGACCAGGCCATAGCTTTAGGACTCTGGCCAGCATAGGTAGGGGAAGTAGGGCCCATTCAGATGGGTGTCCACTTCTCTGTCCCTTTAAAATGCCTGGTCTAACACATGGAGTACCTCCAAGCTGTATGTGGATGACACAGACATTGATAATAAGTGTGGAGACATCCAACCAAAGCAATAGGACCAGTTAGCTTCGCCACGGGTCACTCACCCTCCCAAGCAGCAAAGAAAGACTTGGCTTAGCTTAGCCCCAAACTAACAACCACATAGCTTTGGGACAGCTTGGACTATAGACAAAGCAAGATCCAGCCTACCTGGGACGTACCCTCTAGACACATCCCAGGGCCGCACCCTTGGCCACATGGTTGTGGCTAGGCCCTGAGAGTCACCTGGGCATTTCTGAACCATCCACAATCTGCTGAGAGACCTCAGTGCTGAGACCATGCAATACCTGAGGCGGAGGGAGAGAGGGAACAAGCCTCCCTAAGGGAATATGGGCCACTGCACAAAAAACACATTTTCATTAGCAATTGAAATCAGACGAGTTTTAGGCTGCAGTCCAAAGGTACAGGAAATCCCCAGCCCTGTCCAAAACAGACAAAGCACGAGTCAGACAGTTCTGGCATAGCGCTCTGCCACTGAGTTGCTGCTTGCCCCAGCACTAATGTGACAGGATATTCAGTGACAGGCTCTGAACAGCAGCAGAATAGCTCCTAATTTTTCTGTTCCATTACTTTTTCCAGATTTCAAAAATGTTAATTAAAGTCAGCACTGAAAAAGTGCTTGCAGACATGTGAGGGTAAGAGAAAGGGAGCCCAATACTTAGTGGGACAGGTATAGCACAGGTAGCAGCAACACATCCAACCTGAGACTGAAGCACATAAGAAGCAATTTCCAGTATAATGGTATTGGGAGCAGGGCAGTATCACAGATCACCTTATGTTCCTCCTCTGTATTTGGGAAATCCATCAGTTTCCCTGTTCCTTCATTTCTTGGTTTCTCTGCTGAGATTACAGCAAAGGTCCTAGCTGTCCCAGTGAAGCAGATAACTAACTCTGTGGAACTTGACAGAGATGATTAGATCTTTAAAAGCCCTTTCAATGACAGACAAAATGGTAGTTTGGATTAGCACTGAAATGCTGTGTAATCCAGAGATTCAAAGACTTGTTTTAGCTATTTTCTGAATAATATCTTATTTCAGCAAGGCTTTCTACACTGCTTCCCATAACATCCTCATAGGCAAGCTCAGGAAATGCAGGCTAGATGAGTGGACGGTGAGGTGGATTGAGAACTGGCTGAATGGCAGAGCTCAGAGAGTTGTGATCAGTGGCACAGAGTCTAGTTGGAGGCATGTAGCTAGCGGTGTCCCCCAGGGGTCAGTACTGGGTCCAGTCTTGTTCAACTTCTTCATCAGTGACCTGGATGAAGGGACAGAGTGCACCCGCAGCAAGTTTGCTGATGATCCAAAACTGGGAGGAGTGGCTGATACGCCAGAGGGCTGTGCTGCCATTTAGAGGGTCCTCGACAGGCTGGACAGATGGGCAGGGAGGAACCTCATGAAGTTCAACAAAGGCAAGTGCAGGGTCCTGCACCTAGGGAGGAAGAACCCCGTGCACCGGGACAGGCTGGGGACTGCAGAGAAGGACCTGGGAGTCCTGGTGGACAACAAGCTGGTCCTGAGCCACCAATGCACCCTTGTGGCCAAGAAGGCCAATGGTATCCTGGGGTGCATTAGGAAGAGCATTGCCAGCAGGTGGAGGGAGGTGATCCTCCCCCTCTACTCACTCCAGATGCAGCCTCACCAGGGCTATCCGGAGCCCCAGTTCTGGGCTCCCCAATACAAGAGAGACATGGAGCTACTGAAGCAAGTCCAGCAGAGGGCTACTAAGATGATTAGGGGACTGGAGCATGTCTCATATGAGGAGAGGCTGAGAGAACTGGGCCTGTTCAGCCTGGAGAAGTGAAGGCTGAGGGGGGATCTTATCAATGTGTATGAGTATCTGAAGGGAGGGTGTAGAGAGGATGGGGCCAGACTCTCTTACAGTGGTGCCCAGTTGCCCTATCGGACGAGAGGCAACAGGCCCAAACTGAAACCCAGGAAATTCTGTCTGAACATGAGGAAAAGCTGCTTTCCTGTGAGGGTGACTGAGCACTGGAAGAGGTTGCCCAGAGAGGTTGTGGAGTCTCCATGCCTGGAGATATTCAAAAGCTGTCTGGACAAGGTCATGTGCAATGTGCTCTAGGTGACCCTGCTTGAGCAGGGGGGTTGGACTAGATGATCTCTAGAGGTCCCTTCCAACCTCAACCATTCTGCGATTCTGTGATTCTGTGATTCTTACCTTCTTACTTATTTCTTACCTCATATATGCCTGTATTTTTCCTTTCAAATGCCAAAAAGCTTTGCTTTAAGGATTCTAGGATGTGACCTAAACCACTGTCACATTTTTTGAAGTGATCCTTCAGTGTTCTCTGAGGAAAAGGGATAGACAGAGTCAAAGGATGAACTTCTGGAGATATTACACAGGCTGCAGACATGGATTTTAGTGCATATGCTCTTTTTGCTTTTGGAAAGAGACTCTTTCACAAGCTGCAGCATCCTGTGCCTTTATTCAAAGAATGGTATTGCCAGTTTCTTTAGTCATTTTTCCTCTGCTGACTTCAGCATGTCTGAGTAAACCCGTGCAGCGAGGATGCTCTGGGGATGCTCTGGGGAGCTCCACAAGGGAACGCACATCACACACTATTAGCAGCCTGCAATTCTTTGTAATCTAGACATGGAGGCTGGGATACGAAGGTAGGCATCTGGGCTAAACATCTAACATTAGAAAGTGTGAAGGGAAAGGAATTTATTCCAAGAGAGGGATAAATCCCTGGTCTGTCTTCTCTGAATCCTGACTACCCACCACAGTCTTGGTGTCTGTGAGTTATCACCACCCCTGGGAAGATGCCCGGCCATTGGGCAGGAGCAGGTACCAGCTGGTGTTCAGCCCTTGGGGTCTGGCTCCCCAGGGGCAGCACAGGGTGCCCATTTTTAGCACAACAGCAGACAGTGGATTTAGGATTCCAAAAACTGGAAAAGATGAAGCTGTCAAGATGCAGCTTCAGACAAGGTAGAACGGTATTTAGAGTCTGAAGATAAAACTACAGCTTTATCCTTTCCAAATCAGGACATGAGAATGAAGTGGACACCTGCCCAACAGTATAAAAATATTCAGGGTTAACATGGGTCTCCCTTACCTTGACTTTAGAAGTGATTATCTGCAGAAGATGTTCTACAGTCTCATCCTCTATCTGGTCTAGAAATCCTTTTACCTTAACATCCTGACCAGTGCTGGCACTGCAAACGTACGTCAGCTTATGCCAGGCAGCTCTGAACAAAAAAGGAAAAGGAAATGGAAAAAAAAGATTAGCTCAAATCAGGCTATGCTTTCAGATCAAAACACTTCCCACTGCAACCAACATGACTGCCTAGGTATTTGAAGAGAAACATGCTCAGGTGCAAGGCTAGCACAGGGTCTCAGTGACCCACACCCACCCCTCTTTCAGTTAGCTCGCACTGAAGTGCTGGCATAAGGACATGAAAGCTAAAATGCACATAAATGGCTCTTGTACCAAGCACCAATGAGTTTAGATGAATGAAAATGCCGGTACTTTCATAAATGAGAAAGTCTGAAGTGGCCTGCTGCAAGAATCTGGGTATGCAAATGAGTCTCCTGATAAATGGAGGCTGGTTGAAGCCTCCTATGTGCCTTTGACACCCCATAAATACAAGATGAACAGTTGTATTCCATCAGAACAGTCTGCAAGTCTGCACATCCTAGCTAACACATTCAGCGGTCTGAAACCAGACGTTTCACTCTCTGGAAAAGCTCAGTGTGTGACTTCATTCCCAGTATAATTGTAAAGAATTACATAAAAGAGTCTCATAAATTCTCAGTCTAAGGTCCAGCATTAGCAACATGCACATACCACAAGCAAAACAGCTATCCAGGCCCAAAGCAGAGCTCCAAAATCAAGTAAGCACTGTGCATATACTTGATTTGGGCTTTTTGCTGACTCCAGAGATCCCCAGATAATCTTACACAGGAAGAACAGAAGCAACCTTGTTTTCTCCATTGCTGCAAGCACTACTGCAGTTAGCTCGCAGGTGCAAACAGCCTCCCACACTGCTCTGTGCTTGACTGCTTCCTGCCTTCTTAACAACCCCACAGAAAGCCTGGCATGTTCAATAGGATTTCATACAGCAAAGCCCTTAAGCCTGAAGCATGCAAGTGCATGCATCTCAGCACTACATTTATCAGGATTTCCCAGTGGAGGAGAATCAGAGCAGGGAAGGAAACCCCGTCACAGCACGTGATAGAGTTAGCCATGGCAGTAAGAGTCCCCACTTTACCACAGTGAACACGGCAGCTTGGGCCCTGCCTGCAGCAGAGCCGCTGCCACCAGACCTTCCACTCACTGAGGTAGGGCAGCTCTGAAGGGGCTCACTGACTGCAGCCAGGCTCCCTCCATGCTTCAAGTTAACCAGGTGGTGTGGGGGGGGGGCCATATGATCAGACCCAGCTGGAGGCAAGGCTGACCCCACAGCAGAGTTAGAAAAAGGTCGGACAGCAGAAAACCCATTTCACTTCATGTGCTATGAGGGTCTCTTTGCTAACCTGAGAATGTAGCAGTTCTCGAGGATTTGTAGGCTGCTGCAGATCCCAAGGCCGCCATGGAGCTGGAGAAAGCTTCTTATTTCATTTCCATAGCTAAATTAAAACAGGAAGGCATATTCTCAAGCTGGTGTGCTTTGTAATGTGTCTGACAGCAGTAGCCTGGCAGCAAATGGGAGAAATATTCTGTGATTATTTGCCTTTTTACTGTGCAGAGTTTCGCTCCAGGAGAGGGCTTCTAGACTAGGACAAAGATAGTCCCTGTCCTGCCCCACTGGGGAGGAAGGACAGCACAGTCAGGATGGGGACATCCCTTGCACTGCATGGATCAGGAGGCAGGAGGTTCATTTAATCACTGCTGCTGCAGGAATATTTGCTTCCTGGAAGCAACTGAGGCTTTGTCTATAAAGCTGCAGAAGACTAAAAGCCTCAGCGTGCATGAATAACCCATGAAGTCTATCGACAGCTTCAGTCTCACAAATGGCTCCTGGACAATCCTGTTTTATAGGGATTTCCTTCTCTTTATAATGTGAAGGGCAACGGATCTTAAAATAAATCAGAGAATCATATAAAATAAATAAATATATATATACACAATTAATATATTAAAAATATATATATAAATAAATATTTTTTTATATATAAATAAAATAAATCAGAGAAGTAAAACAGGCCAGAGCTCCTGGCCCTCACAGGGAGCCTGGAAGAAGCACTGCATCCAGGAAGTGCAGATAGGGTAGGAAAAGCCAATATCTTCACTTATGGGGAAAATAATCTTAAAGCCTTCCTGCAGTCCTTATTCAGGGCCTGATACAAATCCTGCTGAACTCAGGAGGGGTCTGTGCAGCTGCTCCTGGCATGCAGCCTCCCTGCCTCCCAGGAGCCAGGGTGGGCACCAGCCACACGGCTGCGACGCTTTCTGGTTGTTTTTAAGGTTTGAACCTCTCCAGAATAAACATCCCCCAAGGTTTAATCCATCCATCTGGGTGTCCCTTCAACTTTAGTCCAATAGCAAATGCTGAAAACATAAACAGCCGTGAAGAGCTGTCCCTGCATTAACAGCTAGGTGGGGAATGGCCATGCAATGAAAGAGGGGTAACAGTGGATGCAGGCAAACACAGAATCACCAAGCGCTTTACCAGGATTTCTGTTTTTGAGCACTGCTGACGTGCCGGGGAGGAAAGCAGCATCTCTCTTACCTCTCGAGGAAGCTCAGGCACTCCTCCAGGCACACAGCTCCCACTCGCTCCCTCAGGCTCTCACTGATGCGCTGGGCAGCCTCTGTCTTCTCTGTTAATACCTGTGGATTTCAAGACGTGAGAGGAGAATGGGCTGAAGCCATTTTCTCTTACTACAGTGAAGAGCAATACCTCCCATCCTTCACCCTGCTGCAAATCCTTCTCCCTTCTTAGGCAACCAGGTATGTTTTGGTTTTGAAAGCCCTTTCATACATAAAGGTATTGGGTAGGAGCCCAATCTGCACCTTTGCTGCTGCTGCTTCCAGTGCAGTGAACAGGGTGCAGAAGTCAGGGAAAGTCTATCCCTACAAATGCTCATTGCTAGCCATGTCCAGCGGTGCTGCCCAGACCCTGCGAAGATTTGCTGCCTGTGGGAACACCTGCACTTCTGTGTGACTTTCTCTTGCAGATAAATTTGGATGCCACCACTAAAAATGGTTAGGCAACTCTCAGCTGTGTGCCTCTGCCAGGGTGTCTATCAGGGATGCTTGAACAAGATAGGTGTCTAGTTCCCAGCTCCCGCCGCTCCCGCCTGACACGGCAACGTGTGTTAAATCCTCTGATTTAACACCCCACAGTCTCACCCCACTGACCCCTGTTTGGTGCCTGCAGTAGGCAGGCGACATCAGACAGCTAAAAATCCATCCCATATTGGATAGGCCTGAGCAGGTGGCAACTTAATGCCATCCGTTAGCTGCTCCGTGGAAACAAAAGCTTGCAAGGGGAGGGGAGCCAGATGGATTAAAGGAGCCAGATGGACTCCTGTGCTGGGCTCTCCCAGCGCTCCATGAAGCGTCAGCAAGACAAAGGGTGACTCATGTCACGAATGGGTTTTTGCCCTGCTCACAAGAAATACAAAAGCTCACCAAAAGGGACGGGAGGAAACACACTGCCCCAAGGTGTCAGGAAACCACTGCTGAAGAGTTTCCAGGATGCCTTGTTTGTTTTCTAACTCAACTTTAGGTGCCAGTCCAAGAAAAGTGAGAAGGCAGTGTTTTCATAAGGACTGTCTATTTATGCAGCCGAGGCCCAGGGGGTCGCTGCGAGGGGGACAAGCCGAGGGAGCAGCCGCCTCTGTGAGCCTGGGTCTGAGCTGTGCCACAAGAGCCACTTTATTGCCTGCTGAAGGCGCAGCCTCGCAAGGGAGGCTGGCTGCTGTTGACCTGCAAGGCACAACGCCAGCCCCGGCAGCGGGCCTGAGGCAGTTTGCCGTCCTACAGGACCGTGGGGCTACTTCCCTCTTTCCCATCCCAAAACAGGGCTGCCGCTCTGGGTAGTGGCGGTGGAGAGGGGAGGAGAAAGATACAGTCACAGCGGCCCCCGAGCTGCCCGTGGTCCCTAGCATTGCTGAATCCACATGGAAACCCCAGGATTTATTTTAAGCCTTCTGTGGGTCTTGATCCAAACGCCCTCTGGCAATGGCTCACAGATCAGCAGAGCATGCTTCGGCCAAGTGCTCCGCTTGGCCGCGGTGCCTCGCGCTGCCAGAGCCGCCGGCGCAGCAACCAGCTGCGCCCAGCACCCAGAGCCACGAGCGAGCCGCCTGCCTCTTGCACGGCCACAGAGATGATCCACCAGGGCTTGGTAGCTCCCGCTCGCTTTATGAGAGCCCTCTGCAGCGATGCAGAGCGCGCACAGAGCAGGCTGGTTAAAAATACACTGTGACTTTCCAAAGGGCTGTATGAAATTCCAAGTGTGAACGCAACTTCAGCTTGAATCAGCTAATCTCGAGCTCGTCTTTTTTTAGTTAGTTTTCCTTACATATGCACAAGAGGAGAAAACAGGTCTGGGGGAACACAGGTGCAGTTTAAGTATGTCAGCTAACTTGCAAGCTCGTAACATGCTGAGCTTAGCCCAAGACATGCAAAACTGGGTCCTGCCAATACCCACACATTTGTGTGTAATGACATGGCTACCCCAAAGGATGTGAGCTTTTCATTTTCTCCCCAGATTACCTGAATGACTGCAGCACTGGCACAAGGGGGTTTCCCAATGTCAAAGGCTTCTTTCAGGGCTTCCCCTACCTCCTTCTAAATAGTAAAAAAAAAGGAAAAAGAACAGTTGAGATACAATGGCATTTGCAATGCGTTAGCTTTCCCTGACTTCCATTATGCTTTTGAACCAGACAAATTTCTGCCTCTATTTTTTGACCGTCTTGTTTAACCCAAAGCCTGGCTATTTTCCAGCTGAACTAATAACATTGTTCTGTTTTGTTTTCCATGGTTTGTTTGAGTTTAAAAGATTTGGAGCTTGCTCTCACCCCACTGTCAGCTCGGGTTATCTACAGTCCTCCCAAGTTAGCTTAACTCAAATGAAGGCGCCCACACAGCAAAGCAACGCTTAGACCCAAGGCAGTACTGCCAGCTATCGTAGCTGAGATCTCCCACCCTTCCCAGCTCCAGCCAGCACCCACATAAACCAGCTAGTGTTAATTAAAAGTACTTGCTAACTTGAGCCGGGGGCTTATGAGTGCAAATAGGAGTTGGGTTAGTGTTTAGAGCTACTGTGGCAGCGAGATGAGCCCCATGAGGCTGCATGATGGGAAGTTTCCCAAGACTTGGCTAGCTTGTGTTATTTTGAATGCACTGTAAAAACAAAACTAACACTAGAGACAAAGGGCTCATTGCTTAAAACATGATCTGACCTTTATAGAGGCTTTAAACTCAAAAGCCTGGCTTAGTTGTTTATTCATTTATTTCTCCATATTTCTCCAAAGCATATGCACTTCTCAGTCCTCCTCGTGTCCCATTGAAAAAATAGAGGGAAGAAGGGAGAAGACACAGACCCAGCTGACCTCTTTGCAGATCACTCTAAACCCTCCTCAATTTTTGGTCCAGGCGTGCATACCCTGACCCTGCCATGTGCATTGTTGGACAAACAGCTCATTACAAGCTGGGGCTGCAGGAACAGGGGACATAAAGTTCGTTTTCCACCTCTCAGTTTTTGAATGAACCCTGACAACATTTTTGAAGGTTTGCCTTGCATTCATGTCAAATTGCCCACCACTGCAAGGACAAGGTGACTTATCAACAACCCAAAAAACTGCATCATAATTTCTTGTTCACCAGCTTTGCAACCCCTCTAACTTCAAAAGGCACAAAGCTCCCTCGTCTAGTCATTTTAGAGCTGAGGTAAAGCAGCCTGACTGCAGAGCTGGCCAAGTTCCCCACAGCAGTGCTGGGAACTCACATTGAACCCCGCGTGGTGTTCGAGCTCTCAACATCCTTTGATGTGGTCACAGCTCTCCTCACTCACTACTGTTGAAAGTGCATGCAAATGCTTTTAGTTTGCACAGACAGCTGGCTGGCACTCTCCGTGACAAAGCCAGGTGCTCATAGGCAAAACAGAGTATTGCCTATTCCCTGTTCAGTCTCTTTTCATTCAGAAAAATTTAGTCATCCAAGTGGCAAAACCAGCACAATGTGACTTACAGTCACAATTATATATTGTGATCAGTCAGAGATAAGTCATGGAATATTTGCTCAATATACATGTCATCTCCCTATATATATGGAATAATGAAGGGCTGGAGTATGCTGGAAAAAAAGAAATAAAGGGATAAAGAAGGTTTTATAAGCTATGACAGTGACCTGGGTGAAGAGACATTCATAATTTTTCCATGTGGAGTCAGCTCAGGTCCACTTAATCTTGCTGGACTGAACTTGGAGCCGGTCCTACCAGACACGAACCAAGCTGGGATGCTGCTGTATCACACTCCCCAACAACCCACGCTCCACTCACTGACACACAGCGTGGCACCACGTAGAGCTGCAATGCTTCCAGAGCCAAGCTGGCCTGAAAAAATACAGCCAAGTTGGGGCAGCACTGCACAAGTGCTAGTAACCACTGCCAGACCTGGGTGAGCCTGCTCCATGCAAAGTGCCCATAAGTAAAAGAAAGTTTCCTCCAGTCAATATGTCAGAGGAAAAAAAGGGTTAAATTCACTATCACTGTTATTCGGCATCTTTCAGGGCTTGTCGATGACTCAGTGGCATGCTCTAAGATAACCTCATCAGCACTGCCCTGAGCATAGTCATTTCCTTCACTGAAATATGTGCTAAAAACAGACCTAAGGAACATGTGGTCTTCAAGGTACTGATCTGAAACAGCTCATAAAGATGCTTAATGTCAAACACTGAAATCGGTAAGTTTTAAGCACATTGTCACCAGCTGGTGCCTGTACTCCCGTGTTTGTGAGTACCTACGAGTTCTCCTGCAGGGAACAGGGCCTGAGGAGAATCGCTGCAACTCAGAGCACTTTCCCAGGGGTGATTCAGCAGCTTGTCAGGGAATTTCCCCTCCTCTGCTCCCAGGCATGGGTTGAAATGGAAACCGAGAGAGAAGATCAATGTGGTAATTGCTGCTGCAGTTTGGCTTTAGCTGAATCTAGGAGGCCCTGCTGAGTTTTCCAAACAGTGTGGTTTCCTTTGGTCCTCCCCATTGCTATAAGGCATCTCCCCTGCTTCGTTTGTATTCCACATGCCTAGACAGCATCCTTCAAAGGAGGAGCTTTGCCGGGAAAAGAAAGAGATCCCGCAGCCTAAGAGCTGAGGTCATCTGTGGGACTGCAAAGCAGGACACTCTGCTCTGGCCTTGCAGAAGAGCTATGCCGGGTGTGCATTGGCTACCTGCTTTCTTGCACTGGGCTCTGGGAATAATCTTTGTGATTACTTCACCTGTGTCTGTTTAGCAGGCTGGAGAAGGCTGTGAGAGGGTCCACAGATAGGCAAATCCAGCAGCCCCAATATCCTGCATAGCTAATGCAAAGGTGCTATAAAAACTGGTCCATACTGTAGGTTCATTAACAGCCAGAGAAGATGAACAGCTTCTGGAAATGGCCCTCAGCTAAGGGAGTGGGTTTCACCCATAGCCTCCCTTTACTCCAGATATTTTGGTTTCTGAACAGATTTCAGCACTATGAAGATGCAGCAACAGGATGAAGAGAGACCATGCAAATGTCCAAGCATCTCTTTGCTAAGGAGCATCCATTTGGCAGGAGACAGCCATGGATCTTCACACCAGGGCTCCTCAGTGAAATTGCTGACAGCTTGGCATGAAGCAGGGGCCACAAGCTGGCTGCAAACCACCACTGCCTGGTCACTAGCATGTGCGAGACTCTGGGTTGCACAGCCAAGTTAGAGCCTTCAGGGCCCTGCGGTCCTCAGCGGAGCTGGAGGCAGCCAGCAAGGGAGCAGCTAGCCTAAAAAGAGCATTCCTAATTTTAAAACTTTGGGGATAAAACAGGCAGATTGAGGTAAAATTCATGAGTTTTTACCTGGGTGATTGCAAGTAACTTTTCCTCTGTCTTCAAAATAATCCGCATGAGGCACTGTGCGTCAAGGGAAAGGCGGTGGTGTGGGGTCTGGCTGGGTCCCAGCAATGTCCTGTTGCCACTGCGTACAGAAAAAAAGAGCTCGGCGGGAGGGGTGATTCATAGCCCTTCTCCCACTTCCGCACAGGTACCTCTGCTTTGTGCCACTGGCTCCCGCTACGCAAACAGGGTGAACAGCAAACACCCAGCAGTGTCGGCAGTGCTGGAGTAGCCCCAGGAACGCTGATGATCTTCATTCAGCCCTTTTGCCAGTTATTCTTTTGTGCTGTTTTTCTTTTCCTTCTTCCTGTATTTGCTGCCCTAATTACACCTTCTGCTCTCCAATTCCCCCTCCCCTTCCCTCATTCCTGCCACCAAATTCCTTCTTAGGCTTTGTTGCCGTTACCCAAACCCACCTCCCTGCATGCACACTTTTACAAGTCTCAGATATTATCTCTGTATGGAAAGCGGACTATAATAAAAAGCACCTGTGTACTGGGACAACTGCATCTGCACATGAGCTTTTCCAAAGGTTGTAATTGTATTCAGAGAGGAAAATCCAGATAGTTAGACTTTTTTCCCTAAAATCAGTCTGGCATCTCTCCTCTTCTCATTTCCACTTTCTCCACAGTCTTTTCCCTCTAACCACAGTCACTGGTCTGCTCTTGCCTTTTTTTTTTCCTGAATGAATTTAGCATTGGCATATCATTTGTATTTTTTTCCTATCTCTGTGCTTTTCTTTATATATTTAAATGAAGTGATTATTCACCTCCAATTTCGTATAAGTTTTTGCTATTTCATCAATCCATTACTCACATCTAAAAACAAAACTTTGCTGTTTTAAACCTATAAAAGTATCAGTAGAATAGTACTGTCCACATTTTTCCTGTATGTCTGAGGACAACATGCACTGCAAGGTACCCATCACCCTGCCTTCTTGGGGATGAGGGGAAAGAGTCCATCTGATGAACTGTTTACAAGCTAATCAAGTGTTTATGGGTGTAATTAATACAAGGAAGAGAAGTTCTAGGCAAGGATGGAAGCAATCAAATAACCCAAAATGGCTGAAAACCATAAGGACAGAAATGGATTAGAGCTGTCAAGTAGCAAAGTAACCATGGATACAGAGAATCAAACATCTCACCTCATACTGTCATACAAAAAAGAAATCACAAGAAAGCAAGGCAGGTTCAGACTTTGATAACACCTACTGGCATTCTCAGTGAAAGGCTTTGAGCTCATACAGGGCCAAGGGGTCCCAGATGGGCTGGTCTTCTGAACATGGGATAAACCATATCTGTTTTCTCAAGCTTGGGTAGGAATTTTTTCCTGAGGTCTGAACACTCATGCAGGAAATAGGGAAACAATTGGTGGAACTACAAGCCGTATTAGATAGCAAGAAAGCCCAGGAGAAAAGAGAGGTCCAGACAGCGTAACGCTGACATAAAGGCAAGAGAAAATTATTGTAGAGCAAAGTGCTTGCTAAAAAGAGGCTCAAAATTATGAGCAAATGAACTCCCGCCAGCTTGTTCAGGGAAGCAGGATTCTGTGCGTGTCCAACAGGAGTCCAGCAGGGAAATATCTGCATATCTCAGTTAAGCTCCTGAGCTCAATAAAAGGATTTAGAAAAGGCAATAATGCAAAGAAAAAAGGTCCAGGTTCTTTCAGAAGATAAAATAGACAATGGGCAAGTCTAAACCTAGCAATAGCTGTTTGTTTTTATGTTCTGCTGTATTAACAGGAAACAGGGCTTGTGCTCAGAACTGGGGAAAAGGGACAATGATAAGTGTAGAGAAAAAGGAACTCTTTGAACATACCTTTTGTACATGTTAAGACACCATTCATAAACTAAAAGACATTGGCTGAAGCTAACATGGTTATTGTCGGTAAGGGTGGAAAGATGAGAAGACAAGCAGGCATGAAAGCACCGGGCATACATGACAAGCAGGCCTGCTTCCTCGAAGAAACCACTTTTGCGCTCCAGGCTGGGCAGAAATGTCATTTCCAGTTGACTCAGATGCTGTTTTAATGCAGTCTCGTCTGTGTTACTAGTGGAACCAAAGGGAGGAATCTGGACTGTCATGTACTTTATTAGCTTTTTCTCTAGGTCTTTCTTCCAGAATCTTGGACTCCAGGTGGAAAGAGTCTCCATCCCTTGGCTTCTACCAAACCATTCCTCTTTCTTCTGCTTCTCCCACTTCAGTGATTCGCCCACTGACTGCAACGGCTCCAGTAACATCCTGTCGCTTCCACTGAATGCTTTTCCCATGATGGACCACATCCGTTCAGCCAGTAGTTTATAAAGGGATTCAGACTTTCCCATACCATCACTTCCAGAATGCTCCAGATTATAAATATGTTTACAGGCTTGAAAAAATTTCCCTTGCTCAATGAATCCACAGATGGTTTCCTCTGCAATAGAGAGAGTAACAACACAACTTGACATTTGTTCACTCCTCTATAGGGCCCATCACTTTAATATCTGAGTATTGATGGGTGTATTTCACCTGTATCCCAAGCCCCCTCGGGATCTTTTCAAGATCACCTCACTCGCTGAAGGCCTACCACTACCACCTCTCACTTTTCTCAGGTCAAATCCTTTTTTCTCCTTTCTACTTTCTTCCTATCTCCTCCAGACTAAGCCTGCAGACCAGACTTCTGCAGTTTTCTATGATCATCCCAGTAGACCTACTCTTGTGGGCAATACAGGTTTATTAATGACAATCTTTCATTAAGAAAAGTACCATTTGTCCAGAACAAAAGCTTTACAGAGAGGACATCTTGTGAAAGAGCAAACAGCTGAAAGTCAAGCCTGATAGGAATTCTCCATCTTTTGTACAGAAACACTGGTAGGAAAAAAGCATTGCAAATTCCCTTGTATGCTCCTGCTCCTGCTGCCGGTCCCCATCACCCTGTGGAGCGTGTTGCCTGCCAGGGAGCTCGCACCTGTTTCAGGGCTGCCACTTTGCACAGCCCAAAGGCTGCTCTTCCTCAGGGCTCTTGTGCTAGGCTAAATGACCGCACCTGATATTTCATCCAAAGGTGGAAATCACAAGGTGGTCTAACACACTGTGTCAGCAATGGAAACTCATGTTACTCCCTACGACCCCCATTTCTGCAAGAAGCTATGGATAGTTTCTGACTGAGCCACTGCTCTATTCACCAGACACCCTGTTGAGACAATTATGAAATCTTCAAAGTTGAGAAGTTGAAAGAAGATTTTTACTGCTGCTTCCAAAGTTTCTTATCTGTCTCACTCAGCACACCACTAAGAGTTAAATATATTCTTACAATAGCTGCACAAAGCAACGTGTTTTTTCCCTGTGCATTTTACAGATGAGGAAACTGAATAACAAAGGGTGAACATGATTTGCACAAAGGTATCTGGAGCAGAGCCCAGAAGAGAAATTAAACTTGATGAGAAACCAGAGAAAGTTAAGCTGGGACATAAGAAATGAGACTCTGGAATCAATTTAATATACAGCTTTGGGGTGTCATGTAGAGTCAAGAATGAATGTTTATTATCTTTCATAAATATCACATGTATCCTAATTTTCCTGTGTGAAAATATCTCAGCTGCGTAGTTAGAATTAAATCAAACAAGACTGGAGAGAGGAACATGACATAAAAAGGAGGGGGGCTGATGCAAGGATCTTCAGCAAAACAATGGGCAAGCTGCTCAACGGCAGGTCTAGCAAGCTGCACTCTTCCTCGCTCAACACACGCCACATATAGGAAACGTTCGCTGGAACAACTAACCTATGCACAACCTACCTCCTCTCCACATTCATAGAAGAAGCACAGTCACAGCCTACACAGTGTAGGTCACATGTGCATCATCTTTTTTCACAAGATGCATCAGGAGTCTTTGCAGCCATAAAAATAAGAACATCACAGGGAAACACTCCTGAGGTAAAGGGAAAGCGAAATTCAGATGTTTCAGGGGAATGAGTGTACAGTTCAGAAAGGACATGAAATTAGGTGAAAGATAGTGAGGAGGAAAGCTTAAAGCACCTATTCCAGAAGCAAAGGAAAACAAGAGTCTCCAGGGCTGGAAGAGGCAGAGAAGGTCCAGGACTGGTCACAGAGAGTAACGGAGAGATATCACTTTCCGTAGCATATTTACCTGCAGACTTCTTTCCTTCTACTTCCTTCTTACATGTTGCAATCTTCAGCAAATTCCCTGCCAAATTCTCATTTTCAGGCTTCTTTTCTTCTGCTTCTTTCCCACTAGCAATAGCCTTTAGCAATTTGCCTGCCACATTTTTCAGTTTCCCTCTCTTCTTTGCTTCCTGCTTGTTTCCTTCCTCCCGAGTGGTTTTGGGAAGCATCCTTGCATTTTCACCAGCCGCTTTCTCTCCCTTGCTGCCGCCTCGCCTGAAGAGTTCCCAGGAACACTTCATCTTCCTCATCATCCAAGCAGATCCGTGTGTTTCCTGCCCAACTGGGAATACTAAAAATGTTAGAAACACCTTTACACGAGGTGATGCTTCAGGTGCAAGTTTAGCAGCTATTTCCCAGAGAAGTCATTTATGCCCAGATCTTGTTTCTGTACTACTACAAGCTCCTACTAAGAAATCTTCTAAGAAATCTAACTTGTTTCCTGCCCATGTTGAGGGAGGAAATTTTCATAGGCTGCCAACCCTTTTATGTAATCTCTCTCTTTCAGGAAAACAATGTCAAAAACCTCATACACAGTGTAATCACAAGGCACTGGGGAAAAGCCAGTGGAATTTTCAGTACGTTCTAAATGACTCAACCATCCTCGAGTGCTGCCAATTATTTCAGTGACAATCCTATCAGTATAAGAGAGGTTATTATTAGTAGCTTCTATGAAACACACCTCACACTTCCACACATGCCACATGCCCTGACTGCACCTGAGTTCTGCAGGGAGGAAAGTACTCCTCGTTTTGGAGCCAAATTTTCCTCCACCTCTCGGAAAATCTAATGGTAGTCAACAGGGAAGTAAAATGTTGGTGGATGCGTGTTGGTTCATGTTTTAGCAGCACCATTCAGAGGAGATGAGAGTGATCTCAAGATTCTGGATTGAACTATTTTTCAGCTGTTTGCTATATTATTATAAATTATTTATATACCTATAGAAAATAAATGTCATAAAATTACAGCAATCCATCATAAATGTGTATGTGTGTGTGCATGCACTTATGTATATACATGTATTCACTAGCCAAACTCCGCTGTGCAGACAAAGGAGATTTATGGATACTCAGTACAAGGATTATATTTTTGAGCCCTGAGCTATTAAGGGTTCTGATCCATAATCCTCAGAACAAGTTCCTAAACAGAAAATGTTGTTTAACTTTAGGAGCTCATGTTTAAAACAGATTTTTAAAAGTCTCTGCGCCGCTCTAGGAAAGACAATACACTTAGAGATAGGCTGAAATACTATCCTTACCATTCTCTGTTTTGCTAGATAGTTGAAACCTGGTTTTATTTTTCCAGTCCATTAATAAAAAAGTGGAATCAAGAACTTGAGGATTTTCTTCAGCTAAGGACAGAGTCTTGTATTAGCCATTACAAGCCATATTTATTCAAAATTGTGTACTATTGAAGAATGATTTTTTGGGGTATGATAAGGGTTAATTATTCCACTCAGCATCTGGATTAAGGATATGTGAAGTCATCTTTCTGTGTTTAATGCCTGCAATTTTCTTCCAAGATTTTCTACATTTTCATGACAGTAAAATTCCACTAGTTCACTACTTGGAAACGAAGTAAATATTGTGTTGTTCTTTGTTGATATACTTCTAGCTGAATCTCAGACCTCATGCCCTCTGACTCTTTTACTCAGTGTTTAATTCCAAAAGCATGTTATCTCACAGCAGTCTGATCCATTAGTAACAAGAGGAAGAAGGAGGAAATAAATACAGTTAATTTATTACTGTTCATTTAGAAAGAGAAATATAAATTCCAGCAGTGGTCATAGATTTGAATTGTTGCCAATAGGAAATACTGAGATTGCAAAACACGATGTTATCCCAAATTGTGAAAAAAAGCCAGAAACTCACAGTTTTATGTACCTTCCATCTTGATCTTACTTTTTATTTGCATAAAGTTAAAATGTTTCCTTTGGAACATGATAGCTGCAACATATATTATACATGACAAAGCCAGAGCATTAGAACTGAAGAGAAGCATTCCAAGCATACTGAAACAGTTCAATAATATTTTCCCATGAAAATCCCAGGACAATGTGTTTATGTTTCATTTCATTGGCATTTTCCCACAAGACCAGCTCTAACAAAAATAATGTCCAGATTTTCCCTGGATTTCTTTGCAGAAGGAAATGGGATGTCAAAGGGCCAGTCCTGCAGGCAAGATTCTTTGCAGTATACAGATTTTGAATACAGTACAATAGCAGAATCAAGCCCTAAACTGAGGCAAAGTGATATATGGGAATTGCTGTATTTTCCCAGAAAGCTTCTCTGAGGGAAATGAAATATGGGCCTCTGGAAAGTGGGCAGTGACTAAGCAGAGATGGATAGACTTCCTGAGGCTAGGACCATCTCATACTCCACAGTCACCTCGATCTACTCAATCAAAGCCACCGTAGAGACCCCCCAAGATCAGAGTACCATTAGGGTATACCCCATCTGAGCATGGCAGCACCATCAACCCAGATGGCTCACCTGCTCTGCTTTCCCCTGGTTCACAAACCAGTGGCAATATGTGTCTATAGGCAAAGTACACAGTTGCCACAGGGAGTAGACAGCTACAGGCACCCTGCAAAGGAACAGTAATTTGGGGGCGGCCTCTCTGACTGTGGGGCTGAGCCCCAATCAGCAGCATGAGGAGATGACCCATCCATCCCGCTGGCCTGTTGGGAGCAGCCACCCATCTTTACCCAGTCAGGATATCTCTGCCCACAGTTCTCTGCTTCTGAGGGCAAGGGTTCAAGCATGGTGTGACTGTCCACCATGTCAGGAGAGGGAACACTGCAAAGGAACTGCCAAGATGCCCACCAGCAGCTTGCTTTCCTGGGTCTGCGTGCCTTAGCAGCACATGTGGGGTGCCCCTTTGTCTCTAATGCTATTTTATGGCTCAAGCTAAAGTTCTGCAGCTCAAAGAGGGGGATTTGAATCCCCCTCTAGGAACATCCTCTACTATAGTGCTCCCATGAATGGTTTTGTGCCCAGACAAGCAAAGCCCCCAGAAAGGCTGTGCCTTTACAATGGAGGAGCTGAAAAGTGCCGAGATCAATCTACAATAAAGGTCTTTCACCAGGTGTTAACATAATGCAAAGGAATTGTTTGCCATCTAAAACTATCACTTTGGACAGGACAATCAGGGCACTGCTGCATTTCACCTGCCCCCTTCCATGGGCACCCAAGCTATCCATCCGAGAGGGCCCCTTCAAAGCAGAAAGAAAGGTAGCAGGAAGCCACACGAACATGGCACTGTAACAAGTACAGTCCTGTTTCTGAACAATCATCTCCTTTGTCAGGTGTACCAAATGACCACCTTCTTCCTCAAAAGCTACTTCTTGGAAGCCCAGACTCTCAACACTGACTGCACACTACAACTCCTTGTTCCTGGCATTTCAATGCTTCTATTAGTCTGCAGTATGACGTTCTCTACAGGGGTAATTCTCCTTTCTGCCCTGACCCTTGCTCCGCTCACTGTGAAAGAGAAGGACATTGTCTCCTTGGGAACATCCCCAGTGTTCAGGAGTTTCTCCCATTGCCTGGAGCTACTGGAAAAGCCCATAGACTCCCCATGTCATGGAGACTCTGTATTTCCTTCTTGGAAAAACTGTAACTCCTTTGTCTTTAGGAGCTTTCACTAAACAGGAGAATATCTCAGAAAAAAATTTTAAACTGTTTCTCTGTTTACTTAACTCCTTATCTTGCTGCTTTCGATTTTCTTTGCCTGTACACATAAAATCTCTTCATAATAAGTAGATTGTGTGGCTCACTTGAACAATAGGCATTTGGTCGGGATGCCAATCGGATGAAGTCAGACTATTAGCACTTCTCCTCAGATGAAATGACTTTGCAAGAGTCCAGTTACACTAATATTCCAATTCCAGCAATGTAATGATGCCCCTTCTTGCTTGGCAGAGACTCCACGTGAATGCAGTGAAGCATATACAATGGAAATTTTGTGCTCAACAGCATCTGTTATATGAAATACACTTGAGTGCTAACAGAGAGCTGGATCCACAGTATCTGGAGAGAGAGATCTTACTGTTTTTTTCACCTCCTTCTTTGTTTCCAGAACATGCTGGTATCTCTCCACCATTCTGAACCAAAGGCATGATGGCTGGCAGAAAAGAATACTGATTGCGATGCTAAAACATGCAGAGTATAGCACTGAAAATATGGTGGTTCCCTAGGATATGAATTCATGCAAAAGCATTTCTGGAACCTATGCTCTAGTCTGACAGTGTGTTCCTCCACCCACACACAGAATCTTTGATTTCATCAGAAGTCAAAGAACAGCCAGCCTGTATTATAAACAAGGTATGCTTAAAAAAAACCACTGTACATCGTAGCTGGCATCGCCATGATGGACATATGCAAGAGATGATTTTGTTAACTGTGCAGAATTAGCTGTTTATCATTCTGTAGAAAGCATATATTTATACTCATTTCATAAGGATATCCTCTTCCTAAAGAAATGAGATTATGTAGTCACAGGGTGCATGCATCCCTGTGCTCATCTGATGTCATGCCCTAATGCATTCAAATGAGTAGGTCAATTTAAAATCAAATTGACAGATGGTAGCTGGCACAAACTAGTACATCTCTAAATGCTTCATAAAAATACATGGCTTAGGAGAGAAGAGAGACCCTTAATGCTCCTGCTGAGGAACAAAACACAGCATGGACTCAGCCTTTATTAGACATCAGAGACTCCACCCAGCAGCTCAAGTTTAAGTACACAGACACGGTTTCCCTGGTTCTGTTACTCACCAAATTCCCTGTTGCTCTCCAGCTAACCTATATATGTGCTACAGTAGACAAAGCAACGCAAATATTAATACAAGCAACCTTTTTCATAGTAACAGCTGAAATGACAGTGCTTCTCTACAGCACCTGCCTCCCCCCTGGGCTCTGCCTGCTCTGCTCCCTCACATCGCTGTCACCCCAAACAGGCAAAAAAGAGCTGCTGCGAGTTCAAAGCCACCATCACCACCCAGCTGGCACCAGGCAGTGCTCGCTGGCTGCATGGCCACGGCCAGACCGAGAGAGAAACAGCAACCTTTCCTCCTTTCTCTTACCGAGGGCACTAACCGGAGTATTTCTTCCCTGTTCAGCCACTGATTTTTCATCACATTTTTCAGAAGTTAATCTGAGACTTCTCTCCTGCTCCAGATTCGTCTGAAACTAGATAAATTTGAGTTACTAGGAGGGGACAGATAAATGCACTGACAGGCAAAGAGGCTGCATGCTTACATCAGCTTTGGGCTCCTAAGAAACCAAGCTCAAATCCTGAAAATAAGCTCACTGGGGAATTGAATCCTGCCCCTTCCTCTGCCCTGAATACTGAAACACAACAAGTTTGGACTTGCTGTACCACTTGCACTGCCTGTGTTTTCCTCATCATTGCGAGGACCTGTCTCCAAACTGACCTCAATTTTCACTTAATTAGTAACCTAGTTTACTGTTCCTTTGAAACATTTTTAGCTAATTCCTGGGGATTTTGCCTAATTCTGGTTTTGTTCAGAACGAAACAAGCATTGTTTTAAGGAAGATGCTTCCCCCTTTGAAAATAAAAAAGTCACATACACACACACACAGTTTTAAGGAAGAACTGTAGGAAGTCCAGCAGTAGGGATGTTCAAACTGACCATAAAAACCCCTGCATTACAAACATCTTATCCATGTAGTAAAAGAAGAATAAAACAATCCTTCTAGAAGTAGCAGTTTTGTCTTCAGTAAAGAAGCTAGTGCCAAGCTGGGAATTCCCTTCCCCTGATTTTTCCCTGAAGGCCTCCAGCAAGGACAAAAGAGTATTGCAGCAATTGCAACTTCCTTCTGTTTTTCTTCAGCATCTATGAAAGAAGGAGATAGATAGATTTATCCATGAGAAAGAATGCATGGCATATCATACACTCTGGTTAAAAAACTGTTTCTCCAGACCACAAAAATGCTAGGCTCAACCAAATGCTGGGGATGATAAAATATTTCAAAACAAGCTTGTTAAGTTTCATATATTTAATAGATCTCAAGGCCTTGTTTGGGGTTAGGTTATATTTAGCTGCAGAGAGGTGCAGAAATAGCAGATACAGGGAGGAGCATGAGGCGGTTTCCAAGTCCCCTCGCACCTCTGCACAGTGGCCAGCCTGGTTTTGCATTACCAGTGGAGAAGGACAGACAGTTTTAGCCCTTCAAGTGGCACTAGCACCTGCAGAGGACATGGGGAGAGGAGAGAAATGTCACCGTGCCCTGCTGCAGGGGCCAGCAGGGCTGAGTCAGAGAGGGGTCGTACCTGGCTCCACGCGAAAGGGCGGCAGGCTGGATGTGCCCCCCTGGCACGCTCAGAAAAACTCCTCTGCCTGCGTGGCCAGCATATCCAGGGCACACAGTGGTTTAAAGACACATGGATAAAAGCAGTTAGCAGAGAACAGCAAGTCTCCTCCTTGCCTCTGGGCTTTCGCGATCCTCGATACGCCCCCACGTCGCGCTGGCAGTGCCCCACGTCACGTTACAGCCCCAAAAGCCCTCCGCAGCACTCGATCTAAAGGCAAGGACAGCATCAGGATGGAGATGGGGAGCCGTGGGGTCAGGGCGCTCCTCTCCTTGCCACCCATGGGGATGACGGCTGGGCACAGGCCCCCCTGCAAGCAGCCCAGTCCGATAAAAGCCCCCCATTGCTTGTGCGGCTGGGGCTGGGCACAGCGTAAAGTTTCTGTAAAGGTTTGAGGGTGAGCTCACAGTTTCTGCGCAGGTGAGGAGTCATCAGGGAAAGCAGCAGTCATGGAAAAAGTCAGGGCCACAGAGTGAGTGAGACTGATGTCAAGCCAGCTGAAATCTGTGTCTCCCCATCGCCTCCACAGGCCTGCATGGTCAGTAGTTGAGGAAGACGCACTGTCTGACCTTGTGCTCCTACCACACATACCTCTGGATATACAATATATACAATATAAACCTCATAGCAAACTGTAAAGTACTTACATGGTGCCAAGGAGGGGTTCAAAGGACAGGCAACCTGGCCCCGCTGCCTGCCTAGGAAGGGATCGGGACAACATGCAGGAAGACCACCCGCAGAAGCAGCTTCTCACCCTTATATCTCCTGTTCCTCGGGGTCCACCTGCATTACTTCAGCACTCGCAAGGCCCAAGTCTTGAATGGTTTCCTACTGCCAGTTTAGGGAAATATTTCTGCAATAGAAATCACAGCAGTGCTAAGGGCTGATCATATCCCTAGAAGAAAAGCCACCCAGCAGCTTTGTTGCTGTATCACAGCATTTCCAGTCCCAACCTCAAAAAAGTGTAATCCTAAGAGTATCCTGCAGGTTTGCCAGAGGAAAACTACAATTTAAATGTTGCTTGCTATCCTTGGAGTAGAAAGGGCTTTCTCTTCAATAAATTATGGGTATTGTGTGCTAGCACAGTACAGAATGCATTAGCTCAACCACCATGTCTCTTTTCAAGTTGTTCCATGATTTTATCCAGAGAAGCATGTATTATGAATATTTCATCTCCGTTTGTGCAGAGATAAGCCTAAAATTACTTTAGTTGAATCTTTTTATCTGGCTTAGATTGACAGGATTCCTCTGTGCATTTTTTCATAGATCCTCTCTTGCAGTAAATAATTCAGGTTCAATTTTGAATGAAACTTCCTACACACATCTGTATCCATAGCCCTATATGGTGCAGCATATGTAGAGATTTGGGACTAAAAATGCACATTACATGTTCCAAAATCATTTGCATGTTTTTTCTGCTGCCACAAGAGGCCAGTGATTCTATAATTTTTAATCTCCAACGTTTCACTGACACTGCACTGACATGTCTCCATAGGCACATCTGTTTTAGACACCATCTGGAGGCTAAAAATCATAACTACAGACTGGTTTCCAGGACAGCTTGAAACTTCTCATACAGGAGCTATATGCAACTAAATACAAACTGAAGATCAAACCCCAACCATTTCTAGCCCTTGGAGAAACAGAGAACATTAATGGCAGGTATCTCTGGCTACAAAGACAAGCTGAAGAGCTAAAGGCAGAAACACCCCACCCAGCTGAGCTCCCTGCAGAACATGGAAATCTCTGTCTTCCCAAAATAGTTATTATATTTTGGGATGGGGAGTATTTACAACACAATTCAGGGCCATCATTTCATTGCTGAACATCCTGACACTGCAGACAGGTTATTTAAGAGAGGAGGTGAGAGAAAAGAGTACAGCTCTCATATAGATAAGTCACATTTTCAGAAATGCTCAGCATCTAGCATCTTATACCTCCCAGTTTCATTTCTGGACAGACTGAAAATGAGCTCCATTCCCATCCCATGGTGAGCATGGAATTGCTTTCAAGAATTATCCTCTAGCCCTGGAAGAGCTCAAGATTTCAAACAAGATGTCATGATGTCACACTGCAAAAAAGGTCAGTTTTAAATGATTTTTACAAACTCTGTTTTCCTTCTTCTCTCAGCTCTGAACAACTAGATTTGAGCTAGCTTCAGTGAGGGGCTTGCTGCAGCAAGGGTAACCCAAAAGGGTCCTAAAAAAGAGCTAATCATCCTCTGAACCCGTTTCAGTAAAATACACCGTGGAGGAAGTCTGCATGAACACAAAGAGAAGCATTAAATTTTAATCAACATGAGTTCAGGCTGAATAAAGCAGGTCTCCCAAATGCATGGTGATAAAACATTTATGCTGCACCATTGTGTTTTCTTCCAAACACAGCAAAGCATTCAGAGGAGACTTGGCATTACAATATACAACACCATTACATGATGAGGAAGCCCTGGGAGGGTCTTCAACTTTTTCCGACCTCTTCTTCTGTTACAGGAAAGAAAGAAATCTAGACAAAAGAAAACGTGAGCAAAATTTCAGGGGGAGCATGTCAGATATAGGCAAGGCAAAGGCAGAGAACAGTATTTGTAGCACATTTATCTGCTGTCAGTGTCAGAACGTATCTTATCTTTCCGTTGGTTCCTGCTTCTCAGTGAAGGGGAGCAAGCACTATATAAGGATCCACAAATGCTATCATGGCTCCTGAGGATGGCAGAGCACCGCCAGCACAGCAGCAGTGCTCCTCTGCCACATGCATCGTCACGACTCTGCTTGCAGGCATGGCTCACAGCGAGCCCTCCTCCACAAACAAGAAGGATCTGGTCCTTGAGCAAACAAAATTAGATAACTTGCCAGGATGTTTCTAAATTACCAAACAAATTAAAAAAGGAACCAATATTTTTCCCCATCCTGAACAGGTATGTTATCTGTACTGTTGGGGCCTCAGAGCTCCAGCACGTTACTTACTGGCTTTCAGGAGTGGATACTCTTGAAACTTGATTAAGAAAACAGTATTAAGGCCACATTTCAACAAAACATTTAAGTATACAGCTATTTCCTTCAGTCTCAGAGAGAATATTCATCCTCTTAGCTTTACACATCTGTTCTGGGGAGTAGGCAGCCAGGCTGGCATGGTGTTTGTACACTCCATGGCTACAAAACAGTAAATACCTTGGAGTCAATAACATCTGAAAATCACACAAAATATAAACCAGTTTAATGTAACTGATCTTGGCTCACCATGGAGTCATTGTATTTTAAGGCAGTTGCCTGGAGCTTTTTTGTTTAAGTGAATGTGTTTTTAATAGTATTTTCCACATGAATTTTTGACATGAGGTTTCCAAGCCCAAAAATGGTTACATGCTCAAATAAGGCCTCTTCGGCTGTTACCACACTGTTCACAGTTATACATATTTTAGGTAGGCAAAATGGGAAAAATGTCAGCAAAATGTAAGCTTTCCTGCTCAAAACCTGTTTTACATCAGAAAAAAGAAGACTGCACTGATTTTATAGATGGGGATGAGAAAATGAACTGGGCACTCCCTAGATCTGATTCCTACTGACCTTGCCCTGTGTAATCATCTAGATCTATGCAAAGGGAAAGCAAAGGAGCTGTAAAGTACCTTCTGGATCAAAATGGCTATGGATCACTCTTCGTACAGAGGCAAGTGGGACCTGAGTCCTTCATGTCTGCAATTGTCCCCCCTTCACATGTACAAACATGACTGAGAAAAAGCACATTAACATTTTCTCTCCTATTGCTTCGCAGTCTCAGAGGGTTGTCACACACAGATACATCAGGAATTCCAAGCTAGGCTGTAGTCTTATACAAAATATATACCACAACAGATCTGCCTGGGTACAACTAGTTCTAGGAAGCAGATGTACCTTGTGATATTAATTTACTCTAACATTATTTGGAGAAAAGAGAGGGGGAGAAATATTGGTATGTATAGCAGGTACTGGCTGATATTTAAAACCTTTGGCATTACCATATGTGCCTGGAAATAATTGTCAGTGCAATTAGTTGCTGTCATTGAGGACAGCATGTAAATGACTATCTAATCTGCATATACAATTAAATAATTAGATGCCATATGTAAGAGCAGTTATTTATAGGTGCGGAATCAGAGACAAAATTTAAGTCCCATCCCCATAATGTATCATCTTATGAATCAGATCCTCTTAAACATATGTACAGATTTTCATTAGTGAAAAAGAGTGCTCCATCTTAGGTAAAAATCAAAATGAATATTTCATATGACTGATTTTCTACTGTGATGCATTGAATCTGCAATGCCTACATCTAGCCTGCTGACAGCAAGCTGGAGCTGCTGTCCAATTTTAGGAGCTCTTTATGAACAAAACAAGTTGGGAAAAACCGTCCTGCTGAAGGCCTGTGCATTCTGGTCAATGAAGGCTGGATCTATTCTGCTGAACAGCTGACCTAGATTCTCTGCCTGAATGAGAACATTTCACAGTGCGGAGACTGTTCAGAAAGTCAGAATTTCATGTATCACTTATCACAAGAGAGAAAAAAATGAGGATATAACCTTAAGGGAAAGCAATGGCTTCCATTAGTCATAAAAGAGCTTTATCCGTAGCTGCACAAAGCACAACCCTACATGCTTATGTTCTCATTTTGGAGTCTGGAAAGGACTACAGCCCTCATTGCTGCACACGCGGCAGCCGAGGCAGCCACCAGCTCCTTGGAGAAGCGGAGACCTGCCAAAGGCATAGGGGCCACGACCGCACAGCGGGGTGGCCAGCTTGCGGTTCCTGAGCCACCCGCAGCTTTCCGGCAGCTCGGCTGCAGCTCCCGTCCCTGGGCCGCCTGCAGCAAGGCTGTGCTGGCTTGAGGACTGCTGGCTAAAGTTATGCCAAGAGGAAATAAGCCAGCCAGGTCTGCTGAGCCCATCATTGCCAGGTCGTGATGGGATCAGCCGCACACACAGCACACATCCTTCTCCCCAGGGAGCTAGTGAAGCCTTGAAGAGGCAATGCCATGTCCTACCTGTGAACCACTCATGACACTTCCCCACCTCTCAGCTATCCAAGGGATGTGAAGTGCATCTGACTGAGTCCTTTTCTTCCTGCTTCTGCTCCTGATTCATCTTGTTTGCAATCATATTCCTCATCTCCTCAAGGCCCCAGTGGCCCCTCCATAAGCTGGATACAGTAACCTTTCATAGTAACCTGTAATACCCACCCGACCAGAATTCAGATGACCCAGAGGGTGTCTGTCCCAGGTGTCTCTCTACGAGGGATGTCAGCCCTTGACCCTTGCTGTTACTGATGCTGTGCTGCCCATGGAGAGTGGCTGCAGGTCCAGGCCAGCATGGCAAGCAGGACGCCTCAGAGGAGGGAGACGAAGAGGAGCCAGCAGGCAGGGTCTAGCACGAGCTGTTCTCAGGCCACCGAGGCACAGCTATGCAGTGTTGGTCACAGGACAGGGACTGCCAGGCAGTCTGAGTCCCCCAGGGCTGGGAGGAGCTGGACAGCCAGAGAAGGCCTCCTTCGATAGCAAAATGTCTTGATCTAGCTCTGCCTCACGGATGGAAACAGGAAGCTAAATTCATATACACAGTGTCCTCTGATCTCCCTTTTCTCTGGATGTGAATATGCTGGACCAAATCTAGAGAGGAGGATTCCTGCTCATGCAAACCCTCTTTGACAGCAGAGCACAGTGCTCCGCTGCGTGATTGCAGACAGTGGAAATACACATGCCGAGCCCCCGCAGAAGGGAAGCAACCGCTCTGGGCCATCTTACTAGCAAGCATCCCCCTCTCCCACTTCACTGAAACCTCTAGAAGGGCAGCAGAGATGAGAATATACAATCTAATTAGCCACTTCTCAATTCAGATCTGGCTCAACAAATGCAAATACCACATCAGATAACTGGGTTTTCCTCACCATCTTATTTTTGTATGTGGGTAACATGCAAACTAGGTCAGTATTATTCCTACTGAAACACTCACCGTGGGTGTTATTTTTAGAAAAACATGTGATCATCTGACTTTTATTTATGAGAGCACAGAAAGATCCACTGTGTATCTTTCTGTCTGTCTTGTTTTGAGTGCTTTGCTTTTCTAGTTCTTTGGACTGGTTACTGAAATCTCTAGCCTCTTTTGAAAAGACACAGGCTAAATCAAGAGACCTTGTAGTTCACATGCCTTAGCAGTCTGTGAAATAGAGCACACATAGCAGTGAGCAAGCAAAACCAGACAAAAGCATGGAGAAGCTATGGAAAGGCAATATAGGGATGTAGGTAAGAAGAAACAAAGATATGAGAAAAAAAGTTGTCAGGGGACTGTGGGAGCTGGGGGATCAGTCCGAATTTGAGAAACAGCAATTAGATCTTCACAGCTCTTGCAAGGTTAGAGCCAGGATCTCAGCAGCTGGACAAAAGTCAGCTGGAGATCCAAGTTTAGCAACAGAAACCTTGTCTGGAGTTTCAGGTTTATTTTCCAAGACCTTTTTTTATCTCCTTGGCACAAACAAAACAGCTCAAGGTAACAAAATCCTGGACCATGTTTTCATTCAGCAGGTTAGTGGTCACAACCCCAAGCAATATGCATCAGACAACTGAAATAGGGCAGAGCTCTTCCTCGAGAGATCTCTGTCTTGTGTTCTGAGGTCCTGAGCCTAGCTCGGGCCCTATGTACCTAGGTTTCTACCTGTCTGGTTTGCATCTGACCCATCTGGGGAATCCAGAGTCTTTGCCTAGCGTATGAGTTAACACATGGTTCAGACACTGGGATGCAAGTTGTTTTATCCAGCCTCAAGGTGCCTAATGTGAAGTCTATATCTCTGCTGATCATCTAGACTCCTTTCATAGCCAGCAAAGAGGCATAGGCAGTGCCTTCCTCTCAGAGCAATGTGGACATCTAAAACGGGCAAGCCCTGCATGAGAATCTTGCTTGCCCAGCTGCCCTGGGACAGCACTGCTCGCCAGAGCTTCTGCCTGGCTGGGAAACACAGCTGGCTCTTGGCTTCACAGCTGTGCAGGCAACATTGGATTTTGCTGCTCAGAGGATAAAAGTGCGAGGGCAGCTGCCCTGGCCAGGAATTGCTGCCCCATGAACCTGGACCCTTTCAGGGAGCAGCTCCTAGTCGTCACAATGCTCCCAGCAGGCTGAAGCCCCAAGGCAACTGCCTCTTTTGGTGCCCCAGGTCACCCTGCTGCGGGCCACAGCCCAGGGAACACCAAAGGACCTATACACACACTCACCAAATCTGAAGAGATCTGGGAGCTGAAATCACAACAGTGAAAATACAGCTCTTCTCACAGAGGGAAACACAGAGAGGAAACATGTCCTGCAAAATGCTGGTGTGAGATGTCATGCCTGAAAACCACACAGTTGTGCTCGAGCCTAAATAATCATTGTCAAAGAAGCACTCTTCAAAGCAAGATCAAAAGATGCTGTAAGCCCATCATTTTGACATCTTAAGGAAAAGTTAATAGTATTGCTAGTCAAGGAGTTATGGGGTTACAGTAGGATCAAGATTTTATCAGTAGTAATATTATTTACCAGTTTGTTTGCTCAGATATTGCAGCGATTTAGAGACTGGCATGCTGGACAGGACTGTTGTGATCAAGCATGCATTGTGCTACAGAATGTAAATGAGGAGGCTACTCAGAATTAATTCCTGTTTGAATGTGAAAAAAATCCTTGAGAAGAAAGCACCAATCTTTATTTGAACTGTTCCAGAATTATTCAAAGGAAGTTATGCCAGTAGCTATTAACCTTTTGTTGTTGAAAAAAATTTGCCTTCTTTCTAGTTTGGCTTTCTCTTGTTTTATCTTCCAGGCACTGGATCTTATTTTATCATGGTCGCTTTGATCAAAGACACCTGTATTATCACATTTCTACTATTGGGTAGACAATCAAACCTCCCTCTTGATAAGCTAACAAGACTGACCTCCTCAAGCTCATTGTCAAGCCTTTTAGTTCCTGGAGGATCCCCCTAGAAATGTGTTTTCTTAATGCTAGTTCCCAATTTATAATTGAATTTTGAGATGCAGTAGCCTGACTTTATTCTATTTCATACACGCCATGATGATTTTAATAATTCAGCTTTCTTAATCAAAGTCAAATGCACCATGGAAAGTCTATTGAGCCAAACTACTTATTACTTTCCAAACTACTTATTAGTTCATCAACTAGACTTGTAATCTCATATTAATTAGCACTGCTTCTATCATTCTCTCTCTAATTCTTTATTAAACAAGTCTGTATCAGCTACTCAACTATGTTTGGGATCAAACACCAGATTATGTCAGTGATCTGTTAATAGTTTAAAAATAATTCTTCCAGCTCTCCAGAATTTCCCAAGTTTCTCAAGATATTTAAAGAATCTGATTCAACCACTGAGAACCTCAGCTGGCCCTCTTAAAACTGTTGATGCAATATATTAGTTACTCCTGATCTAATGCATCTGGCTTTAGCAGGTATTATTCAGTGTCTCCTAAATTACCGTTTGATAGGAAGGACTTACATGTACTATTATATGGCATGGCTTTTTCCCCATTAAGAAATAGTAATGTTTATTAAACACTTCTGGTTTTCCGGCACTATCAAAATTTCTATTGACAATTTCCATCTGTCAATGGACTGATACCATTCCTCAAATTCTTTGCTCATCTAATATACTTTTAACATTATCCCTGTTGTTTTTAACTCTGCTGACCAAAGACTTCTCTGAGTCCTTTGGTTTGCCTTACTGACTTTTTACTATAGTTCCTAACCACTGATTTACATTAATTATTATCAGCTTCTCCTTTTTTCCATTTGTTATGTGTAAGGATTTGCCTTTGTTTGACTTTTTATAACTGCTTTCGCTCCAACTAGCTTGACCGAATTTAAATTAACACAAGCCTCTCTGTGCTTTGTTGCTTTCTGATCACATACTAAAATACTCTTAGTCAGCTCTCACTTTTCATTCCTATTTTACTCCTCAAGGTCTTTCTCTCACCCGAATCATCTCATACTTGTTTTCGTCTTTATGAAAAAAACTTATTAAAATATCAAGACTATGTAGTCCTGTCCACTCATCTGGACTTGAGTTTTTTACATGTAGTAACCATAGGAAGCATCCACATCTAAGCAATCATCCATATTAGTTCAGCGATCAATACCTCTTTATCTGCCAGAAGGCTGTCTAATACAGAACAGGTTACAACACATTTTGAATCAGCAAATTTCTGTGTATAATCTTTAGAAATTTCCAGGCCATTTTAACACTGGCAGCCACTGAGACAGTGGTGATGGCAGTGAAACCTGGGTTTTATCCACCTACCACGGACAAACGACACTTTGGGAGCTGGTGTCTTGCTCTGCAGTGACTTGCAGACTGCGGCAGGTATCAGTCAGTGTAACCTCTTGCATTATATGTTAGACCATTCATCCATAAGCATTCAAATTACTTTCTTCCAAGTGTCTCGGAAACAAGGGTCATGTTGTTTTTGAAAGTGTCTTTTTCATGCCTCCCTAAGGTTATCTCCGGTGTCTTTTGCATTCTCATCAGACGAATCTTCCCATCAGACTCCAAGAGTACAACTAGTTGGAATGAGGAATTCTAGCTCCTCCTGGTCCTTTCCTGTTTGTGAGTCAGACTCTTTGAATAAGTTTATAGATAATGAAATGACACCCCTCTGATGTGCCTATCAAGCGCTTTTCTGGGTCCTCAGTTCATTTTGTCCTCACCCCACTGAATTTTGCTCTAAAGAAGCACTCATCATTTGTTCCCTCTTTTCACTCTTCTTTTGACTAACAATACAAGAGGAATCAAGAGCTCCGGATATTTCCTGCTAGTAGATTCCACCAAACAACAACAAATGTCCTCATTCCTCCATTTCTTCCTGAAACAGCAACTTCAGCCCTTTCTCTGCACTGTCAAGAAGACTGGGGCTTTGTACAAAACTATGTCCTGTTCAGAGTGAAAGTGAAGGGAGCCAGGTAGCTATTTCCATTACCAGGTTGTCATCAACACTGGATTCAAACTCAGAGCTCTCTTCACAGAGCTCTGGAACTAAACTTACCCCAGCTTCTCTAAGCCAGGAATCATTGTGCTACAACCAGTCACTACACCCTGCTACAAAGCAGAAATCAAAGAATTACGAACATAGCCAAGAGAGCACTGCAAACCCCAAAGTTAGACACTTCCACTGACATACTGTGCATCCTCACATTTTTTAATTGTCCTTTTTAATTGATCTGCAGCTCCTGTCCTAGGCAGCCTGTCTCCTTGAGCTAATTGCTGGTACCATCTAGGTGACTTTCCCCAAAAGAAACAAGAACAACCTGGAAAGGAACAACATAGCAGAGACAAAGGAAACTGGACCAAATCCAGCTCAACTTCCAATCTACAAATAACATTTCTTTCTGCAAGCAAAGACCATCCTGCCACAGAGCATTAGGCATGCACTGTGGATGGAGCTACACAAGCTATGTCCTCTGCTCAGGGCAGACAACCATGGGCTTTCCTGCAAACAAGGGTGACACAAAGGAATGGGGAGATGCAGCAATCTGGCCCTGCCATCTTATCTGCCGTGCAGCCTGGGAACTCAGCTCTGTGTTTCAGAGCTGGTGAGAGCGAATGACATGCAGGGGAGCCTAGGGGTGTTTTAAGTGCATCAGATATACCCTATAAACTTGCTGAAAAGGCCTGACTAACAGAGGATGGCTCAATGGGTTAGCCATGCATTATTATGTTATCATCTAATGCCTCTATGCCACAGGGTTCTCATATTGCTCCCAGGAAAACCAGTTGTTTTGAACAACCAAAATCATAAAGATGGCTTCTTTTACCCTAAACGATTCATCCCTTTTCCCTATGGAATCACATCATAGGTCATTTCTACCTACCACCTGCAGCACATCACATGTGGTGTGGAGCTACTGGCATGTTGAATGGCTAAGCAGAGCCAAGACTGGCTGGCTACTGCTTTCTGAATTGGGTATTTCCTAAATCAGGGCAGTAAATTGTGTCTCTCTCCTCCAGCAGCTGATTTTGACAAAATGTGTCAGACCTTTCATACCTTCAAGATCTTTACTTATCTGTAAATCTGTAAAAAAAAAAAAAAAAAGCCAAAATACTGTGAGAAACTGGCTGGAGAGCACAAATGTCATTTCTTCAGGCCATATGCCTAGCTGCCTGACTCAGAGCAACTGTGCTATTCAGGGAATAACCTTACAGGAGACAAACATGAGCTGCATTGAATTTCTTGGTAACCATATCCTTTTGGATTCAAATCATATAGAAATAAAATGTATTTTATTAGTCCCATTGATCCATTCATTTTCTATCTTCTTTTTAAAACCAGCAAATTAATAGTGCCTTGAAAAAGAACTGAAGGCAACAATTACTCTCTGCACTCATTAGCACCAAAAACTGCTTTCCAGACTTTTCAGTCACCCTCCTGAAATTACACAGCTAGTTGTTGGTGCCAGATTCCCATTTATCTCAAGAGCCTTTTGTAACAACAACGAACAATAGCTTCTTCTTAATTTATCAGGCTTTCTATAAAAGGAAGAACTCATGTTACAAAGGAAGGGCCATATAATTGTGCCTTACTATCTCAAAGTACAGGGGACTTTCACAAGTCCCTTAGAAATTTCAGTAAACACAATACATAGGCGAGTTATAAGTGCCATGAGGAAAACAGTCTAATCTTAGTAACAGAAGAAACACTAATGAGTGCAGGACAATAGGCACAGTCAGGTAGGTCAACAAAAAGCAGAAGCAGAAGTGTAATGTGAGCCATGTTATCAACTGTCCCATAACAAGAGAGCTGGTCCAGCTCTGCTCTGTCATCAACCAGCATCATGCAGTATAACTCTGAAGTCCTTAGAGCCACCCCAGATGCTGAAGTAAAGAGGAGAGGTAAGAAATGCAGCTCGTCATCTTCTGCTAATCAGAAGGTGTGAGTCCCCTCCTCCTTTTAGCCCAAATAAGTCATGTTCACCTCACTGCCACATTTCCTCACAGGCAACACACATGGGTCATCCCAGTGCAAAACTGGTACGAGAGCAGATTCAGGGCTGCATCAGACTGGCACACACAAGACAGTCCTGATTTTCCTCATTCTCTAAACATCCTTTCTTTAGTTGTTACAAGCAGGAAATTAAGACTTTGTGTCTTTTTCAGGGAGGGTAATGTTTTATTTAAGATGGCCTGCTAGCACCATGAATTTTACATGACAGAAGCACCCTTAAACCTCTCCTCATTAGTCAACAGGACTCTGATCCTGCAGCTACATGACTTGGTACTTCTCATCGGGAGCCTTGTCATGGGCTTTGAGTCATGCTGCTCACGAGCATTGTCCCTTCTCACCACCGACCACCGCTGAAACMCCCCCCCCCCCCGAAGCAGTGCATTAGAGACCTTCCCAGGAGACAGCTCTGCTGCAGTTCCTTCCTCTCCCAATGATTCCCCCAAATATGCCCCGTGCCGGCTGTGAGACACACAGACGTGGGCGAAGGGTGGGCAGGCCAAGCAGGGCACCCTATCTGCTGCAGGGCCTCTGGTGACCACAGGCAAGGGCAATGCCAAGGACATGGACACACAACCAAGACCACACAGCTGATCAAATGTACCTTCCCACGATTTGGGGGCTAGTGCAGGGCTCTGTCAATGTCTGTGGAGCTATGCCTGGTAATAAGTGTTTAGAAAGGCAAGCTTTTACAGTAAACCAACCATATTCGACTCTCCATTAGCCATGGAAGATTAGCTGGGTTTGGGATTAACTGGACACTTCCTCACCATAGCAACTGTGGCTACAACACCGTGCCGTGGCATGTGTTAACGCCAGGCACACATACTCTCTGGGCCGTGCCCCACTCAGACTCCAACGGGTTAAAATTGTCCCTGCTCAGCACGGAAATCTGCAGGCTTGTTACAAGCCTTTCAAAGGTAAAAGACCTGAATATGTTCTTATCCCCTAACTAATGTATAGTCTGTACTCGCCAGAATTTGGTTTTATCTAGGTTATCCCATCCCACATTGTCCTTGATGGCTGAAAGCTGACAGCATCTAAGTGAACCAGCCAACAACACTATGCTAAAAAAGGAACATACTGTGTAGCCTGCAAAAACTTCCCAAAGTGTTAGGCAGCTGGTGCGCTGACACCATTGCCTATGTGCTGACTAATGATGTCTCACTGTTCCTTTGTGCTTCCTTCTCTATCTCCTTCCATCTGTTCTTCCTTGTCTTCCACTGGGACTGGATGCTGTTCAAACCAGGACTTTCTTTTAGCACCTAGCACAACAGGAGCTGATCCATGACAGGGCACCACAAATTGGGCCTGAGCAGTTCACATAAGTAAGTAATTAGTGAATGGGAGTCAATATTGTTGAGGAATGCGCATATGAATGGGTGAAGCATGGTGTGCCTGGGTGAAAAACATAACTCAGAAGTGCCACTAACATTATTCTTTTTCATGTCCACAAGCCAAAAAAATGGAGAAAATGGGGGAGGGGGTAGAAAAAGACAGGCAAAGAGACAGCAAGCTGGCAGGAAAGCATCTCTCAAATACAAATGTACTAAATGACTGGTACACAGATCAGATGCTGAGCAGTGCTGAGCATTTGCAACTCCTACTCACATTCTCATTTCTTCTTTTATAGTTATTAACTTTGCATGCTTCTCCGTTTTGTTTTTGCTTCATTTTTCACATACTTAGACCCAGACTGGATCTTATCTTCATGTATCCAAGTGACTTACTAGCATATCACGTGCACACACAGCTACACCCACAGGTCAAGGCACTTCTTCTGCTGCCTTCTGTATGTAATGATAGTGCAACTACTGTGGTCACCAGGACAACAGTCACAGCCTGTCAAACTGATAAGAAGTTGGTTGGCTGGGTTCATGCTCTGAAAAAAGCAAGACTGAGGAAATAAACGCACATACACGCATAAACACACAGCACTGGCCTGCAAACTGCATTTGTTTTTCCCCTTAGGGAGTTGGAATGAGAATGCACATGACAGCAACAAAGAAAGAGCAGGGACTAGAGAGGCATGTTGGGTAAAGGGCATGAAGAAATTAAGTGAATTCTTCATATTAATCCTAAAAGGGCACGTTTAGTAGGGGATAAAATAAGGAACTGCTAAGGTAGCTGTGCTGCACATCAATGTCAGGTGCACAGACCCGTTGTCCTCTCCATGGCTGCACCTGGCTCTGTCACAAATACAGGCATATCTGTGCAAATTTGTCAGCACTTTTAAAGCTCCACCATTTATGTTAATGGGGAATGGGAAAGATTCAATCAAGACACTGGCCTGGAGCTAAAACATGGGGGTTATCCCATCCCTCCCATGGGAAGGGAGAGGTTTTGTACGTAGGCCTGAACTTTCAGAAGTGACCAAAGCTACTGTCATGCCAATGGGTTCAGAGGTTGTCCCTGCTAGGCACCAAGGTAAGGGGTAACTAAAGGAAAAGAGCATTATGCTCCAGGCATTCCCTACTGCTAGAACTGCCTCTGCCTGACAGCAGCCAGGACTGCTAAAGGACTGTACTAATTTGTGCCAGCAGCCAAGCTGCCTCCTGGCTGGGCCCTGGATTCACTGCAGGGGCAGGAAGCTGCCTCTTCCCCCAGAAGAGCCACACCAGACAGTGCTGAACTGAATCAAGAATCAGAGTTTGTCACTCTAGAAAACTACTTTGCCAAATAGACATTTGGTAGATATGGAGGTCAAGCTGTAAATCCAATCTTTTGAATGCTGCCAAAGTTCAGGGAGATGCAGAACTGGTATCTCTAATGTTCAGTCTTCGAGCTTCAAGGCCCACAGTCCAATCATTTCTGCCAGTGCAGAAATAGATACAGAAGATAGTTTGAAAAGAAAGACAGTTGTAACTGGAAGTCAAGTTCATTTTATCAGGTCATCTATAGCCCATGGGTGTGTTTTTTTAATAGATGGAATTTATCAATGTGGCAAAGACTTGTCAGAACAAGAAAGGATTGTGCACATCCAGTTCAAGAACTCTGATGAGACCATTCCCTGTAAAACAGATAAGAAACACTGTCCTATGTCCTTGAGGCATACCATGGATACAGAAGGGCTTCTGCCGGAGCAGGGTTTGCATCAGCTATGTTCAAAACAAGGTCTGGAAATGCAGGTCACACTGGTCAAGCTCTAATCTAAATGGAACCAGGGAGCAACGCAAACAGTGTCATGCTATATGGCGTCGGATCAGGCAACCACACCAGCCAGTGCTAAAGGGATAGGTAATGGTTAAAGGTCTCCTCCCCCCTCTACTCCCCACTCCTTCCTAGACATAGAGGAAGAACTTCAGCCTCTTTATTCTGTTTCCCAGCTGTGATTAAGCAGTGAATTCTCTTTTTAGAGAGGTGCCACAGCACTCAGGCGCCCTTTCTATCCCCTAGCCTGCATGTACGGAGAGGGCAACTGCAAAACCAGCTGTACAAATATTTCTGCTTGGCTAGGGCAGAGATATACACAACAGTCCAACTCATTCAAGACCTCTCTGAGCACAACAAAGCAACAGCAAGAAACAGAAAAATGCCACCAAGGCCATATAGGTGGGCTTCTTGTATTGTTCTGCACCTCAGTCAAAATAGGCAGGGGTAACGCATGGAGACAACGAGGCCTTTCTCAGTATGCAGTGTGGTATGCTCACTCCAGTCACATAAGGCGGCTGTGGGGCTGCCCAGTCCTCCTCCCCTGTTTCGATTGTAGCTGCATCCTTGCTCTGTCAAGATGTGGATACTTCAGTGCATTCTCACCTTTGCCCTCAGCTACAGCTGGATTTCTGCTTAGCTAATGCTTTTCTTGGCAGGCTGAGCTAGGCAAGCCAGAGTTCAATTTGCACCCTGATCAGCTGAAGCACAAATGGCTGGGTTGGGGAAATGCTGCAGAGATATGGCTAAAATGAACTGAAGTCACTTACACGTAGCCGCAAATTGCTGTGCTGGTATTCGGCCAGTGAAGTTCTGGCCCATGACCAGGTGTCCAGGCACAGCCAAAGGTCAAATCAAAATAAATAAAACAGGAGTTTCTTCCAGGGACATGTTATGGAGAGATTCTCAAAGCAGGATTTAAGAACAGAATCCTGCCTGTCCTTATATGCCTTAGCATGGACTGTGGACAATGAAAACACTGCCAGAACCTCTAAAAATCTTTAAACATAGTTAATGTAAGTGGGAAATGGAGAAGATTTAACTAAGACATAGGACAAGAACTAAGACATGTGGGGCTTTTCACAGCTCTGGCACATGTCTGCCTTGCAACTGGTGCATGCCAAGTTTTCAAAAGTGGTCAGAGCTAATGGCTGAAGCTTTAGCTGGTCCTGAGTAACAGCTTAAGAATTTGGCTTCATTTTATCTCATACTTTTACTTAGTCATTGAGAAGCAGCCATCACTCAGTGGTCCATGAGAGAGACTGCTATGGGAAACCCATGACTAATAGCTCTCCTTTGTCCCACTTGCTCATGTAAGCAGGTTTTTTGGAATAATATGTTGTGCAGTCTCTTGTGCAACAGTCCTGTCCAGCGTCTGTGCATGCAGAGAGATTGATTTCCCCAGTAGTGAGCACACTTTCCACAGATCTTTCATCAGGAATGCGTAGGTTGGAATCACTACGGTAAACACAACACTGTTTGCAGAGCTGAAGCACAATGAGTAAACAGGCAAAAATCAGGCAAATCTGCCATAACCTGAAGTAAACTGCAGAGCTGCCTCTTAGGACCTTTTCTAAGGGAAAGAGAAAATGTCACTGAGCAGTTTAGCCTATAGCAAGGGATACGGTGGTTTGCGCTGACTCTCAAGAAATCTAGCTAGCAGATTGTGACTTGGCAGTTCACTTCTACTTTGCCCGTTTCCCTGCTGCTCCAAGAATTGAGTAAACTGTGAGCTATCTGTCTGCACACGTCATAGCATATGCCTCCCTATGCACCAGAATTAGCACCCTGTTGGACAAGCTGCGTGGGCCAAGTCATTCACCCCTCCTGCCCACCTCAGCCTTTCCCAGGGTGCAGGAGCTCGGGACTCTGCAGAGAAAGTGATGGAACTCCCTTATACCTGCAAAGTAGGACATTCAAAGCTTCATCTGTATGAACCAGCTTCACTGCAGGCCTCTGTGGGAGCAGCAGTGGCACTGAGATTCAAAAGGAGTTGTCTATAAAACAAAAAGAAGTTTTATCAAATGTGCATTACTAAACATTCTCCAGAGAACACGGCCTGTCACAGAGATTTACCCCTGCAGCAGACAGATCAAACTATCAAAACTCCTTGTCACAGCACTCCTTGTCTCAATGCACCAGGAAAAAAGGCAAAGCAGGGAAAATAGGGGCCTTCTTTAGCCACAGCAGGTGCTAACAACCAAAAGAACTGGTTATCTACAAACTAAAAATAACCATTTATAAACATAGGCATCTCCAAAAAGTTTTATATCTACATGGTATAATAGGGATAGTCGCACAAAGCGACTAACAGGCAGGAGTTCCTAGAAGTGAAATCTCTGAGTTAGACACATATAAATCAATGTATCTCCATGGCCTTGAATGAGCTCACAAGCAATTACAGGCATACCTCATTTTATTGCACTTTGCTTTATTGCGCTTCGCAGATATTGCGTTTTTTACAAACTGAAGGTTTGTGGCAACCCTGCATCGAGCAAGTCTATTGGTGCCATTTTTCCAACAGCATGTGCTTGCTTCGTGCTTGCAAGGCTACAGCTGCCCTAGATAGTGACTCCTCTGATGGATCTGGGCAAAGTAAATTGAAAACCTTCTGGAAAGGATTCACCATTCTAGATGCCATTAAGAACATTTGTGATTCATGGGAGGAGGTCAAAATATACACATTAATAGGAGTTTGGAAGAAGTTGATTCCAACCCTCATGGATGACTTTGAGGGGTTCAAGACTTCAATGGAAGAAGTAACTGCAGATGTGGTGGAAATAGCAAGAAAACTAGAAGTGGAGCCTGAAGATGTAACTGAATTGCTGCAACCTCATGATAAAACTTTAACGGATGAGGAGTTGCTTCTTATGGATGAGCAAGGAAAGTGGCTTCTTGAGATGGAACCTACTCCTGGTGAAGATGCTGTGAACATTGTTGAAATGACAACAAAGGATTTAGAATATTACATAAACTTAGTTGATAAAGTAGCGTCAGGGTTTGAGAGGATTGACTCCAATTTTGAAAGAAGTTCTATTGTGGGTAAAATGCTATCAAATAGCATCGCATGCTACAGAGAAAACCTTCATGAAAGGAAGAGTCAATTGATGCGGCAAACTTCATTGCTGTCCTATTTTAAGAAATTGCCACAGCCACCCCAGCCTTCAGCAACCATCACCCTAATCAGTCAGCAGCCATCAGCGTCAAGGCTAGACCCTCCATCAGCCAAAAGATTACAACTCACTGAAGGCTCAGATGATGGTTAGCATTTTTTAGCAATAAAGTATTTTTTAATTAAGGTATGTACATTGTTTTTTAGACATAATGCTATTGCACACTTAATAGACTACAGTATAGTGTAAACATAACTTTTATATGCATTGGGAAACCAAAAAATTTGTGTAACTTGCTTTATTGTGATATTCGCTTTATTGCAGTGGTCTGGAACTGAACCCACAATATCTCTGAGGTATGCCTGTACATGTGACCTTAGAGATCCCAACTACATCCACACACTCTTCATTACAGAATCACAGAATCACAGGCTAGTTGAGGTTGGCAGAGATCATCTGGTCCAGCCTCCTGATCAAGCAGGGTCACCTAGAGCAGGTTGCCCAGGACTGTGTCCAGCTGGGTTTTGAATATCTCCAAGGATGGAGACTCCACAACCTTTCTAGGCAACCTGTTCCAGTGCTCAGCCACCCTCACAGTGAAGTGTTTTCTTGTGTTCAGATGGAGTTTCTTGTATTTCAGTTTGTGCCTGTTGCCTCTCTTCCTGTCACTTGGCACTGCTGAGGATAGTCTGGCTCTGTCTTCTTTGCACCTTCCAATCAGATATTTATGCACATTGATTAGATCCTTGCTGAGCTTTCTCTTCTCCAGGCTGAACAGTCTCAGTTCCCTCAGCCTCTCCTCATATGAGAGATACTCTAGTCCTTAATTTTCTTTGCAGTCCTTCACTGGACTCACTCCAGTATGTCCACATCCTTCTTGTACTGGGGAGTGCAGACCTGGAATTGGCACTCCCTCCACATTCTGGCAACACTTGCCCTAATGTAGCCCAGGATACCATTCGCCTTCTTTGCTGCAAGGGCACATTGCTGACTCATGTTCAATTCGGTGTCCACCAGGGCCCCAAGTCCTTCTCTGTAAAGCTGCTCTCCAGCTGGTTGGTCATCAGCCTGTACAGGTGCATGGAGTTATTCCTCCCCAGGTGCAGGATTTAACAGCATCTATAACTTAAATTAGAATGGGGAAATATTCTGAGCTGAGTATTTATCCAACACCCAGTCATCCATTAATCTGTCTGCTGTGTAAACAATCAGAAACAAGATGAACTGTGTATTTATTACATATTTCTGAATAAGTCAAGCCTTATTTCTAGGACAAACAGTAAACATTAAACCCTAAAGAACCCTTTGAGAAGTGCCTGCTGGAGGCAACAATGAAAAAGTAACATGATAGAAAATGAATACAAATCATTCATGAGAACAATTAAAAACAAACCGTGGGTGAGGTGCAGCAAAACAACACTGAAAACAGCCAGTGTATTCTTCTTGAGTATCTCTTCATTTACAGAGGGTGGAGTGGTTGTGTGCAACTTTATGAAGTACTATTTTGTGTTCTTCAGTGCAGCGAAGGCACACTAGATACAAAATCCAGTGAGACCTGCCCAACTGCAAATTGCAATTTATTCTGATGCTTCATGACTACAGCAGCCACTGAAGCAGAAATGCTACTCTGCTTAAAAATACTAGTGCAAAATACTAGGCCAGCTGATACATTAAGGACACTAGTGAAAGAAGGATAAATTAGATTCCCAAGGGCTGAATAATACTATACACCACTGATGTCTCTTACATTCACATGACCAGTTTGGAATCCTAAAATCAAGTCCTGAAAGAGTTACAGCACCAAAATGTTCACCGTTTGCGCCTAGTCTAACATCTTTGTTGATAACTTGGTTTCTTAGACAAGCATTGACAGAGATACTACTTGCAAATCAGGATGTTATGAGCATTTATTTCAGATGCCTTCAACTTTATGAAAATGCCTGTTTCAGGAAATGTTTTCAAAGCTGTTTCCTAAAAAATTTTCAGGTAAAAAGCTCAAACAACCAATGTGGACAAAGCTTTTTTTTTTTTTTAAGAGTCTTAAAATAACATCATTAAGCTTCAATAACTGATTTTTAAAAATTCAGCCTCCATCACGTGGTTGAGCATTCACTGGCCCAAATCTCCATCTTAAGACCTTTCGAGAGCTGATCTTGAAAACCATTTCAAGAGAGTAATATTCTTGTAAAAGATTTCAGCCTTCAGTGTGTCTCCTAGGTTGTTCTCAAGAAGATAAATCTATATTCAGTCAATAAAATTATGCTAGACTCTACAATCAGCATCATGTTTGACCTGGATTCATATTCAAGGGTATTTTTAGACTAGTTTCTTAAACAAGAAAAGTTTATGTGATTGTGTTCCCTCCATGTAAGTGTGTGTGTGTGTGTGTGTGTGCATGTGTGTGTATGTGTGTGTATGTGTGTGTGTGTGAGACTGCCTGTGTCTTAGGTCCCACCTACCTATTCCTGAACCCACTGCATAATTTCAGATACACTGACATTTGGATACACAGGGCATGGGTAGTTGAATAGAGCAAGACATTATTAGTGCTTCTACTGATAGAAATCAAATAAAGTCAGGTGTTTTTAGACATCACAAAATCCACACAGGCCAAAACCAGGCTTAATTCATTATGCCACTCCTAGATACAATATGTTATCATTTATTTTAATATTGCTACCAGTTTATGCAATATCATAAGCATACATAACACTTGGCATGTGCAAAGCATAGAACAAAGTTTCTGCCTCTATTTTCTTATTTTAAGTACCACTCCTTTCTTTTCAGTTTGGCAAATAATTTACTTTAGTAATATAAATATTTGAGCTGCAAACCACTAGAGCATTCAAAGACTTTGGCACTGTGTCACAGTCATGTATTATTTGCTTCATTACCAAAGGTAATTTCTATATTTTTATTAAGCAGCCTGCACCAGCTGTACTCAAGCTGATGGTAAAGCATACCAAACAAGCAGCAAATTCTGAATTGCAACCTACAAATTCAGCATTACCCACTACAAAAACTACAGTGCTCTGCAAAACACCTTTGATGTTGCAGTAAAGGCAAGCCCGTAATGGATATAAAATTGGACGTTGGAGACAGAAGCTGTTCTGCTATATCTCTAGCTGCCTGTTTCCAAATACACAGTTCTGCCCTCCTAGCCAAACAGACCCTTTGAAGGTTCAGTTCTGGAGAATGTACAAGATTCTCCTTTGCCTTCAAAACAGACCTTTCCTTTGCTTTCGCCACAAGCATCAGGAATATCTTCTCCCCTACTAGGTCTGCCAGCAAAAGCACATATATAACCACTAGCTGGGCCTTAGTAATGTCTCCAGAATCCAACTCTCCCAACAATGCTTTCATATTTTAGAACAAGAGAACTCCTCCATGCTCAAATGAGCACAACAGAACAGCAAAGCAAGGTGTAACCTACAGTGCAGACCCCTAGAAACTAGCTCAGCCGCCACCTGTTTTCATACAAAGGAAAAGGGCTTGAAGAGCATTTGACATCTCTAAGGTTTCCCCAGATTAGGAAAAGTCTCAGGAGATGGGCTCTCAAAATTAGGGGCAACAACACCCTCCTCTTGGGAACAGTGGACAGCAAATATGGTACCCTGAGCACTGGTTTGGCAACCTTCAGAGGCCAAATAAAAAGGACAAGAGGGGATGTATATGTGGAGGTATTGCATGTGACAGCTGCAGAGGACCTGAGCAATTTCTTTAAGGAAATGGAAAAGAAACTGTCAATCACTAAAACACTACTGGAAGGGAGATTTAACTTAACTCACAGACAGATTTCAATGGCTGAAGCCTGACTATGACAAGCAGCATGGAAATGTAAATGCAGTGGTTGCTAATGGGCATAATGAACAGGCAGGCAGCTCTGACAGCCTGTTCTCAGCTGGAAGCTATATTCCCTAGGGACTCCTTATCTTCCCCATCCACTTCTCTCAACAGCCATATAAATGCAGCAGGCAGATTTGCCAACCACAAGCATGTGACTGCTGGATAATGACAATATATGCCAGTTAGGGCCTTAGACAAAGCTGCTACCTGGACAAACTGAGGGAACCTGACTCCTCTGATTCCTCTCACCCACACTTTCACCTACTGCCAAGACATATGGCGAAAAGACACCTCTTTTGCTGTCAGCCCCATTTGCACTCTTCACTCACTTCTGTGAGTCTGCCTTTATTTGCCTCTTTAAAAACATACAAAGCCTGGTTTTATTTACTCAGAATGATGCTTTATTTTGTCCTATCATCCAAGCAACTGCTGTCTTGAAAATTCCCAACAGACTCCTCCTACAGACAAAGAACCACCAGCTGTGATGCCAAAGGTAAAGGTACATTCTTGAGAAGTCATGAAAGCAGAAAAACACATGCAAAGCAAATCACACACAGTTATGTGTTAAAAACTACAGGAATACTATGATGAAAATACATGTTATCCTAGCAAACAGACAGTTAGACCCCTCAATATGGCTGTTGAGCACATGTAACCTGATTCAATTTTCCCGTGCACTCTGGGCTGAAAATATGTAGTGCTTAAAATTCAGAGTATGTAACATGTGCCTAACATTGGAGAGCCACCAACCCCCAAGCATTGTGTTATTGTATATGTTTCTTCCTTAAAAATTCACACTTGCACACATAATGCCATGGTAAATTGCACTTAGTGTTGGATGTAGTTGCTGGCTAGGTGAGGTGGGATGCGCAGGTAATGTCACATCACCAGATGAGCCAGTATGTGGGTCTCACGTTGAGCAGTGCTAGCTGGAAATCTGGGGAAGGGCCTGCATCCCCACAGCGCTGCTGCCCTGCCCAGTGCCCTGACAGGAAACACGAGGATGCAGAGGAAGCATCCTTTTCCCTAAACAGCTCTCGAACGCTAGTTTATATTCTGCTGAGAAAGCTAGTTGCTTCTCTTTGCTGAGGCTCCTCCCTTCCATACACAGACACACACTGGAAGAGAGAGGGAGGAAGGGCAGGGGGGAGCGTCATGGTGTCTATTGAGATAGCAAGAGATCTGGGGCAGAGCCTGCCTCATGCTGTCGACTAAACATTGAGCCTTTTTAGTGCACTCAGATCCAAACACTAGCTGAGATATTTCAGCTCTTCTGTATAGTAATAAAAGCAACAATAACTACTAGAAAATAATGGCTGTATGTGTATCTAACACTATAACCATCCTCTCCTGCTCCCTTTTTTCCTGTTTACTAATTCCTGAACTACTAAAGATAATAGCTAATAATGATGATAATGTTGTGGAGCAGGGAAACAAAGGCATTTTAAAAACAACGCGTACAAAATGAACGGTGAGCTGCATGACAGCAATGGATGTGGAGCTCCTGAGCAGTAAAAACAGAATAAACCTCTGACCTTGCTGCTACTCGATGTTTAATGCTGATCAAAAGCATGAATGATTACCAAACTGTAAACTCACAGCTATTCAATGTATCTGCCTTCAAAATACAAAGGATAGTATCAGCCCTGATGGAATTTGGACTTGTGCTTCTCCAGAGGTTACCTATTCAAACCTGGCATGTAAATAATTAAACTTTCTCTACACATTTCCAAGATAGGAAGAAGAAGCATTATTATTTAGGGTTCAGTGTAACTACGCATAATCTTGGCCCTCCTTCTATCTTCCGAAATTACTACAGACGCCGCTGTAGCCTGTCTGAGTTGCATCCACGCAGCAACTCTTTTCACAATCAGGAATCAGCCATATTCAAGCACCGATTCCAGATAGCCTCCCTAACCGGTTATGTTTTAGTGCTTTCTGGGGACGCGCTTCAGGGCCATGGAGTGCCCAGAGACATGGGGCAGGCCCGAACCCCCAGCAAATGCAGCACCTTGTTCCTGGGCATCCTGCAGCAGCAACAGCCGTGAGGAATTACTTACTCAGGCTGCTCAGGGTTCCTGCCCACACTGGAAAAAATAACTGCTCTGACCATTTGCTGGAAGATAACACTTACAGCTTACAGCATAGAAAAACACACCTCAAGGCCAAGGTTACCAAGTGAGTATTGAAAGAGGGTTATGTTTATAGCCAAACTCATCACTGAAAGATTACAAACTTGCTCAAGAACACACTGCAGATAGGACACAAGGTTATCTATCTGAGAATATAAACATATATTATTAGAATGCCCATTTTTTGCAGGATTACATTTTAAATACAGGTATTAAGATCTTAACCAGAATTTTGATTTTGCTGCATTACATATCACAGGCATTAATTCTTTGTTATTTTTACTAAAACCCACTCAGGCAACAAAGAACAAACTTGAATTTTTCAAGGCTGAACTGAACCATAATAAAGCATTCCTGTGATAAGGGAACACACCCTAAGATCCATTGCTGAAAACTTTCTATTCTCAGTAACTAAACCACTTCCAAAACCTGACTTGCTAATGCCAGCCAAAATGTCTTAGTTACAAGAGGGGAATATAGATAAAAACTGCTTAGTTTATAACAGTGAAATGCAAAGCACTCAAGCGTTCTGTATTTTGAAGGTCACACAAGCAATGTGAACTATGAACTTCAGGATTCATGAATCCATGACATTTTAAAGTGGGAGGAGAGGAAATATTTTTCTGTCTTGTCCAAGCCACTAGATACAAAAATGAACAAACTACAAGTACTTTGATTCAGTAAAAATATTTGGGATTCAACACTGAATCTTAATGAATTGTTCTGGTGAGAAAAAAATCAACAACTAGGCACCAAGAAGACAATAATCCACAGCTTCAATCTACTTTGTATGATCAGAGAGAATATTTTCTGACTTCATTTGTATGGGACCAGTACCTGCCTTTTGCAGTAGGAGCACTATTTTAAAAGGTACCTCTTAACGATGTCAATTTATATACTATAAAATAAAAATTTAATCTGTCTTTATGCTACTAAATCATAACTCTTTGGAGTTATTCATTATGTCAAATAGCACCAAATCAAGGGTCTCTGTTTCCCTTTTGCTGCACAATAAAGTGGTGTTGGCAGCAGTATATTTTAACACTTGCAATTTATTAACCTCAGAAGTGTTGTAGCTTGAAACTAAAGCCACAGAAAGGAGGCATTTAGCAAGTTATACATGCTGCATATTTTCACAGCAGAGGAGTTCCTGCTGTGCTTTTCTTGCCTCCTACATTTTTATGATTTTTCTCCTCCCAGTAATTGCCAAGTCTCATATATTTTGGAGAGATACTTCCTTATTTTGCACTAAACCTCTTTATCATGTTTTAAAAAGCGTTGCTGTGTATGTGTCAAAGAGACATTTAAAATACCCTGAAGAATTTTTAACTTTTTCAGATGGAGATAGTGAAGTCCAAGACAGTCGTGCATGACATTTTACAGGACGGTGTCCTGGTTACAAACACTTGCTATTCCATAGGCTGAGAAGAGACGTATAACTAAGGCAGCAGCCATGATGTAGGAGGGTCTTGGTAGAAGAAAGCGTTGTGAGAAATGCACATTCATCTCTGGTATCTCTGTTCCTCTGCTGCTGCAGCCAAGGGAACACATTTTTCATTACAGTGTGTCACTAAACATGTTTGTAACGATAGCCCTGCTTTTTTCTAGGAAAATCACATTTATCAGACAACTTTGTATTTTAGTGCTGTTCTTTTGCATATCAGACAAAAAATATTCAAGATGCTCTTAAAGGTTGAACAGGAGGGGTGTTTTCTCTGACCACATCAATATGATTGATCAGAGCGAGCCGAGAAATCTGTTTCAAAACTAACTTAGGACAGGAAGAAAGTTAGAGTACATGGTATTATTTATTGTCATTACTAGTTCTATCTCATTCCCTCTTTTTCTCTCCACACCCACATAGCCATCAAGAAGCTTTAGAACATTATTCAGTAAAGCACAGTGACAGAAACCGAGGAAACTGGTTCTGCCTCCGAGTATTTATAGGAGAGTTGTTTCATCACTTGATGAAGCCTACAGGAGCGCTTTGCCACTTGAACATTACTTGTGTTCAAAAATGTCCAGAATTCCTGTGAGATTGGAAGACTGAAAATCTTAATGACTGGGAAAGAAGAAGATGGAAGAGAATGGAACACGGAAAAAAAAGAAAAAGAAAAAAGACCTGAGTTTTCTGTTTTTTAAAGAGAAGAAGGGCTGGCAACATTTTGCAGTGGGACTAGACCGTAAGCACGCAGGGATTTGTTGCTCCGTGCAATACACAAAGGCAGCCTAAGCACCCAGGGCTATTCAGCGCCGAGCCTTTATGACAGCAAACTCAAATAATAGGCTCTTTCCCCCGCACCCCGACAGGCGGCCGTACAGGAAGCACACAGCACATTCAGCACTTTAATTGTTTTAAGTGATCTGTAATATAAACGACTCGCTGCGACGCCAAGCGCGCGGTCCCCGCAGGGCTGTTGCAGGCGGCAGCCGACCCGAACCTTCCTCCCGTCAGCGCCGCGGCGTCGCTTCCCCACAGCCGAGGCCCCAACGCCCCTCCGAGAGCCGGGGCCGGGGGGGCGGGCCGCGATGGCGACTGCACGCGCGGCACCGGGAACCTCCGGCCGCCCGGGCCCCGCTCGGCGGCACCCCCGTGCGCAGAGGCGGGGGGGGGACGAGGCGGCGGCGAGCGGGCCTCAGGCCGCCCTGGAGGAGCGAGCGCCGCCGGGCTCCCGCCGCTCGCCGCCCCGCAGGGAGGTGCCACAGCCGGGAGGGGAAGCCGAGGGGCCCCTCCCTGCCGCGCGACGCGGAGCAGCGCTGGCCGGCGCGGCGGAGAGGCAGGTCCCGCAGCACCGCGAGCGGGAGGGGAGGGCAAGGGGCGCCCCGAGAGCCGCGGGGAGCCGGGGCTGGGGGCCGAGGGGGCGGCGGGGCCGCGGCTGCCACCCGCCGCGCTCAGCACCGGGCCCTGCCGCACTGACTCATCCCTCGCCCCTTCCCCGCACCCCCACCCGTGATCTCGCGAGAGTTGGCCGAGGTAGACGCGATGTCCTTTGGGGCGCTGGTGGGGGGAGGGAGCGGGGGGTAGGGAAGCGAAGCGAGGGGGTGTCTTGATTGATGGCGGCCGCCGCCAGTGGGTTGGGGGTACGGCAAGCCCTGAGCCAATAGCTTCGCCTCAAGGCGAGCGGCGAGCCAATGGTGGGGCTGGGGAGGCGGGGCGCGCCGCTGGCTGATTGATCCCAGCTTTGGCGTTGTTCAGTCAGAGCGAGAACATTCTAGAGGTGAGTACGGGGCGGCCATTGCCGGGGTCCCATCAACCGCCCCCTTCTGCCTGAGCTGCGCGTCGGCCGCCGCCTCTCCCTCCCCCCTTCCCTTTCTCCCCCCTCCTCCTCCCTCTCCTCACAGGTGTCGCCACTAACGATGCCCCTGATTGTGTTTTGCACGCAGATTGCCCGGCGCCGCTGTCCCTGCTGATCCCGCCCGCCCCAGGACGCTCGGACCCGGAGGCTGCGGCGTCCGCCTCCGCCTCCCTCTTCGTCTGGATATAAGCGCCCCCACGGCCCTGTTCTCCTCTCACACTCGGCTTCGTCGCAGCCCGGGGCGAGCAGCGTTGGGTTTATGTCTTTATTGGACGAAAACGGTGAGTATCCTCACCGCGCTAGAGCGGGTGGGTGAGTGGGGGGAATCGGGGGTTGAGAGGAGGGTTTGGATCGGGAGGAGGGGGGTGCGGCGGCTTAGCAGTCTGGGCTGGGGCGCCGCATTATCGATAAGCGGTTGATGGCAGGAGAGCTTTCGTATAACGAAATATCCGGGATCGTGGTGGTGGTGGGAAAGAGATAAGAAAAATAACGTTTCAATTACCCTCCTTTGCGATTTTTTTTTTTATTATTTATTTTACCTTGTCGTCCCCCCCCCCCCCCCCGCAACCATGCGACGAGACAAGATGGCGGCGGCTGGGGCCGCGCCTCCCCGTGCTGTGGGTGGGAAGGGAGGGGGCGCGAGGCGGGGGGGAGCTGTGGCGCAGTTACAAACCCGCAGCGTGGGGGAGGGGGCGCCTCCTCTCCGAGGCTTAGCCCCACGGCGGGGGGGAGTAGGAGGGGGAGCCGCGGAGCGTCCCCCTTTCGCTGCTGGAGAGCGCATGCGTGGCTGGAGGTGACCTCCCCCCATCTCTTTTAAGGCTGACTCAGTACTTAATTGCTGCATTTGTGACTCATCATAGGCCTGAGTGGGGCGGGGGAACAGTGCTCTTAAGCGGGGAGTCTGTCCGCCTTCCCGCTTTTCCCCTGTGCGGAATGGGGGGGGAGGGGGGCGGGAGGATGCTTGGGATGAGGTGTCCTAGGGACCAGGAGAGGGAGCTTCAGTCTGCAGTAGACAAAAGCGGTAGTCTGGAAGGAGGGGAAACCGCACATTCTTTCTGAGAGCTCATGCTCAGTCACCGAGATACCTGCTTCCTCAATGCTTCGGCAGGCACGTGGTCAGATCACGTGGTGGCTCTTTTTAGATGTAACCGGGGAAGGAAGCTTCAGGCTTGAAACAAAATCAATGGTGCGTTTTTTCCTGAAGGGTAAAACTGCATCTAGACTAATGTAGAATACACATATATACAATTCTGTGTATGTTTTCTTTATGTAAAGGGTTTGTAAACCTTATCTGAGGGACTCAGGCTGTGTGGAACCAATAAACATACTGTTATGCATAAATACTAAGAATAGTTATTTTAGTGTGTCAGTGCTTCTGTCATTAATGGTAACAACATGATGATGTGTCAGAATAACCGTGCTGTAATCAGGGCTGTCTGTCTAGTCAACTCAACCAGTTGTGGCTTAAGTAATCGTCTGATTAGAGACACATGTTAATTTTAATATATAAATACTGCTTAAGGTAACTTTAATAATAGGATTCATCCTCCTTCCCCTTCCTCCCCCACCCCT
>NW_020450760.1:1016970-1036228 GCF_003343035.1 Apteryx rowi | reverse complement strand
TGCTGCACTGCTCTGTACCTCTGCATTGCTAGGCTTTCTACAGTGAAGCAATATGTCAGACTTTATCAGGCTTATTGTTAAGTCAAAACTCAACAGAAGCTGCTATGAGAATCCATAATTGAGAGGGAGAATTACCTAATTTTCAACTCTTTTCCACTCCGATCAAAAAAACTGGTAAGCCATGTAAAAATTATGTTGGACTACAGATTGCTGCTGCTTCATCTCACTGATATTTCTCAACATTCTGACAAACTTCAGTTTATGTGATAAGTTCATGCTATGATGCGGAATTTGAAGCTGTTTTCCAGATCTTTCTCCTGCTTCCCTCTGCCCTGCAGCCTGAAGCATATCACATGACCCTCTTGGTGCAAGTGACATTGGTCTACATAATAAATCAAGCAGTGTTCCTTTCTCTTCCTTTGTGATTGCAGCAGTCGTTCAGGAGTTAGATGTACAGAAAACATTCTTAAGCTGTTTAAATCTTCTTTGGGTAGTAAGAAAAAGAGGGTGGAGGGTTCTGTGGTTTAGATGAGGGAATTATATCAGCAGTACAATTCAAGGCTACTTATTTTCCACAAGCTGAAAGTCATAGAAAGCCACAAGATAAATAACTTTCTCTAATTACAGTTCCTTGTATAGCTCTGTGGCAAGACCTAATGGGTGCACATCAAGGTAAACTTCATTTCTTCTTTGTTTATTAACACTTGCAGAGCTGTTGCGCAGCCACTGGTACCTGTATTGGGGAAACATAGCATACAAGCAAGAACCTTACAGCCTCAGTGGCGAAAATTTTTTCATGTCAGAGACCGAGAACTCTTGCAGTCGTTTATGTCATCCCGTCTTCTCCAGACAGAAGATACCAAAAAACTGCAATCAAAGATCTCTTCATCTTATTGATAAAGCTACTAATAAGGCAAAATGTCTGTCAACGTCAACCGCAGTGTTTCAGATCAGTTCTATCGCTACAAAATGCCCCGTCTGATTGCCAAGGTAACTTACTAACCATTACTGGTAAATGGGTAGGGTTTCACTTTGCTCTCTAAATAGAAGAGTTGAGGTGTGAGGTAATGATATCAGTGCTTAGTCAGCCAGCATAGGACAAGGAAGAACTCTGGTCCTTTCAGTCCACACTAGCTGTGCATTAGCCCTTTTAAAAAGGATACACTTTTAAAAGCAGAACACTGATATAGTGAAATGGGAAATACTGGGTTTGGCTGTTGTGGTTGTTTAACCATAAAGCACTTTTTTCTTTTTTTTTTTTTGTTTTTTTAAGGTTGAGGGCAAAGGAAATGGAATAAAGACGGTTATAGTCAACATGGTTGACGTTGCAAAGGCGCTTAATCGGCCTCCAACGTGTAAGTAGTCTGTGGAGTGATAGGGCATCGTTTGACTTGTGCTCTTTATATTGTTTGGAGTGGTAGTGTGAAGTGGCTAATAAAACATTTGATTATAATAGCTCTTCCTTTCAAGACTTGTAAGACAGAAATGTGATTATCCCAGGACAGAATTGTAAATGCAGGAAGGTGGGGATGAGAATATATCAAGTGGTAAAGTGGTGGGTGGGTGTTTTGTTTGGGGGGGGGGGRGGGATGTTTCTGGATTGAGGCATTCTTGTTTTGTTTTGCAAGGGAATCCCTTTTGTGGCAGTTCATATTTCCTTACTGTTGGCTTTGCATTAAAGAGCTGTGAGAGCTGTTGTCTATTAGTCTACTTTCTTTTCTTTAAGATCCTACCAAATTTTTTGGTTGTGAGCTGGGAGCACAGACCCAGTTTGATGTTAAGAATGACCGTTACATTGTCAATGGATCTCATGAGGCGAATAAGCTGCAAGACATGTTGGATGGATTCATTAAAAAATTTGTTCTCTGTCCTGAGTGTGAGAATCCTGAAACTGATCTGGTGAGTACTTTCTGTCTTCAGCATAACACTACAGAAACACCACACCATTTTCATAAACCTGAAGTGTAGAGTTAGATACCTGACTTTAATATCAATTCAGAGGAGATAATCTCCCCCCTTGTGGGGACTGTCTGGGAAGGCTTCGCATCTATAAAAGTGTACAACTTTGCCACTTCCAAACTAGAGGCTCTCTGTTGGAGCTGATGAAAGCACTTAAACCTCTGGCTTAATCTTGCTGAGATTTATGTAAATATTAGATTTGGGCTTTAATGCATTCCTGTTCTGTAAGCAGTATTTTAACCAGAGTTTGTTCCTTCTTGCAGCATGTCAATCCTAAGAAACAAACTATAGGTAACTCTTGCAAAGCCTGTGGCTATCGAGGCATGCTTGACACAAACCATAAACTCTGCACGTTCATTCTCAAAAACCCACCTGGTGAGTGCATTGTTTTCTTTTGGTGGGGGTAGGGCAAACTTCTTCAGCATGAGTGCTGTTAATCGAGTAGGAAAGCAAATAGCTAACATTTAATTAAACTGTAAAAAGGCTCCAGGCTGCTCCTAGAATTTGTAGTTAACAATGAAGTACTTGTGTTCACAGTTACAGGATCACACTATGACAGCTCATGCTGGATCCCTTTCAAATAGCATCTGAAATGCATATGCAGGGCATAACTCGGTAGGAAAAGAGCTAGTCTGCAGGTGACCATTGCAGTCTTCTCCTTAAGTCAGTATAAAGCAGAAAGCTTTAGTAAGAGCATCTCAGTATCTCACTACCTCTAATAAAGTGTTCTGTGCAAGCAACACTCTGTAGTAAGCATCTGGTTGCCTGCTGCAATTTAAGCTTGCTAGAATAGAAAAGTCTAACCTATTCCAGGGGTCTCTGCTTTGTGAGGTCACCTGTTATATGGACTTGAACAGCCTTATGTCTCAGTGAGAAACCAGACTTTCAGTGGAACTACATGTTCTCCCAGCAGGTGTAGATCTGTCCTGAATAAGTCTGGGAAAGAGTACTGTACATGTGCTGCTAATATGAGCATTGAAACTGGTTTATCCAGGAATTTGTTAGAGATGTAATAGTGCAAATACTTTATTTGGCGAGGTAGAGAATGCTAAAATGCTCAAGTTCACTTCCAGAGAGCGGTGACACTGGTACAGGAAAGAAGGAAAAGGAAAAGAAGAACAGAAAAGGCAAGGACAAGGAGAATGGTTCTGTGTCTAGCAATGAGACACCTCCCCCACCACCACCAGAGGAGATAACTCCTCCACAGGTTGTGGTAAGTAGAAGGGGAAGTGGGGGGATGAGGGTGTGTAGTGTCTTAGTCTGAATTTAAATCCCTCATTGACTTTGCTGGTCAACGCTGTATCAAAGTCTTCGTATATTAAGGATTCTTCTGCTAGAGTGGAAGTATCCCTGTCCCTCCCCTATAGCAGTGTTACCAGCTCTTCAGTAATAGCATGCATGTCCCAAGCTAAGTGACAGCTGCATAACCTTAAGTGCTTTCAAGAGAGACCTGGATTGTATCTTATGAATGTAACCCTACAGATGGCTATAAAACTCATAATTGCCTCCTAACTGTATCCTTTGTCTCCTGTGACTTGCAGATTATGGCGTAACTGTTTCCTTAGGGAAAAGTCAAAATTATTTGCCTATAAAAGTGCTCTTGGATCTGTATTTAGAGATGACACTCAACTGTTACTAAACCTGTAGTAACATTGTGTGAACTCCATTTTAGGAGGAGGAGGATGATGATGACTGGGGTGAAGACACAACAGAAGAAGCCCAGAGGCGTAGAATGGATGAGATTAGTGACCATGCAAAGAACCTCACACTTAGTGAAGATCTAGAAAGAACAGTGGAAGAGAGAGTCAACATATTATTTGACTTTGTGAAGGTAAATATTCTCTAGCTTATCACTTGGTAGCCACTCTGTTATAATTCTTTAAAATGCTGTTGAGAGAGTAATTAAAAGGTTTTTGTTTGGATAGAGGGGGAGGGGCACTCCTTCCCTGCTGCGCCCCCAAGCCCTTCAACCTTAAAGCTTGAAAGGTTTTATCTAAGTACTGGTTCTCCCAGTGGTGGGGAAGGAAACTGCAATAGAGCACTGACACAGACCTCAGTAGCAGTTAAAATGTAATTTACATCTGTTACTGTCTTGCAGAAAAAAAAGGAAGAAGGTGTCATTGATACTTCTGACAAAGACATTGTAGCAGAAGCAGAGAGACTGGATGTAAAGGCTATGGGCCCTCTAGTTCTGACTGAAGTCCTCTTTGACGAAAAGATTCGTGAACAGATACGGAAATACAGGCGTCACTTCCTTCGTGTAAGCACAGTCCAGTTCTGTTCCTAGTATAGCAACTGTTGCTTTGTCTTCTGTAATAACTACTTGAGTCGGTCCTAAACTGTAGTTTTAGTCTTTAAACTGCTGCTTGCTTTTTAACTAGGAAAACTGAGAGTGGTAGTAAGAGCTATTGTAATTTTTGCTATCTCATTGAGTTGAGAGAAGAAGAGAAGCTTGTTCTGGGGAGAAAAAAGCTAACTGGATTTTTTTTTTTTTTTTAATCACTATTCTAGTTCTGCCACAACAATAAGAAAGCTCAGAGGTACCTTCTCCATGGCTTTGAGTGTGTGGTAGCCATGCATCAGTCTCAGCTTATTTCTAAAATACCACATATTTTGAAGGAAATGTATGATGCAGATCTTCTGGAAGAGGAAGTCATCCTTAGCTGGGCAGAAAAGGTGAGAGGTAGTATTTCATGGGCTCTACCTGCCAAATGCCTGAATGTAACAGTGTATCTGGCCTCTCCATTCTGGTAGAGCTTCTTGTGCTGATGTCTTAACTCAAGCTAGTTGTTTAAATTGCTGTCTGGGAGAAGCTTGTGGTTAAGAAATGGGTTGTTCCAAGGCAGTGAAGTGAGTTTAGACTTCTAGTTAGGCTCACTGTATTTGGGAATGATCTGATGTAAATTCCTTCAGCATTTAAACTAGATCCATGTGCCCTTCTGTCTTCTAGGCCTCAAAAAAATATGTTTCAAAGGAGCTTGCCAAAGAAATTCGTGTCAAAGCAGAACCATTTATTAAATGGCTAAAGGAAGCTGAGGAAGAATCTTCCGGTAATGAAGAAGAAGATGAAGATGAAAACATTGAGGTAGGAAAGGCTCATACCCCATAAACAACTTCAGGGTTCTGTTTCTGTGCACTGAAATCTTGAGCTATGCAGTGTACTCTACTGTATTGCTTTGTGTATGGGAAACTGGAGGAGTTTCTCAGGTCTAATGATTCCATCTTGTAAGAGCATAAACTTTAGTGTTTCTGCTTCAGGTAAAGAGAGTTGATCTACCCAAGATCCACCTGTACTTTAACAAAAAGGATCTTGGTAGCCAAAGGACCACTGTTGCAGAATAGTACAGGCAGACTCTTGCACAGTGTTCCATATAATGGAAGATGGACAGTAGATAGTATCATAAAGCCTTGTGTTTTTTAGAAGAGCCTCTGCCCAGTTAGCAAAGCTGCTTAAAGGACAAATAACTGATGTCTCATACATAAGGACTAGGTAAAAGCTGTTAGCTACACTCCAGCTGCCTGGGTGGGTGGCTGTGTGTGTGGTGTGAGCTAGGGGTTTTGTTTTGTTTGGAAATGGTAGTTATTCCTGGCCCTGGTTGTGAGAGACGCTGTTTTTGACGCCATGCACACTCACACTCTCTTCCCCCTGTCTTTCTATGTTAAGATATAGCTGCTGTTTCAGCATGCCTGAGTTTAGGTTTAACGTATGGTATAGTTCTACTGGAATATGCTGTCCAGTCTAGTTCAGAATGTAGAACAGCGTGCTAAACAGGTTTTGGCAATAGGCAGGAGAACTGTTGAGCCAGCAGGTGTTTGCAACTCCTGGTGTTAAAGCAAAACTATGCTAGTACTTAATGGCGGTAGATGCTGTAGTAAAAGTGAATATTTTGTCTCCACAGGTGGTGTACTCCACAACTGCCAGTGTACCTAAAGTTGAAACTGTGAAGCCTGCAAACACTAAAGATGATGATATTGATATTGATGCCATTTAAAGTGATGCAACATAGCTTCCAGTATAACGATGCAAACTTCTCTGCATTTTTCTGCCAGAAGTGTGACTTGTATGTGCACAAGCTGAAATGGCTTAACATCCTGCTACTTTGTACTCAAATATGTATCTTTTTACTGTGACTGGTCTTGTGTAACTAAGCCTAATACCAAGGAGTCAGCACATCAGTGAACTGATCTAGTTTGCAAATGGCATGTTATGTTTTGTTTTTCTAACTTGTGTTGGACACATACTTGGAGCACATTTATACAGTTGTGGAAATAAAGGATTTGGTTTTGGTCAATCTTCATTTATGCCTAACTCTTAATTTCTTTTCCAAGTAAGTATTTGCACAACTTGAAGAGATTGTTATTACAGTCAGCCATGTCATTACAGAACCATTATTGCAACTATAGTAGCAACAAAGTGTCTTGGACTGAAAATGTGCAGAGTTTGAGAGGAAAAAGACATGAGCCTCATCTCTTAGATGAGATGCTTTTCTTAAAAATATTTTAAGCTAGATATCTAAGCTAGCTTTAGAGGTTAGAGTGCATTAGCTTGAATCAACAAGCAGCCTCTGAGCTGAGGGAACAATTAAGAGCAGAAACTTCACTAAGGACAAAGGGATAAGCTTAAAGTGCACAGACAGCTCTTTGTTTTAAGAAGTCAGCACGTGCATTCTGATAGTTCCAAGATGTGTGCATATATATATATATTTTTTTTAGCAATTCGACTTAGTTTTTAGTGTTTTCATTGCTCATAGATGAGGAACTGCTTGCTGTATGGATTCACTAGAAATAAGCTAAACCACAGCTGTATACTTAAGCACTTGTGCTGTACTGCTGTCAATCGCCATGAGTGCTGCTGTGCTTAACTGTAGCCAGACAGTCTGAGGCAAGGGGGGGTGAGCGCAAGATGTGTTCCCTTGTGAACCCTAGAAGCTGACTTACAGAGCCTTGTAAGGGATCTTGTAAATGCTGACTCTGAGGTACCTGTTTAGCTTGGAAATAAGGTACAATAAAAAAACAAAGCTATCTTACCTTGTATCTGTAAGCCAATTTTGGAAGTGTGGAACATCAGTAATATCTTTTTTTTTTTTTTTTTAATGAGAAAGCAAAATCCTTAAATTTACCTGGTAGGAAGAAGTGGATTGAAGTAACTTGGTGAGCAAGGGTTTTGACCTAGAAGCACTGGTAAAAGGTTTGCCTGCCTAAACGCTTTGTTGCACAGCTTTGATGCACTTCGAACACCCCCTGACTCCCATGATCTTTTGTGCCCTAGCAGCATATTTACTTCCACCACAGTCGTCTCTTTTTAAGAGAATGATAGTCTTGTGAGATATGGTATTACAAGCTCTGAGGCAATCAAGGCTCCAGTACAGGATGAGCTGCTTTTTCTAACCAGATTGCTTCAGCAGAAATCATGATCAGAGGAAACAAAGACTTTGATTATGATGGTAGTGATTTGAGCTTCATATTATGTTTTGGAGAGGAAAACCTGAAGTAGGCTTAAAAATGTCCTCTTGTGTCCCAGGCAGTCCTGAGATTAAACTCATTTCACACTAGCAGGTCTGACAAGCAGCATTAAGGAAGATAGGGTGAAGTTACAGTAGATCATGAAATGTTTGGATGTGGTTTTGGTTTGTTCATGTATTTTTTCTAAGCTTTGTTTTGTTTGTTGAAATTAAGGGTCGGGGGGGGAGAGTCCCAGCTTCCCCCCCCCCCCAAAAAAAAAAAAAAAAAACACCATGTTTTCCTCTATATTGGTTTTGTGCTGTATTTTAAGAACCTGTCAACTTTTTTATGCTTTGTGGGAAGAGAGAACCTCTTCCTCCTGGGGCAGATACACACCTCCATTGTCTAATAGTAATAGTCTCCAGGTGTGTGTCCCTGATAGTTACTTAAATTCTCCAGTAGGAGGTGGGTGCTTGTACCTGGCGTGAGTTCCTTGGGTAGGACTTTGCATCTGTTTTACTATTCTGAGCAGATTTCCTGCTTACAGAGGGAGTAATGGGAAGTCTTGCACTTTTCCGGGATTGTGTATTGGCTGTAATGCTGAGAAATACTGAGGCCCTTAACCCTGGCTGCACAAGAAAAGAGTTTTCTCTGCAGCCTGGGCAATACAATCTTCTAGTTCTCTGAACCAAATTCTTAGCTAGTGTAGATCAATGTGCTTCATCAAAATAATGAGTTCATCAGTGCTGATTGCTTGCAGATGTGGCCCTGCGATTTTATCCTGATACTGTCTCTCAAATGTCATTGGAAGGCTTCTGTTTAAAGTAAATTTTACATGCTGTTGATTGTCATGCATCATGATGCTGTGAAGTCTCATTCAGAGTGTAGGTTTTTGGGGATTTTTGTTGTTGTTGTTAGTTTGGGGTTTTTTAGATCAGATTGTAATTTTAGGCTGCTGCCAAAAGAGGCAGTTTCATTTTCTGTCATCTTCAGCCATGCATGCTTGTTCCTTTGCGTGCATTGGATCTGGTGACTATCAAGCTACTAGCAAAACAGACCTGCTTGCTCCAATAAGAAATGAGCCCAGCAGAACACATCTTTCCATCAGATCAGTGAACTTAGTCTTACAAAGCTGTATGAGGGATAGATCTGGTGTAAATGTGGTGGGAGCATGCAGCCAGTGAAAGTGTTCTCTCGTGCTCACATGTAGGTCAGATCGAGTACACTGTAAGTCTGTACCCTAATATTCAGATGGAGAGGAAGGGGGTTTGGTTTCTTGGAACACTGAGGCCCCTAGTAACAGAATCTGAAGTTCCTGGCACCGAGTTACACTTCTCTCCCTATTTTTGCATATGTATCAATGTTTCCATCTCAGACAGTAAATTGGGGATTCCACCACCTAATCATAGAAATGAGTGTTCATTTTGTTACCATTTCTTTAGGGAAGGAAGAAGTCTGATTTTGAATGTTTCCTTGAGCCTTGAATTTATTGCTGCTGCTATCTGATAAAAGTAACAAGTATGTCTTCAAAAGGCAACTTGGTACTTAGATACAATCTGCCTGAAGCTTCAAAGAAACTCCTGGCACCGGGAAAGGAAATAGTAAGTGTTCATTGATTTCCCTCACTTCAGACGATGCAGTCTGTGTTTAAAAACCTCAGCATGAATGCAGTCATCTGGCAGGTGGACAGGTCTAGCGGTAGGTCCATTAGCCTTGGTTTTATAAATCCTGATCTCCCTCTGTGAGCCTGCAATGTGGAGCTTTAATGCAGCTTGACAATCTTCATCAGTGTCTTCCCTTCATCCAGCACAACAGGGAGTGTCTCTGCTGACAGGTTTGCTTGATAGCATCACAGCAGCACAAACAGATGAAAGGAGCTGAGTGTCTTGAACTAGGATTTGAAGTCCTGATTGTTGTTAAACATAAGAGAAGCAGAATTGCCTGTTGTTACTCTTATCTGTGAGAGCCTAAAATTTTTCATGAGAGGTCAGGGCCTTATTCAGCTGGATAGGTAGATATGTATTATATAAAAGGATGCTCTTTGCTCCCAAGAGCACACAGTCCAGATTTGTAATGAGGCAATGGCTAAGGATAAGGGGAAAGTGACTTGAAATAATTGTGGTAGGCACAGTAGCACACTAAACACTTCTTAATTCAGCTACTACTGGCTGAATGGCAGAGCTCAGAGAGTTGTGATCAGTGGCGCAGAGTCTAGTTGGAGGCATGTGGATAGCAGTGCCCCCCAGGGGTCAGCGCTGGGTCCAGTCTTGTTCAACTTCTTCATCAGTGACCTGGATGAAGGCACAGAGTGCACCCGCAGCAAGTTTGCTGATGATCCAAAACTGGGAGGAGTGGCTGATACGCCAGAGGGCTGTGCTGCCATTTAGAGGGTCCTCGACAGGCTGGACAGATGGGCAGGGAGGAACCTCATGAAGTTCAACAAAGGCAAGTGCAGGGTCCTGCACCTAGGGAGGAAGAACCCCGTGCACCGGGACAGGCTGGGGACTGCAGAGAAGGACCTGGGAGTCCTGGTGGACAACAAGCTGGTCCTGAGCCACCAATGCACCCTTGTGGCCAAGAAGGCCAATGGTATCCTGGGGTGCATTAGGAAGAGCATTGCCAGCAGGTGGAGGGAGGTGATCCTCCCCCTCTACTCACTCCAGATGCAGCCTCACCAGGGCTATCCGGAGCCCCAGTTCTGGGCTCCCCAATACAAGAGAGACATGGAGCTACTGAAGCAAGTCCAGCAGAGGGCTACTAAGATGATTAGGGGACTGGAGCATGTCTCATATGAGGAGAGGCTGAGAGAACTGGGCCTGTTCAGCCTGGAGAAGTGAAGGCTGAGGGGGGATCTTATCAATGTGTATGAGTATCTGAAGGGAGGGTGTAGAGAGGATGGGGCCAGACTCTCTTACAGTGGTGCCCAGTTGCCCTATCGGACGAGAGGCAACAGGCCCAAACTGAAACCCAGGAAATTCTGTCTGAACATGAGGAAAAGCTGCTTTCCTGTGAGGGTGACTGAGCACTGGAAGAGGTTGCCCAGAGAGGTTGTGGAGTCTCCATGCCTGGAGATATTCAAAAGCTGTCTGGACAAGGTCATGTGCAATGTGCTCTAGGTGACCCTGCTTGAGCAGGGGGGTTGGACTAGATGATCTCTAGAGGTCCCTTCCAACCTCAACCATTCTGTGATTTACCCTTGCAGTGGTAGGTAGTGGCTGTCCCAATCAGTATAATCACAATGTGAAGCTCCCATAGAGTTCATCTTTTTGAACAGGGAGCAGTTTATTATGTGGGGTCACTTGCACGAGGCATTGCAAACGTAGAGTCAGTCTTCTGTCTTACACTGCTCTCACCCACGCACCCTGGCTCCTTTCATTCAAGAAGGTCAGTGTTCTCTGCAGACAGACATTAGGATGCTGGTAAGCATCTTTGCCTTTGTTTTGCATATGGCAAAGCAAAAACCAAAGCTGCTGGGCATGTTGCCCAAATGCATTCCTGTATTGTAGTCTTATTTTTATGCACGAGACTATCATTCCTTCCCCTCAAGATCTTTCTTGTTCTTTGAGTTGAGAAGCTCATTAAAAGATCCTAACCTCCAGCAATGTCAAACAACTCAGCAGATGTGTCACTGTCTAGATGTACCATAGTTTTTTAAAAAGCTGATTTATGTCTTAGGGGATAGGGCACAACTGGAATACTCCCACAGACTAAGCAAGTTCCTAACCTTGATATTTGAGAAGAAGAGATATTAGCAAAAGGTAATTAATACAGTGATCTGTAACAAAGCTGTACTTTTATTTGATGGCTGCTACATAATAGTAACAAAGATCACAACAGTTCTGCACTCCTGGTGAAACCAGTGAACGGAAGTGATAAGGACAGATGGAACAAAAATAGCTGACCCGCCAATTAGTCTTCCAAACAGTGGCAACTATTTTCTTCTCAGACTAATTACCCAGAAAGAGCCTTGGAGGGTTGTTGCTGAGAATTGACTCTTTGGCATGCAGTAACACCACTGAACCATGAAGATGTGGAACTGAAAACCCAGAAGGAAAGACAGTAGAAAGCAGCTTGAAGACAATGCTCTTTAAAGCCTTATCTGCAAAATCCTGCTTGCATGCTTAACTTTCTGCTTAAGTTTTATAGAGCTGTTGGAGCCATTGGGATCACTTATGTGCTTAACCAGCTGATTGTGTTGTCTATATTTCCTGTTTTGAAGACAATCATCCTGCAGCCATGGAGGTGTAAGACCTCTCCTGATCTGGAATTGGTGAGGAGTTGCTCTGGTGCCATTGAAACAGGCTAGTCTGGTTATACTGTAGACCTAATTCTCCTTTAATAGCTAGAAATATAAAAACAGAAACAAGCAATCAGATGCTGTAAATCAGTATAGCTCCAAGTTAACTCCATTATAATTGTTCTGATTGATATCCAGCAAGGATATGGCTCCAGTGCTCAGGTGATGCTGCGTTTAATTCAGTAGAACTGCACAACTCCTTAATGTTTTTCAGAGAAAAAAGAAAAAATTTTGGACCTCTTGGGTTAGAAACCCAAGAACCAAAGGCTCCCTAGATCATGGGGCAGGTGGCTGTTAAGTGCTTCACCTGTCAGTCTCCCTATCAGTAAAACAGAGGAAACCATTCCTTCTGTTGGGATGAGTGTGAGGGAAAGCCAATAAATGCTAAACCGTCTTTTCTATTATCAGTTTGTCTGCTTGTAAGTGCTTTGAAGTTAATGTTTATTCAGTTATTAAATAGCTAAGGCTCTTTAATAACTTGGCAAAATTATCATTATTAGCAGAAAGCTATGCCCTGCATTTCTGTAGATGAGATGCTATTAGTTTCCAGATAGATTTCCATATAGCCCTGGGTAGAGTTTGTCAGGAGCAGCGGCAGGGGGCTGCACCATGCAGAGGGCAAGCTCGGGGTGACAAGAAGGCAGGCAGGGGCAGTGGCCTCACCACCAAGGGGCACAGTGCCACAGGAGACAAACAAGGAGAGCAGGGCCAGTGACGGGGCCAGGTTCACTCAACAGCCCAGCAATTGCCACGCAAGTCTGTAATGACGAGGCAGGTCCAAGGGGAAGCCAGGTCAGCAAGGCAAGGCCAGGATCAGCAAGGTGCCTGGCTGGGCGCAGGCATACCTAAAGCATAGGTACGCAGGGGTCCCTGCTTAAATGCAGCTCCCAAGCCAAGGCAGGAAGGCCCCAGATGAGGCTTCCCACAGTTCTTTCTCACAGAGTTCCTTTCACAACAGTCAGACCCAAGGTTACTCGACTGCACCGTATCAGAGCTGACCTTGAACACAGGTGTTCAGCTAAACGCCTACGAGGTGGGGGAAGAGGCTGCAGAGACTGTTGGTGCTTTCAGCTCCCCGACAGATTTTCTGAGACTGGATGTAGAGAATGCTGTTTTTCCCCATTTCTAATCTTATCTCATTGTTAGATGCATTTTATACACTGTATTTTCTTTCACAAAAGGGGAAGAGATGACACAAAGGACAGTTCTGGTTTGTGCCTGGAGTCCTAGGCATTTCAACAATACATTGCAAATTAAGAAAATATCAGCACCAGGAAATCCTCAATGAGGTGCTTATGTGGGTGTCGTATTATCCTCCCTGAATTTTTACTTTATACTCACTCTTTTTTGTGCCTATCTGGTACTAATAAAACCCAGCTAACAGCACTGACGTCAATGGAGTTAGTCTGGATTTGTATTTGTGTAATTAAGGTAGACATCTGGCATCTTTAAAAGAAACATGTGAGGAAACAAGTATATTACCCCAGGAGAATCCCATGCCTCCATTGGCACGGAACTGTTAATTTAAGAATTGCGCATATGTACAAAGTTACAAGTGTACAAATTGTGAACAGAATGGTGGATGTAGGAAAAGATTAAATAAGGAGACTAAGGCTTTTTTACTTGATCTCTCATTCTGGGAAACTTGTATTTAAAGGCTTCTATCTCCAGTTTCACTTTTATTTCAGCCTGCCTATATTCGTGTTCTGTACCACCAGCCGGAGGTGGCACAGAACTCAGTGGTCAAGCAAACTCGGGAGTGGAACAGGGAGCAGGAGCACACTTGAGATCACAGGGAAATACTACTATGTGTGGGAAAGTCGTGGGATTTTAATCTTTAATCTCTTAAATGACCTCTTTTAGATTCTTATTCATCACCTGGTGTTTAACCCAGGAATTCACATTTTCTGTTTTCTCCACTAACAGGATGGATAGATTTTTTTTATTTTCCATTTATTCTGATGAAAGATTCTTATGTAGGTTCCAGAATGCAGAAGCTGCAGTTTGAAGGAAAGTCACTGACTGTCAGTGGACTTTTAACAAAATCAGAAGAATCAGTTTAAACAAAATGAGTGATGTCACCCTGGTCTCCATGAGTTCAGAATCTATCTGAAAGTGTATCCACTGGAGCTGGTGCGAGGAATGCACCAATTCCAGAAGCAGAAAGTTCCTACTTAGCTGGAGCAGTACAGAGAAAGAGAAGGGAAACCTTTCTGCAAAGAAAGCAGGCTGGATTCTACTTAACAGAGGTGAGAAAAGAACAACACCTTCGTATTGCAGCCAGATAGAGTAGCCAAAGCTCTAATCCATTTTTCTTTCAGAGAATGCACGCTTTCCAGGAATACTTGAAGAGTCCAGAAACAGGAAGGAATACGGTAAAAAGTAACAACGCTTAAGCAGAAGAGCTGATTTTCTGTGTATTCCTCACGCTGATTAAAAATGAAGGGAGGAGGGAGGGTGATGAGTTCACCAGGTCAGCCCATGGTGGAACCTGATGCCAGAACGGAGCAGTAACTCCTTAGGCTGAGGCAAAACAAACAACATGAAGAAAAAAGAAAGAGGAGCCTGTGAAATCTACAGAGGCCTCCTGAGCTACTAAAAGCGAACCTTTCCCTGGTAACCTTTCTTGACAAATGTCCTCACTTCTACAAGCAAAGCCTATGGACACCTGGAGTTGCTTTCAGTTCTGCATGGCAAGGTTTGGGTCGCCAGATAAAACACTTGCTTAGAACAGGTCCCTCGAGGAGGAGCAGGAACATGCCAGCTGGAAGCAAAGCGCTAGGGAAGGCCAGGCTTGGGCGCCAAGGGCAAGGCTGGTTACATGCCCTTGTCCAGGTCAGTGAGCACAAAGCCAGGGATGTGAAGGTGGTTGCTGTATGTGGTGGAGGAGTGAGACACAACTGGTAAAGTCTTCCCGTTTTGTAATGCAAATATGCTAGGCCTGGGCAAGGGGGTGGTTTTAGCTGAATCACCGAGGGGGAACTGAGTGTTCCTTGTGGGAAGAAATGTGTGTGAGAAGGTACTTGTCTGCCATGACAGGCTGTTCTGGAGGTGTTTGGTGATGTACACTGGGGAGCTGCGGTGCTTCATGAGCACAAGGTATGAACTATTGCAATTTCTTTTTTCATGTAATCTCTTATGATATTCTTCACTCCTTTTTGGAAGGGGGGTGATTCTCCCTCCTGGAGTGAAGTGTTTAGCAGAGATTCCTGGCTTTGGTCTTAGCAGAACTTCCAGTCCTTCTGGGTGCTGAGTGAGCTTGCAGATGTTGTCTGCATGTAGCCCAAATGGCGGCCCACAAACCAGAAGGCAAAGAAACAGAGTCCAATTTATTTTTAAGAAGCCTAAGGTTTTTTGTTTCAGTGTTGGGGACTGGGAATGGAAGACAGAACGAAGTGGTGGTATCATTAACACCAGAAAACCTGTTCTACAGGAAAACCTGCAGGTGTGAGCTGGATGGGGAAGGAGTGGCTGCACTCATGACACAATCTGCCCTACATGTAACACACTGGGAGGCTAATCAGGGATGACAGTTGCCTTTGTCTGTCTCTCCCCTTCCTCATGAGTAAACACCCAGTTTCAGCCTTGGATTGAAGAGTCTGGCTTCTGTTTGGGGCCTGAGTTTGTAAGCTATGAGGAGCTACTTGTCTCAGAGGAGTGCGGTGCTTACCACTAGAGGGAATGAATGTGTCCTTGTGGACTACTACACCACTTTTTATTTCGTGGGACTTGCTCTCCTTCTGTGGCAAAAAGGGGCAAGGTCTGACCAGATGCGTGTCTGTATTGGTCCAGAGCTGGTCATTGGTAGGGGATTTTGGTCTCTCTAACTCAGATGTCTGTAGCTGTTGTTAGAGATTTCACATTATGGAGAAAGTCCATGCTCTGTGGAAGTATCTGGGTGTCCCTGAATGGCACAGAGAAGCCAATAGTGCTGGAAATTTTCTGTGATCTGCTTTCCCTCCCCAAATTCTGTCCCCTGGCAAATGCAGAGACCCATTTCCCATTAATGTCTCCCAGTCTCTAATGCAGAAGAAACTAGCTGGGTGTCTCACCTGGGACTGAAGATGTTAGCTCGGATGCATGAAGGCATGTGAACCAGCATTGGCACATCCTCTCTGAAGCATTGTAGGAAGAAGACCAAACAGATAGGTGGGTGGTGGAAAGCAAATGAGAAGATTTTTGGCTCATACCTAGCATTGATGCCATCTGTGGCCCTGAATATGCTCCATGACCCCTGCCAGGTGTTTTGCTACTTCATCTCACAGATGGCATGTACAGCCTGCCACAGCAACAGTTTTGAGACTGCAGGTAGCCAAAGGAGATTGGGTGCAGATCCTGATACCCCTGCTCTGAGGAGAGTGAACCTGTGCTTGGCCGAGTGCTACTGTCTCCAATGAGACTGAGAGTAGGGATGCACCTGCACTGACCATCGGGCTTGACCCCCATTTCTTTCCAGGGCCTGCTTCTCCAGCCAGTCACCTTGTGCACAAGCCTCCTAACCAGCCCCCCCCCCCCCAAAGGAAACCTAAGAAGAATAATCCAACCTGCTTGCCTGGATAACTCATTCCAGAAGTGGCACCGAACTGACAATATCAACTTGGCCTCCTACTAAATTTGGTTCTCTGCGTGCAAGCAGCCTTTTTCCAGCAGATCTTATGCCTTCAGACCACCCCCTGTGCCCTGGGACAGCCAAGGCACGAGAGCACACAGCACACGCCATTTAGCCCCAGGCTCTTTGGGACGCTTTGCACTGAAAGCCCCCACAGCCGCTCGTTCGCCAGGGCCGCAGCAGGCAGGACGCTGCCGCGGGGGCACCGCCCGGGCTGCGGGGGAGCGCGCGGGAGGGCAGCGGCCGCCAGGGGGGGCCCGTGCGGCGGCGGCGGCGGCGGCGGCCTCCGCGGGGCCGGGCAGCGCCGGGGCTCCCCGGCGGGACGCGCCCGGGATGCTGCAGGAGCGGCCCCGCGGCGCTTAAAAAAAAAATATATATATATATATATATGTATGTATATATAGCCCTCATCATGAATATTTAGCATCCCCCGGAGTCGCTGGAAACGGTTGCCTTCCCCTCGGCACCCCGCTGCGGTTGCTTCTCCTTTACGGCGGTAACAGAGTCAGGGAGGGAACAAGGGTAAAATGCTCTGCTCGGCTGCGGAAGAGACTCGTGGCTTCCCGGCCGCGCCTGGCGCTGCAGCCCTGCTTCCCCCTGCCTCAGCGCAGCCAGGCGCTGCAGGGAGCGCTGAGGTGCGGCGAGCTGCGCTGGCCTCAGCTGTGCGCCGGCCAGAAACCTCCTAGGAAAAGAAGGGTCAGATCTGCAACAGGAGCTAAAGAAAAATGTGAACCCTTGGAGGGTGGAGATGTGGCACACTGATCTCATTGTCACCTTCCGCCTTAGCAAAGTAATGGGATCATAATCTACAAAAATGATCCAGGAAGCTCCTGGGAGCTGGGAGCTGTTTAATCTGTCAAGGCAGGATAAAGGATGGAAATAAGGGTGGTGGAAAATATCCGCTCCTGAAACAGCTGTCGAGAGAGTTATTTCTCTCAGGAGAGAGATACAGCTGCCTCTCCATCACACAAACTCCCTAAATCAGGAAGTATTTTGCTCCAGGAGGTACATGGTGCTTTGAGTACTGACCCAGGAAGGAACAGCTTGCTAATAGCCTCCAGCCTGTGTTATGCAGGAAACCAGACTGGATGATCTTAAAATCCTGGGTGATATAATCTTCATTCAGTTGCTCTGAGGGCAAAATTATGGCCTTTACATTAGAGGATATCTTCAGGACCTGCATGGTCTGTTTACCATTGGCAGGACTTCTGTGTGCAAGAACAACTACAGGCTCTCAGCACAAAAAGCAGTGAGCGCTGCACTGCAGAGGCCCCAGCTGCTGAAGCTGTTTCCAGGTAACACGTCGTGCCAACAAGCAGCCTCACCGAACTGCGCTTGTCTGAACGTCGTGTGTGAGCAGGGATCCCGTGCAAACGGCCAAGATGCTCCCTCGTCCACTTACGGAGGGAGCTGCCACACGCCCCAGCAGCACCAGGTCGCCCCGGAGGAGAACTGAACCTCTGCTCGGCTCGTGCCTTGCCACTCTCACGTATTCAGTGTTTCTCCTCCGGAGCAGGACGTGACATTTCTGTGCCTGTCTCATTAGCGTGCACAGCAAACGCTCTCCTGTCTCTGATGTTTAAAAGGAGTAAGGTGAAGGGCTTTTTAAATAACACAATGAAACAGAGGAGAAAAGGAAAAAAAAATCGAGAACAGAACTTGCTGCTCAAATGTGGTGGGTCTCTCTCACACAGTGATGGGCAAAAACACCAGCTCAGCAAGAAAGGCTCCTGCCTCTTCACCCGACAGGGGAAAGTGATACGCCCCAGTCAGCGACGCCCGCGAGGCGATTTCCTTTCCCTCCAGGGGCAGACCTGCAGGCAGCAGCCTGCGCGGAGGAGCTGCAATGCAGCAAGCCGAAGTGGGCAGCGGGGGAGCTGGGGAGGTGGTCACGCCAGCGAGGAAGCGTGCCTTTCCCCCGCACCAGGGACTCCCGAAATAGCACTCTGCGACCTGCTGTCAAATGGGCACCCTTCGTCTGCATTCATGGTATCCAGGTAGCTGTAATTAAACACCTCCGAAGAGCCGCGTTCATGTGAGGGATGCCCACGGGCAGCAGGGAGCTGAAGAGCAAACGGACTAATGGCCTGGCAACGTAATCAGGCGCCTGCCCAGCTACTCCACAGGGACAAATCTGAGCAGCCTGGACCGACTTTTTTTTCTTTCTCTCTCCTGCAAGCAGAGATATCTTACTTTTCTGTGATCACATCCCATGCAGCAAAACTTCGAAACGAAGGGCACGGTGCCGAGATCAGTAGAAGTGCTTAGCCGTGCAGGCGGAGATGGCAGGCCACAGCCTGAGAGCGCTTCCTACACCAGCCGGTGTGAAATGGCTCCCGGCCAACAGGGGCCGGACGCTTCTGTGCCGGCTCCGCCGAGCCGCCGGGAGCAGGGCGGACTCGACACGCTGCCCTTGCGAAAACAGCTACGCGCAAGCCTTTCCAAACCTGCCGTGCCGGGCGGGCTGCGTACTGGGGCGCCCGGTGGTGCAGGGCTCCCCTCGGTCCCAGGGCGCCCGCAGGGGCTTGCGCCCCCTCTCCCTGCGCTGGCAGTATCCAGGGCCGTGGTGAAACTCGCTGAGCCTGGCACGGAGGAAGACTCGAGACCGAATCCTGCTATTTTGAGACGTGCCGATAATCTCCTGACTTCAAGCGGGTGTGAACAGGATTTGGCCTGCGAGGGGGCAGCAAGCACGGAGTGGTGTCGGGGGCCGAGAGCCGGGAGCCAGCTCCGGCTGCCCCTGTGCCAGCTTGGCCACCACAGAGCTGGGAAACGAAGGACTGGGCTTCGCTGCCCGCTGGCAAGGCCTGGCAAAGCCCCCAAGGGGCACGTGGAGCCGGGCAGGGAGCTGGTGCGGGGCCCCGAGCCACCCCAGCGGGGGACAGGGAGGACGGCAAGGGGGCGAGTGCTGGGGAGCTCCCTCGCTCCAGCTTCTCCGAACACGGCACAGC
>NW_020450760.1:992980-1016822 GCF_003343035.1 Apteryx rowi | reverse complement strand
CCCCCCCCGGTGGTAAAAATCGGCTCCAGCAGCCGCAGTGCAGAGCCCGCAAGGGCTCGACCTCGCTGCGGGTGCCGCGCGGAGCAGCAGCCTGCCTGGGCACGCTCCGCAGCCCTGCGACCGCCTGCCTCGCCTGCGCACCTCCTGCTGCTTCACCGAGCCCTTCCCGAGCCGAGCAGCTCTGCTCGCTCAAGGGCATCGGACCTTGGCCTCGCGCACACCCTGGTCATTAGGTATCCTTGGGCCGGCAAAACCCCGTCTGACGCAGCAGGGCTCGCCCGAAATTTGGCTCCGGCTGCTGCCAGCGGCGGATGCATCCGCGGCACCGGGGAGCTCCGGCACGGCTCAGCGGTTGTGTCGACGTCCTCTGCCCGCAGCCGGCCTGTTCCCGCAAAGGGCTCAAACCAGCAGGAATCGGCTACCAGCGGCTCCGCGGCACGCGGGCGAGGGGCTCCATTGGCCTCGTTAGCTCGCGTGTGAATCAAACGGCTGCTCTTTAAGGTTGGGGTTTTACGGGAGCAGCAGGCAAATTGCCGCTGAGGGGTTTACCGTGATGCTCGCTTTAATTTAACTTGAGTCTCTACATGGGGCAAGCAGGGAAGTGATTACCATAGAGAAAAGGCATAATTTCCAGAACTGGCAAGGTTTTTGTGAGGCTCTTGGAAATGAAAGAAACAGACCTTTTTCATGATAAATGAAGCCAGCAGGGGATTTTTAAGGGCTGGATTTTTTCCCTGTCTTTTTTACCTCTTCAAACAGAAGCGTGGCCTGCGTTTGCTGAAAAGGCTCTTAGGTGACTGCCAAACTGTTACAGTAGCGAATTTATGGCCTTGCAGGTGTCAGAGAAGCAAAACCTGATCGTCTGAATCTGATTCAGGCAATTTTAGTGTGTTTGGGATCCTGCTGCTTGATACCTGCGTGATCAAATATCAGGGAAAAGGGTATTTTGCCCCCACATTTCTCCGGTTTGCTTTCTTCTCTGCCGTATGCAGGGAGCACGGGCCGCACGTCCCAGGGATGCTGAGCTCCCCTGGGCCACGGGCAGCCTGGGACATGCATCTTGCCCCTGGCTGGTTCCCCAGGTGGTTACACAGCGCTGGAGCTGTGCGAGCCCTTTTCACACCAACAGGCAGCTGCCTGTGATCGCATCGCCATGCACGCAGTGCATTGCTGCTCCCGACGCTCCCGCTGCCATCATCCTGTGTTTCTCCCCCTCACAAGCTGCCGGACACCTCTCTCTCTCTCTCTGCAGGTTTTCTTTCCTGTCTTTCCCTCTTCCGCAGGAGGGATGCTTCAGCAGGGCTCGCCAGCTCTTGCTGCGGATGCGCAGGGAGCACACTCAAAGCCCAGCTCCCCTCTGGTGCGCGCACCGGGAGGCTGCACAGCCGCCAGCCCTGGGCCGGCATTTTCGGAGCCGGCTCTTGCTGGGCTGGGAAGAGAGGCTGAGCTAAAGACTTTAAGATGAGTCCTTCTTTCTCACCTCCACGGGTGCTTACCGGAATTTATCCACTAAGGTCTTGTTCTGCTGTCCAAGAAACTCCTATTTATATATAAATATTTTTTTTAAAAAGGTGGAAACTAGTGGGACCCCAAAGTCCGAAAGCCGAGTGAGTTGTCGCCTCGGTGCCTGGACACCGCGCAGGGGCTGCCTGGCAGGGGTAGCAGAGGGGCCGCACGCGCAGGCAGCGCTGCCCAGCCTCCCTGGCAGGGGCTCCCGGCTCCCGGGTCCCGCGCCGGGACAGAGCGGGGCCGTGCCAGCGGCCCCCACCATTTCCCCCTGCCCCCCGCTCTCCGGCCTGAGACCCCTGCTCTGCCCGAAGGCGCCAGCTCGACGCAGGAAATCTCCGGGGGAAGCCGCACATTTTTAAGAGCTGGACTTTTTTTCCCCAGAGGAGGAACGTGATCAGGGCTGGGGCTCCGGGTTCCTACTTTCTCGTGCTGCTCTGAAACATTAAAGCCGCATTAAACCACCCTTTGTCTAGGCTCTGCTGGGCGGGTATTTTTGCCGTGCTGCGCGACACAGTCTTTCTCCTCCCTTTCTCGCTGGGGGAGGCTGCTGATGGAGATGGCACATTTCCCCCTTCCCACTCTCCCCCACCTCCCCGCGCTTTGATCACAGCAACGGCGGAAGCTAGACTTTGAAAATACAGAGATTTCACAGACGTGTTGATTAGAAAATGAAATTCCAAGAAGCAAATGACAGCCCAGCCCCACTGGCTGGATCTGTGAGACTGGAGCTCCCCACTAGGAGATGTATTTTCATATTTTTTGACACATCCAGGGTGTTGCATTATTAATAAAAAATGCAGACTGAAGTTCTTAAGAAAAAATGACTCCCAACAGAAACTGCATTTTTTTTCCCTGGGAATCTGTAGACTCCCTTGAAGACAGCTCAGTCCTTCCTCTCTTCTGTAGAGCAACACCGAAATGCACATTCACCCCGGAGCAGGGACAGTCTCCCGGGCAAGCAGAAAGACTCCAGTGATTTGTGGCCCCTAAGCAGGTCGTTAATTGAGGTTTCCAGTTTCACAGGAAAATGGATTTAATGGAGGAGGGGGAGAGGGCTGGGGACCTTCTTGGCTAACTCCAAAGAAAAATAACCCCAGCCTTGCAGTCCCGTGAGGATTGCGTCCAGGCCATCCGGCAGGGATGGCAAAAGGGCTGACGCAGCAGCCTCCACTGCAGCTGTGATGCCACGACACGACTCTGAGTGAGTTTTTCCTGATTCACAAACCCCCAAATCCAGCCCTGAAAAACAATCTCCCCACACCCCTTTTTTAATAACAGCATGATGCTTTTTTCAGCACTCCTGACTACTCTGAGAGAGTGATTATCTGGGGGGATGTGGCTGATCCTTCACATTTTTGCAACTGTTTTCCTGTGAAAGCAGGAATTGCCCTTGGCTCCAGGTGATCTTGGGCAACTTTGCGCTCCGTATCTAGGACAATCCAGACATCGACTCCAACCTGCCTCACTGGCCACTGCCACAGCATCTCGGACCTGCCAGGTCCTGGGCTACGTGCTGGGGTTAAACACAGAGGTAGGCTCATGTTTCTGGAAACTGCCTTCTCCCTGGAGCCGTGGTGTCTCGGTGAGTGCCTGAACACAGCTGCAGAGTAACTCAGGCTCCTCTCACTTCACCTCTGGGTGGGTGTCCATCTGACCCCTGCAAGAGCCAGCTGAGCTCAGCAAACCAGCAAAAGCTACCCCAGAAAACAAGGGGGAGATGGGGTCTCTTTTTCACCATTTTAACATGGGCAGCTCATCCCTTTCAGCAGGCTGGAGAGAGTTTCCTTCTCAGGAGGCTCCAGCCTGTAGCTACAGCAGCAGCAGGTTACAGACAACCACTGGCCAAGCCCCTGCGTTAATAGCTAAATGGTGCTGGAAAGGGCAACGCAGCCCCATCTGCAGCCAGGGTCCGTCGCGGCCGGGCTCCTGCGCCAGGGCACCGGCACCAGCTTGGGCAAGGATCTAGGCTGGGTGGAGACCAGTTTGCTGACAGGTGGGCTGTAAATCAAATTAAACCCTGCCACAGTGTGCCGTGTAGCCAGCAGAGCTATGGTAGGGAGGGAAAAAATGAAATGGCCTGTGTCTGCGGGGAGCAGCGGCACGTGGGGTCAGGCGGGAGTTCAGATCCTCTAGAGGGTCAGAGCTTCAGCAGCGGGTGGGACTTTGGGGAATATCACTATTCACTTTTTCCCCAGCTTAAGGTTTTGCAGAAGGCTTTTACAGAACGTTTGAAATGAAGATAAGGAGAGGGCTTTGCAGAACCTTTCTGCGTTGTAGAAATATGTGTAGGAGAAAGGAGGAAGACAAACAGCTGGGAAATGCAGCAAATAGCTAGCAAAGCAGAGGCCAGCATCTGGTTGACACTGCAGGTCTGGTGCAAAAAGGCTGTAAAGGGCCTTCCAAGCAAGGACAAATAACTTTTTCCTTGATGTAGTGAGAAAAGAAGAGCCAGGGAAGCGATGCAAAGAAAATCCGTCCAAGTGACAAGTCAGGAAAATAAGCTTTGCAGCAGTACTTTGAATGGGTGCAAGTGATGTGACAGGGGATGTATCAGAGCCAGACAGAGAGGCTGAAGCATGTAAGGAGATGATGCTGGCCTAAACACAAAGGGCTTTATCCTACTCTTCTCTAGTTGCCTGCTGAGACTTTCTGAATATCTGGGCAGACAGGGTCCAACCTGCAGGCATGGAACAGAGGTAGACAACAACAGTCTTACCTCCTGTAGGCCTGCGTCACCATCAGCAAAGAAAGGGTAAAACCATCTCCTTCTCAACGGGCTGCCTCCCCATTCTTGGCACTGCTTAAAAGCAGCTCCAAAAATTAAAACCAGGGAGCAGCCCTTACATTTGCAGCTTATTCGGTGAAAGGCGTCCTGCAGGCCACGCGGCCGCAGGAAGGAATGCAATCGCAAGTGCCGCGTTGCTGTGGGGCAGGACCGTGGGGGACCGCGGCCCCTCTCCCCAAACCCACTCCTGCAAAGTAACCACAGGACTTCCCTGGGGGCTGCCAGGAGGGGTCCCCGACACGTGAAGGGAAGGATCGGCTCCGCAGGGGCCCGGAGGAGTGCTCTGCTCCTGGCACGTAGTCACACTGCTGTCCGGAGATGCCGGGGTGTCTTGATCCACTTTCCCCCTTGGTACGAGGTTGGCCACCTCCTCTGAGCAGCCTCGCCTGTCCTGATGCCTGCAGAGTCCAGGCATGCAGGTGGCACCGTCACGCAGGTCTGTCTGCCGAGCACCGGGGCTTGGGGCAGGAGCCACCCCCCTGCACGTTTGGGACGCGGCAGGATGCTGGTCTCAGCGGCGTGCTGTCAGTGCTATCACAATTTGAGTGATTTGGAGTAATACCACAAAAAGCACAGATGCTGATTGACGGTGACAGCCAGCAACACGTGTTTCTGCAAATAGTCCAGTAAAACATAGTGCGTGATCTAGGCTGACAAGCAGCAAGCTGTGCAGTAATGGCAGCTCTTTGGAACGACAGCAGCGGGAAGAGCTCTGAATTAACCTGCAGAAAGAACCACCTTCCTTCACGCTCCTGCCTGTAGGATGTTTGCTGCAAGTAACAACTTAATCATGACATCCTGGGATAATTAAAGGGTGTGAAGCTAAGGCTCGGCTTCAGCTCCTGGGAATCTCTCTCCCTCCTTCCAAGGGACACCATTTCTAGTTCAGATGAGCTCAGGTGCTGTCCTAATTAATGGTGTATCCAGTTAACAGGTGATCCCACATGGTGAATGCAGATGTCCAGCTTGATTCAAACAGCAGCATCACAGCGTTCATTCAGCTCTTCCTTACAGCTCTGCCAGCGCACCAAGGGGGTAGGTCTGTCCTCAGGAAGGGTGGTGGTGTCCTGGTCCTCCTCCAGTGGAGGGGCAGAGTCTGCAGAGGGTGAGAAGCTGAGCAGCCAGGGGATGCTGTTGTCCTCTCCTGGTCCTGTCCACCCCCACCACCCCCTCTGGGAGCTGGATTGCATCCTAACCTAGCAGTGATTTTTAAAGGAGCCAGTGCCCAGGCACTGGCCCTGGGGACGTGGCAGTGGCAGCAAGCTCTGCTTGCCTGTGCTCAGTGACACTCCGCAGTGCAGCAGCACTTTGTCCTGGGGCTGCCAACTGCCCATGGTGGGTTCAGCCCATAAGAGACCTTGATGCAGGGCCCAGATGCTGCCCCACCTTTTCCAACCTGCCTCGCAAGGCAGCCCAGCAGCTAAGAAAGATGAACTGGGGCCCCCGTTCATCTCTCAGTGCTTGCAAGAACATCACTTTGGCAGATGGTGGCTGGATGCCGCTGCAGAGCTCCAGACCCTGATTGCACGGCCCAGGAGGGAGGGCAGGGAGTGTCCGGCTGAACAGGTTTGCTTTCCAGCTGGGGACAGCTGGATCTCATCCTGCTCTGTTCCTCTTGGGTAAAATGAAGAATAAACCTCCAAGCTAGCTGAATTGCTACTGGATGCAAAGACAGTGAGATCTGAACCAGATCTGCTCTGTTGCATCTGGGACAGTTAACTGCAGGTGAGATTTTCGAAGAAAGGGGAGCCAACAAGGCACTCGGATCCCCTGACCTTTGGTGGGCAGGGAGCTGCTCTGGTTCCCCTGTAGACAGCCGTGCTCCTGAGCGCTTCCCAGAGCTGTCTGCAGGCGGGCTGTCTCCTGCTTTGCAGCACAGCCACTGCTGTTAAATCGCAGGCGCTGAGCCCCTGCAGTCAGTGTTTTCATCGCTCCTCCTGCCCCCTATGTTGGTGACTCCTGAACCTCCTGCCGACCCCTCTCTGCCTGATTGCCCGCAGCAAACCTGCCAACCCGTGCACACCTGCAGCTCTCTGGGGACTTAGACCCACAAGATCAGTTGTTACACAGAGTTTTCCAGGGGCTGTCACCTCCCCTGCTGCTGTTGCCACCAAACAACTTGCTGGCCAGAGAGGAGGTAAGGCTTGCCTATGTTTCAGTACATGTATCGTTTTTAATGCCTTTATTTTTAGCTTGTTTTTGTGGCCAGGAGAGGATTCCACAGGAAATCCTGCAGCCACGGAATCGCAACAAGCTCAGGTCCCCGATTGTGTTACATACGTTAACAGAGACGTGAGCTATACGGTTTTTAAAAAAGCAGCTATAAATACTTCCTCCAGCTGCACCAATATCCCCTCGTCCCTCTTCCCTTGATGACACCTGTTGACACTCGTGTACCAAATTAAGATTAGCTGCTTCGCGGGGAAGGGAAGCCCTGACTTTGGAGGCATTTGGTCTTGTTGCAGCAGCACCTGGCCAGCCTGTTTAGGGAGGCCGCTTGGGCTGTCAAAACTGGCATAACCAAGAGGACCGCTTCCACTGCCGGGTTCCTGCCGCCCGGCCGTGGCACGGGGAAGCAGCTCTGTGGCTGTGACGGGGAACGGACCCAGGAACAGGCCACGTGTCCCCCAGCGAAAGCTGCTGTGGCAGTGTTGTGGGCTACAGGCTGCGCTGGCTGTGGCCCGGAAGCTCCTTGCTGTTGTAGCCTTGGTGAAAGGACTATCCCTGGGCAGGAGTCCCACCACTGTGAGGAAGTTGCTAGTTCTCAGCGCTTCTTCCTTCCCGAGCTCAGTGAGAGGCCACCCGGGGAGGCAGCAGTGCCCAGGGCTGGCGTGTGCGTGCGGGTTTTGTTTCGCGGCTGCGGGGTGCACTGCCAAGAGCATCGCTTCCCTCCCGCTGTGGAAGCAGCTGGCTCCTTTGCAGGACCCCTCCAGGCTTGCCGCAATGAGCAGCGGCTGAGGGTCGGGCCGTGTTTGCAAAAATGGGGATGCCCAGTCTACGCAGCTTGGATTCACGGCATCCAAAAGTGCGGGGGAGACATTTGTGTCCTCTCAGTCTTACGAAGAGGGACTTCTCGCGTGTGAGTGCTGCCTGGCTTTGAGCAGTGCGGGGGGAAGATGCTACGCGGGATGTCCCAGCCTGCGCTCCTGTGCTTGGAGGAGGCAGGGTAGGAAATCTGTCCCCTCGCTGACGTGATCCCATCCTCCTGCAACCTGCTGCCATAACCCATGGCAGGGAAACTCCCGTCAGGCAAGAGCAGCCTGCTCCTGCTGTCCCGGAGAGGTGTCAGCCCTGTGCTGGCACCCGCGGGAGACACCAGGCGCCAGAGCCCGGCTCGGGCTCTGCTGAGTCCTGTGTTTCCAAGCCCACGTGTTATGGTCGCTGGCTGCTGGCGCGTTAATCCTGAGCAGAGATCGTTGCCCCTGCGACAGCTGTGCCCTGGTGCTCTGCAGAAAGCCTCGGCCACCTGGGGGAGCTGGCAAACAGCAGTCCCCCTCCATCCTGGGATGGAGCCAAGATTTTTTTGAAGGTTTGTTTATCCAGAATTTTTTTCCAGTTCATAATGAGAGATTCCCTGATCTGCCACTTTCTCCCATACACAGAAAGTGCTCAGCCCAGTTGCTTACAGGCTGTCCTGCTCTGTGTCCCCATCGCCTCCTCCTGGGTGACCTGTTCCTCTCCACAGAAATAACTCAGCGTGGGCTAGAGCAGGACTGGCACCCCGGCTGCCTGCTCCTGGGAGAGGTATAATCACCATGCGGACGACAACATACCTGCCGGTGGAAACCTATGACCATTCCAGCAACAGCCAGTAAAACGTCTTGCATCTCATTAGCCAGCAGGTTGCCCAGCAGGTCGCTCATGGGAGCTGGCAAGCATGGGTTCAAGTCCTTGCTCTGGGCTGGACACAGCGGGAGCCCGACTCGGGTCTCCTGCAGCCCAGGTGAACATCACAACCATCCACATTTCTCTGGCCCCAGAGAAATTTTTCCAGAAAGTTCATCCTGGAGCCAGGAGAGCAGCCTGATGAAAGTTTAGCTGAACCTGAGCCGCTAAACATTTTGGCTTTCAGAAATCAGAGTTTGCTGGTGAAAGCTTGCCCGTCAATTCCATCGTGAGACTGGGAGCCTGAGGTAGGAACCAGAACATGTATTCTAGAGCTGTGTTCAGTTTTGTTAAAGCAGTTGGAAATCTACCCCATTGACTGGAAACCGTTCTCAGGCTCCCCTATGCTCTTTAAAACTATGCACTTTAGTTCCCATCTGAGTGTGCCAGGCTCCCAGTCTGGCACCTGGGGAATGTCGTGTTCTTCTTCACTCGTTTTCAATATTGACCACTATTGAAGCAAAGTACTTGTTCCCAGACAGGTTCTGCTGTGATTTTTATGTGGATCTGATATAAGGTCTTTCAGATGTGTGTTCTCAGCCCTGTATCAGCTGTGCGGTCCCTGCTGCGTAGCCTGACGTCCCCATTCGCTTGTGCAGGCGAGGTGGCAGAAATCACAGGCAAGGACCAGAGTATCAGCATGGAAACAAGAGCAAAGGGAACAGTGGGCTTACGCAGGACAGCTCCGCTGGTGGAGGAGAAGGGCAGAGCCCAGGTCAGGAGTCGAGGATACTGGGCTGGGAGGTAAATTCTGCCTGTTTATGAAGGTTTTGGGCCCAAAACACTGCACTGAAGTGTCTGTCTTGGGAGGAGCTTCCTCGGGTGTGTGAGAGCGAGCCCTGGGTCCTCCGATCGCCCAGGGCCTTCTGGATCTGGGCATGGTTTGAAGGCGGAGGAGTCACGCTGAAGGTGGAGTGGAGGGAAGAGAAGCAGTATTTGCTTTCCGCCGCCCTGCTCCTCCCAGGCTGCCGCTTTTGTCAGGCCTCTGGTATGCCGACAGCCCTTTCAGCTGAAACACGCTCCAGAAATGTACGCAGGGGTTATATAAGCCTCCCTTACCTTTCGTGACTCGCCCGCCTTGTCGTAACACGCAGCTCCCCGCAGCCGTTGTGTAACCTCACGGAGCAAGTATGCAGCGGGAGTGCAGGGACCGGGCTCCTCGCGGGGGCAGGGAGGCTCAGCCGGGGGCCGCGGTCTCGCCCGGCCCCGGGGGGAAACGGGAGCCCGGCGCAGGGCAGGCTCACGGCCATCCCGTCCCTGTCCCTCCCGCCGGGCAACAGCGGCTGCACCGGCCCCAGGGGGATGCTGCGGGAACGCCAGAGGAAACGGCACAGACCTATCGGACTAGAAAACCTGTGGCCGACGTCTTAACCCATGGCTTTCCTACTTTTCAGTGCTTGCAACTGAAGGCCTTGCTGAGAGGAGGGCAAGGAAAGGGGATTTATTTTCCCCTCAGTCAGGAAAGCTTCCTCCCGCAGTGCAGGAGCCTGCGTCGTCTCTCGTCTGCCCAGGGAAACGTCAGGGCTAAATCTGCCGTAGTCGGTGGAGTTACCGGGGTGTCTCGGCACAAAAGGAGGATCGGGCCTTTGCGCAGCCCCAGGCTCGCTGCGGCGGAGGCTGAGGAGCTCTCGTTGTTTAAATCTTGGCTCTCCGAAATGCTCTGAAGTCGCCAGGCTTGCTGGGATCGCGTCAAACCGTACTGGACCTCACGGCTTGAATTACGATCTAGCGGGAGAATGATCTGAGCCCAAACTCCTGAGATACAGCTCTTGCGGGGTGCAGAGAGAGCAAAGGGCTTGGGGCTTGCTTCTGTACAGCTGATGGATTAAATCTTTTTCTTTATTTTGTTTTTCCCCCTCCTGTGTGCAGCTAGGCTGCCCCCCACCCCACCCCGGGCGTCCTCCAGGGGATCCCAGGTGCTCACCAAATATCGCACTCCCATCCCTGAAAGACCGACTGGGGAAAGGGAACGGCCCCTCCCTGCAGGTGCTGGCTGGAAAGGGAGCTGGGGGACAAGCGCCGGGAAGAGGACGTGGGACAACGTGTCGGGCAGAGGAGAGGGCCAGGGGCATTAGCTCCCGAGTGGGATGTGGGAATTACGAGGAGGGGAAAAGAGGGAAGGGTAAGCCCCAGGCTGAAGAGCAAGGGGAAAAGGAGGGGGCAGCCCTGCGGGGATGCTGGGATCCCGGCCCCCGGCCCGCTCGGCAGCTCCCGTGCCCGGTGGTCAGCAGGGACGAAGGGTGCGGACCCGGCCGGCGCAGCCCGCGGTGTTACAGCAAGGTGCCAGGGGTCACCAGCGCCCGGAGCGGGGATGCAGTCGTCAGCGAGGCACGAAGGGAGCGGCCAGAGGAGCCAAGGCTGGAAAAACACCTGGGGGGAAACGGCGCCTTCCCGGGTCGGCGCGTGCGTGTGCCTGCGGGGAGGGGGTTTGCGCGGCCTCCTCGTGGCCGTGGCCGTGGCGGTGGCCGGGCGCTGTCCGCCGTGTCCCGCCATCGCCCCTCGGGCACCTCCCCGGCCGAGCACAGCGGGGGCCCCCGCAGCTCAAGCAACCCCAACCAGGACCTTCACTCCCGGTGTCACGTTTACCGCCGCTGGAAGGACACAAGCCACTTCTGGGCAGCTGTATCTTGGCGTTTGTGCGGCTGCGGTTTTGTTTGTTTTATCACCTTGCAAATATTCTGTGTTTCGACACATGCACCATGAATTGAGCCTGAACATTCAGTCCCCCAAGTAGCTGAGCCGCTGTAGATGCGGGTATTTGAGATGATGACTAAGCATTGGCAAGTCAGCAGGAAACATCTGCCCTTCGCTAAGGCAATAACCCATCCTGCCTTGTGCCGGTGCCTCTCAAAGAAATCGGAGGCATTTAACAGCACTCCTCAGGTTCAGGTGCTGCCTTGTGACTTCAGGGCCAGATCATCAGTTCGGACAAGTCAGCACTGAAGGCAGTAAAGATGAGTAGATATTTTCCTGATGTCTTGCCAGTCCTTGATTTCTCTCCAGGACTCCACACCTACCCCAGCCTACCTTCTGGTGAAAAAGTGCTCCGTTTGAATCATGCAAAGGATTCACAGCCTGGCTCATTAGCTGAACTGAAAAATGAAGTTAATGAAACTATTCTTGTTTATGTCAGGCAAGGATCTGGTTCCCAATATTCAGTTGCTTTGCAACGGAGTGATAACATACTGGGTCTAACTCTTGGCTTCATGACTCCACTTTTAGACTAGTGTAAAATCACAGTAACGCAGGCACCAGACTCATTATTTATGAGACAGTTATAAATTATACAGTTTTGCCCCCTCAGTCCATAACCAGAAATCACCACTTCCCACATGCAGCATATGCAATGTTTTATTTTTAAAAAATAACTTCTTCCATCTTCCTGAAGAGTAAAGACACACCAAAAAGATGCATTAATATGACCTATTATTCAGTTACCAAATGCTTAAAACCCTGTAAAACCATACAAACATTCAACTTCCTCGGGAAAGGAGGCAACAGAATTTCAGAGCCAGAAATGTGACCAGTGGAAATCGAAAGAAATCAGCTTCAGGAGAAGTATCTATATCCAATTACAGATGTGGTTCCCAGAAGTGACTCACCGTGAAGCCCAACACAGGTGATGCTGGGAGGTGCTCATAAGAAGCGCTAGTTATTTTTTCAGCTTAATAACACAGAATGAGCCAGAAGTTGTGTTATAATGGCTACAACATCACAGCCATCATGAATTAAATCTGAATGAATGCGCCCCGACTTTGCCAGCCAGCCTCGTGGGCTGCATGGCCACGGGATGTCTCCACAGACTAGAAAGCAGCACTGCCTGCTCTGAGCACTACCCAACATTTCTCCTTGTAAAACCTGTTTCGGTCGCTTAGGTTTTGCCAGGCTCTAACTGCGCAGGCTGGCTGGTTGCCCCAGGCCGAACCGCTCTGTGAAATCTCAGTGAAGGTAGCTGAGTTCTTTTAAGTGTGAGGCTGGGGAATAACACGTCGTTTTGTCCTCAACCTTTTGAGAAAGCTCTGGGACAAAGCGATAAAGAGAAGACATGTGGGTCTCATGGAGAAGGGGCAGAGGGGATGCTCTGAGGCTGGGGTGGGATGGACAAGGAACTGGGAAAAGGAGAGGGGGGAGTAGAAGAGCTGGGCCTCAGGGGACGTAGGGCAGAAGGAGGTGTCACGAAAGGAGCGATGCACTTCACTCATAAGAGGGAAGCAGCACTACGTTTATTGGAGTAAGACAGTGACTTAACAAAGTTCAATCGTAAATAAGAACGATTTAATGAAATATGGCAAGATTAAGGTCAAAAGTTGGTCCCTGCTCCCCCCATTTGGATGCTTGGCATCCAAAATGGATAGGCTTGGAAGTGTCGTGAAGTATATTATTATACAGCTTTCCGTAGGTAGAAAGCAAACTTTCCCTTGACTTCAGCAGCAGTGGCTGCGAGGACGTGCAAAGCACGCCTGCAAATTGGCCCTGCAGGGTCAGAGAAGGTCCCCAGAGAGCCCAGCATGGGCATGTCGTGCAAGCTGCTTGCACAGCAGCCGCCACCAGGCACAAGGACAGGCTGCGGTCCCCAGCGGTGGCATGCGCCCTGCCAGCGGGGAGACCTCCCCATGCTCCTCAGCCTCGGCAGCCAGCGAAAAATGACACAGGATTCCTCTCCTCCATGCACCGAGCCGCCCGTGAAGCCCGTCCATCCTGCACGCCAAGGGAGGCGGGGGCCTTTGGAGAGCCAGCGTGTGAGCCTGGAATTAAAGCCTGGATCCTAATGCTCCAGCGCAGAGAGGCCACACGCTGTCTGATTTACTTTGTAACCTGAACAGCGTTTCTTTAACGTAGGTGGGTTGTTGGGGGGTTTTTGTGCATGCGAGAAACATAAATAGGATTTCATCTTTTATGCATTTTCCTGTGCCTTCTAGACCCAGAGCTCCTCTCTGTCATTTGACATCGTTCCTTGTTTTGATAGATACACTTACTAGGAAGAAAGATATAAGGGTATTTTCACTGCAGTACATCATAGTCACATACATAAAATATTAAAAGCAATATAGCTGAGACCAAAAACAATGCAGTACTTTAGAAAATAGTATTGGTCCTTTCCCTAGGAACTAGAGAACATGGTAAATCCTACTCCATTACACATTGCAGCCTCCATGGGTTCCCGAGCAGAGCATGTGTCACGCTCACAAATACTGGGATGGTCTGTTGTGCAGGTGGCAAGAAGAAGGTTCCCTCTTCTATGCATGCACACATGCAGATATAGATATATGCGTATAGGTTCTTACCTGTCATTTGTCAGCATTTCTGAGTCTCATTGATTATGTCTGCCTTGTGCTATTATCTGCAGAGGCCAGAGTGCATTTCCAAAGTCCCATCCCAGTTTGCACTGGGTCTTCCCGGAGTAGCCCTGAAAGAGACCCTGCGGCAGGAGGGCATAACGCCATTGAGAAGCTGCAGGACATGGCACCGCATGGCAAACACACAGCAAATACAGCCCTAAGAAAACCGTCCATTTCCATGGCCTTGCAACAAATGTTTTAAAGTTTTAGTTTAATGTCACTTCTGAAAAGCAGCAGCCAGTTGTCCTTAGGTAGGACTGGCAGCCCAGCCCCTTTGGAAGTCCCCTGCAGTAGGACTTTGGCCCCAGCTGAGCTCAGGCTTGGTCTCAGGTGTCTCTGGCTGATGCCTCAGTCCTTCAGCAATATGTGCCCTAGCAGGTCTTCTACCTCATACAAGGAGGCAGAATGATCTCCCTCCACTTTAAGGGTGTCCTACAGGCTCATCCCCATAATAACCAACTGCAAAATTAGTTGAAGTCAATTAGTGTTAGAAAACAGGAATTCCAAGTTAAACAATCAAAGATCATGCCCAATTTAGGGCCCATACAGTGGCCTCCCTCAGTGAAGGAACATCTTATAAGAGGAGTGAATCTACTCAAAAGGAAAATTCTCCCTGGGTTAGTGTTTATATGTTTTTCCAGTTGCAAGCTCTTTCCCTGTTTCTCATATCCGTGTGTTTTTCCAGTCTGTCAGATCTTCCTTTGTCTCGCATGTTCCTTCCCTTCCTCTTCTCACTCCCAGCAAGCACCCCGGAGCCTGCCTTACCCGCATCCCTCTCTGAAGCCATCCTGCTCACATCGCATTGCAAGGACTGCTTACGGGAGGAAAACGCCCCATACCCGTGTCCATTTTTAGTGGGCTTGGACAAAACCACTTTCAACAAGAGTTGTTTGAAAAATAGGAACAAACATTTGCTGAATCTTTAAAAATCTGCAAAGTCCTTTTTATTCTGCTGGCTTCCAGAGAGAGAAATCCTTTCTTTGTTCAAAAGTCTTTACAAAAGGTTTATGTTAAAAACTATTGGTGGCTCTATTATGGTGTTTTGGTTCTCTCCTCTTCCTTTTTTTCTATCTTGCTACTGAAAAAAGGGGTTAATATAAAAGGTTTTTAAAGCATTAAAAGTCACACCCCTAAATTTCTCTTCAATACTATTTTGCTTCTCAAATTCATTTTGAAAATCTGGAATTATTGTGAAAGTTTAAAAAAAAATTTTTTTAAGGCTAAGTCTTCGAAGTTCTGGCAGGTCAAGCTTCAGTAGCCACAGAAGAAAGTAAAAACAGAAACAGCAGAAAATACGAAAACTTTTATAGGCAGAAAACATTAGTGGCAGAAACGTTAAAGGTTTTAATAGTACCAATGCTATATTCAGAGTCTCCTATAAACGGGTAAGGGAATGTTACTGTTGGCAATCTTAGGCAATGACGGGAAATATTTATTGGCTCTAAGGGATCCTATATTTGTAAGGGTAAATCCTGCCAGCAAGACCTATTGCTCCACTGCCAGAGCAGCAAAGAGCCAGGGAAAGGAGGAGTGGGGTGGCAAAGTGGGAATTAGCTGAGGACAGGGGAGGGGTGTGCTAGCCCCTCTTTAAGCAGCACTCACAGGGAAACATGGTCTTCCTTCGTTTGCTGCAGCTTCTCTGGGCATTTCCCCGCTCTCCCTGCGCCCAGCAGCCTGTGGCTGTGGCCACTCCTAAGAGACAGGTATTTTTATGAATGGTGAAAAGGAGACTTTGGTCAAACACGGCCAGGAGAAGTTGCAGGCTAAAAAAGGGAAGGGCAAAAGGGAAGGGAAGAAAAGCAATGAATGTTAATTAACGTCATGTATTGGTATTAAGCTGTTTGCCTGTAAATCATGTGATGCTATATAATACGCAAAAAGAAAATCAATACAAGAATTGCAGAGAGAAAGTCCGTGATATATAGAGAATAAGAAAACTCCTCTATGCTCTGGGCCAGGGGCTAAATTCTCACCAAGAATACCTGTAATGCGTGTGGACCTCCCTGCCAAAATACACTATTTATCTCTTGAGTTAATATAGCACCGAGCACTTTGAGCAAGTCCTATAAAGCTAATGATGTGATTCATACAGATCACAGACCTAATCCCAAAATGTTGTCATCAGTAAAAAAAAAAAAAGCTAGCAAGCGGTGACTGGCATTCTCAGCTAGGACTAATCGGAGCCTGCGCCCTGACTATTTTGGGCAGATGTCCCGTTCCTCCAAACCCCGAGCTCCAGGCACGTCACTCCGGCTAGGGCAGCGCTATGCCCTGGTTTACACCTCGGGGAACTACTGCCAGTCTCCTGGCAGTGGTAATAAGGAAGAATCTGGCCTTCCACCAGCTTCAGATGTCTACTCAGAGAAATACAGATGCAAATGAATACAGAAAATGAGTGTAGAATTTGAACTTATTATTCACATTTGCTTGAAATGATGATAGTCCTAATTTTCAATTGCTGATTTTTATTCTGATACTAAAAAGTTCCTTCTAATACATTTTGTTCTTTCTTTCTATGCAGCTTGAAAACAGCATTGTGCTTAGATAATAAAACATCCTCTCTCTCTCCAAAAGTGTTTTTACATTCTTGTGTGATATGAATTCTAATCAAGACTGTGGCAACCACATTAATTTGATATTTTTCTAATTTGATTTGAAGCTGTTGACCTTCTCTCAGATATTTCCAAATCATCTTCTCATCTTTTCCTACGAAACAAGCCCAGATATGTTATGTACAATACTTGTCATGTCCTTGATGTTCTGAAACAATCAAAAAAAAATGTGATGATGTTACTACACAATTAGTTTCAGAATCTGTAGTAACAACAGAATTGTTTCTTCATTTCCTCTGTTACCGTCGTCATTTGAGGAGGAAAGAAGGCAAAAGGTGGTTTAGAACAAGAAGAGCAAAGGTGCTATAAAGCACCGTGATGGGGAATGCACACAAAATCCATCTGTGCTGTGCATCCCTGCAGTTGGTCTTCCAGAAGACTTCTCTTTTCATCATTCACACATTTAAAAAAGACCTTTTGCAGTCATAGTACTATATTGGGATAAAGAAACTCAAGATAAACAGGCAAATTAAATCTTTCTTCCCATGCTTTTGGAAGCATTGTTTATAACTGCAGGGTCAAATTGTTCTTCTAAAAGACCCTTGCTTCAGAAGAACATACAATGTGTCTGCCTTTGGCACCATGACTCTCGAGACTGAACTCTCTAAGGCGTAATGGCTGTGCGAAAGCCGTGCATGATTGCCAGCAACTTTCTGGATAGAGGGGAAGTTCCAGAGGAAAGCAAGTGTTGTGTAAGTTTTTGAGAAAGATAGATAGAAAGATTTAAGTATTTATAGGCCTCTCTCTCTGACATGAGTTCCAGCAATATAATGGAATGACTCACATGGATCTAGATTAACAAAGAATTAAGGGAGGGAAATATAATTAATGCCAATCAACAGGAGTTTATAGGAAGAGACCCTTTCAAACTGACTTGCTATCTCTTACTGAGGAGATTGCAGGATCGAGTGATAAAGGTAACAAAGTTGATGTGAAATACTGACTTTTTTAAGGCTTTTAGCTTGTTGCAGCAGAACACAGTTAAGAAACTAGAACAATATGAACCCAATGTGATGTACAAAACAGCTGTCTAACTAATGGTCCTTAAAACATCACTGCGAATGGGGAACACCACCGAGCCGAGGTGTTCCCAGAAGGGTGCTGGGAGCACCGGCACCCACACAGACCTCCTCCTCCCTCAGGCAGGGCACCGTGGGGCAGCAGCCGTGGCTCCCTGGCTGCCTGCTGGGGATGTTCGGCTCACTGCCCCCTCCAGTCTTTTTCTGAATAGTTAATCCTTGCACCCCTTCCCTTTTCTCACTGGCAGACCCCTGCCATCAGTTGTTTTTTTAGTGAGTTGTTTCTTTTTCCTCCAGCCATGTCCCACCCTGGGAGGGCTGGTTAGCACCTACCAGAAGGACAAAAGATTCTCAGATGTTGAAACTGTGGCTCGGCTGATCCACGCCAATTCACAAGACTGGCATAGGAGCACAAACCCATCTTCAGCAGTGGTTTAAACTGAGCCTCCCAGCTTTGGGGTGGAGATGCTGAAGCACAGATATTGAGGCCATTTGATCCTTTACTACCCAAGTTATTTGTAGCAGAGGGCTGGGACAGACAACCAGGCAAGATCCCATTTTTAGCTCCCCACAGCCAGATTCACCTGGTTTAAGACATTACTGTCTGCAGTTGTCCTCTGCTGGAGGATATTGGTCTACAGGAGAGGTAGCTGAGGGACATAAAGCGACTTGCATCTTCAACTCAGCCCTAGCGTGACCAAGGCTCAGACGCACACCCTCTTGTTGCCCTCTGTACCACAGGCACGGCAACCTGCAGCAGAGGGGCAAGGCAGAGAGCTGGGTGCCTTGTGTGCTTTTTCAAGGTGACAACTTCTTATCAACAGTTTCTTATCTGTAGAAAAACACAGTATGGTCCTGTAACCCACCACAATTGGTTCTTGATCTGAACCATTCAATATTTTTATCAAGGACCTTAAAGGGAAAAAACTGATTACTGATAAGGTTTGCAGATAACACCAAGATGGAGAGAAGAGGTGGAATTAAAAGATGTGTCACTAGTGCGGAGCAAAATTGTTTGCAAAACTGGGCTCAGGTGAACAATACATGTTTTAATATGACCAAAGTTGAAATCACACTTGTACAAAAATGATGCATACTTTCAAGATGGGACGCTCTATGTGTCTGGAGGAGAAGGGTCAGAGACATTGAAAAGGGCATGTGAACAAGGGCAGCTGAATATAAGTTTCCAGAGTGTTACCATATCTGAAAGGGCTAAAGGGGTTCTTTGTGGCAACAGCAAAATAAGTTATATCATGTCTGTATTTGGGTTTTGCATTACTACAGCTGGAATACCATGTTCATTTCTGCTATCCACAGCACAAACTGATTAATGAAGTGGAGAGGAATCAGAAAAAATATGCAAACTAATGCTTAAAGATTTGAATAGGATGACAGACCCCAGGATTTAAATCTCTTCAGTCTCTTAAAGAGATGGCTATGGGGTGAGCTGTGGGGTGAGCTGAGTTCCACCTGGGAGTAAAAGTTTGATCATCCAGTAGGCAAAGGTATAGAAAGATCCCATAGCTAGAAGCTGATATTAGCTATATTCAGAATAGAAGTAAATTTTCTAATGGTAAGGGTAAATAATCATACTAGACTGCTAGTGGATTCTTTGTCACTAGCAATTTTTAAGCCAACATGAGTGTTTTTTTCCTGAAAGATATGATCTAAATCAAACACAAGTTAATTCAGGGAAATCTACACAGAAGCACCTTAGTGCTTGGTTCTGCCGAATCTGTGCTGATCACAGAAGCAAGAGCTTGGTTCTGCATCTGAGGTGCCTGCAGAGAGCATCAGAGCTCAGACAGATTTGCACTTCCACACATGCTCTTGTAGAAACAGTCCAGACTTAAAAGCTGGCTTGGGTGTACAATTAACCATCTGCATAGACACACTTAGAGGTCCTTGGGGAACAAAGAATTCTTAATAGACAGCAGCAGTGAAGGGTATAATCAACAGGGATGCCAGCTGAGAGGCTCAACTGACCGTTAATTCTTGCAATGGTGCAAAGTGGCAAAGAGCTATTACAGGCACGATCTGCTGGTTGGATGCTGGTACTCCTGACTTGCAGACTGAGGAGGAAGCTCTGTCTTTCAACTTCTTGGCAAGTTTCTCCAGGCAAAACTGAGCACTTGGGGCTTATTGTGGGCCCTGGGAATTTCAGCTCAGCTGCATGCCTTGCATTAGCCCATCTACAATTTTAGATGTTCCTTTTCGAACACGCGTGGGCAACACCAATTTTAGATAACCTGTGCCCAAAAAGCCTGGAATTTCTCTCATTGCTACAAAACAATTACTTCCTACTAATGCTCAGGCACACCAATTATTAATTTGCACTTCAAAACATCACATGTATTAGAGTCATCTATTCTTTTCCCATCATTGTGAATGGAGTCCTTGATTCAGTATTAACCACACAGGAAACAGTGTAGGAGGAACAGTAACATGCCTGACTCAGATGGCAAAGCATCTGAAAGGAGTTACATTTAAGATACAGCCCTGTTGGGGTCATGCAGTAGCAGGAATGGAAGAGGCTTGTTATAAAACACCTACTGTAGTTTTAAACTTACTAAGTCAAATTGAGAGCTAGTAACACTCCAAACTGGCTGCTTGCCCTTTTGTGTTCCCTTTACAACCCGCAAGGGGTCAGGTTTATGGAAAGCTAAGGAGACATTTTAGATTTACTCAGTGCTGACCTTGTGCCCAACCCATAAGAACAATTACTCACACCTGGCTCTACCCTGAGCAGCAAGATTCTGTACCAAAGTCTATGCCCTGTTTGCCTCAAACTCCCATGGAAACAGTGCAGTTTATGCACATGGCAGTGAACCCATCGTGAAAGTTTGCATGCCATGCACCATGCCATGTGGTCTGCAGGCACAGCATTCTGTGCTTGGCCTTACAGGTAAGGAGTTAAATGAGGCGTGTAATCCAGGAACCACCACCCGTTTGCTCCTATTTTCTCCATATTTGTAGCCAAGTGACTAACCCTCCCCGACGTGAGGAAGGCAGAGCAACTGCGGTTGCACGGCCATGGCCATTCTGCTGTCCCCAGGGACCAGGTCTTCCCCTGCATGGAAAGGGGAGTTCGGGTGCTGGGCATGCATAGACCAAGGGAAGAAGCCAACATACACCAGATCTTAGCCTGCCTTTCGGATCTTGTCACTGCTTGTGTGACAACACTGGATATGGAGCTGAAGAGCAAGATTTTTTCTCTTTCCACCGTTGTTTTCTCTGCTGTCAAAAAACCATTTCATCCTGGCCTTGCAGTGGGTTACATTTGGGCCTGAATGCTTTTCCTAATTATAAATAAGCATAGACTATTGATTCAGGTTGCAGATAGTAATCAGTACTTCTCTATCAATTGTTTTGTCATGCACCATTTTCAAAATCACACATTTCTCTTTCCTATTATGAAATACTGTTAAGATTGTATTCTTTGAAAGTTAAAATTTTAAAAACGAATACAAATAATTATTTTAATTTTAAAGGCAACACTGATGATAGAACAGCCCTGGAGATCTTCCACTGCATGGGATTATCTTAGAATTTCTAAGAAAAAAACAAGGTATCAGATTATCCAGGCAGCAGAACACAACTCACGCAGAGTAAGACAAATAATATTTGTTATAATCCTGTGGCTTTTAAAAATGTGTTTTGTAAAGGCTTTAAGAAACACTGAAGTCATATTTGGGTTAACAATTATCGGTCTAAACTGATATTTTTGTATAAATCAAAATGATTTAATATTTGGACAGACTCCCAGCTGGTATATATTTTCATAGCTCCAGTGGACGAAGAGGCAGCTGTAACAATTACATTAGCTGATTCTCTACTTGCCTCTACCAGCTGAGGTCCCCAGCCTAAAGTGAGGTGAGGGGAATATAAATACCTCAGTAAGTTCTGCATTTGCAACCTTTTTTGCAGAATGAAGACTCAAAAAACCACGCTTTTGAATAAATTAAAAATTATTCCTTATGTTTCCCGCACATTGTACTCAGTTCCATCATTTTTGCTCTGATCACAAGTGCTGTTAAATTTATGGTCTACTCTGTATGTTCAGTGTAGTGTTACAGTGAATAGCCGTGACATTTAATGTTCCAAAGAAAAAAAAATCTGAATTCTTCACAATAACAATGTTGTTTTATATCGTATTGTTTTCTTTTATTTTCAGCGTGCAGTGATGGTCAAGAAAGTGACATAAAAATGGCACCTTAACTAGCGTATCGGCTTCCTGTGCATCTTTGAGTCATGTTCTCCAACTTTACTAATAAAAACAAGTTTTTACAACTGTTAGCATTATAGAGTCAATACAGCTCAAAATGTAAGCTGCAGCTTATTCTAGATAATGTACAAACATTGTCATCTAAGTCCCGCTTACAAAATCACTGTCACTATCACTAGTGATAACACAAGAAGCAGAAAACACAACTTGATTGAGATCTCTGAGTCTTCAGAGCCTTTAGATAGGAAAAATCACCTCCTGATTTGTGAATTCAACTTAAGCAGTGCTTGATAACATTGAGAATATTTATAGCAAACAAAGCAATAGGAAACTCGTGCCATCATTTTTTGACTACGGCAGCATTTTTACAAAGAAAGTGAATACACTTTGAAATTAACACATCTGTTTAAACATGAGAAACAGAGCATATAGCAACAATGAGATATAAAAGAAAGTAGCTACTACGCAATTTGTCATTCCTTGTGCAAGCTTCTGCTATATGGAAAAAAACAACACTCATCAATGTTGCTGTTTATTGGCAATAGAGCAGCAAAATCAGCTGCTATCTTTGTGGTCTCAAGGTCTTTCTTCAAAATCACTTTGCCAATCAGAAATATAACGCTGAAAGAAACAAAGATTCCTTTCCCACAACTCGCCTTTCCTCTTTGCCCCCTGCCCCTTTTTGTTTGGGCTGTGAGTGTTAAATGGGGGCTTTACTGAAGTCAACAGCAGAACTCCTACTGTATCAACAAGTCTACGACTTTCACCTAACTGTCTGTAACTGCATAGTTTAGATCTTATCTGAGTGGAAGGGTAATATTAGTATACATTAATAACATTATGCTTAGCTTATTTAAATATCACTTAGCGTCTGTGCCCAGACACGGCTCTCAATTCTGCCAACACTCAGGACAGGTAAACTCATACACACGACACCACTGCTGAACACGGCATGCTGCTTATACACGCTGAAAACTACTCCCAGGCTTACGCGCTTGCAGTTCAGTACTGTGATATTAGCTGCAGTCCCACAAACGCAGGATGAGAGCATCAGTCAGGTTAACAACCAAAATAGATCTCTAAGTCTATTTTTATCCTTTTTCTGACTCTGTCATAAGTCAATTACCATTTTTTATAAGCACATTGTAAAGAACATATTCTACTGGCAACTGAAAAGAAAAAGGCGAAGAAGCAGCAAAAGCAGAGAGTCAGGAGATCTGGATAGTTTTCCTGGCTTTCCTTCAGGCTTCGTGACTGACCTTGGCAAATCAGATAGAGGCAACTCCCACCCAGTTCTCAGTGCAGCGGGTCCTGCCTGCTGCTGGAGGAGAGCGGCACCACTACGGATACCCAGAATCTGAGCGTATATGCACATGGATGCATAAATATGTTCACAAATACGATTGTCTGCACAAGAGGGAAGTACTCTTCAAATCCCCAATCCCTGTAATTGATACAGGGCAAGGAGTTAGCTTGAGAGCGAGGCAGGAAGATGTTGCTCTCTGCAGATCTATTGGCTTTTCTCCTTCTGCAGGTCAGGCGTCACGGAGAATTTTGTAGTCCTGATGATGAAGTAACAGACAAGCAATTCATTTATTGGGCAGTGTTCAAAGGCTATTTCTCCTTGCCTGTGTCTCTAAAAGCAAGGAAACTATTACCTACATGATAGGATGGATTTCAAGGCTAAGCTAGTAAATATTTGTAAGAGACAAAGTTTGTCAGATAAACTGTGCTTTAGAAAGACAAAATGTTATCACTGTGGTGCCAGATCTCCAGAGATGCCAAGTTTCTACAAATCCCACCAAAACTAGCATTTGTTCTACAGAGGTTCACATTTTCTCCCTCCCCCCAAAAAACCCCAAAACATCACAGAAATAGATGTTGTTTCCAAACCATCTATATATTGAATATATGCAAGTTACTTTTCTTTGCAGTCTTTAATTCATAACTAGTTCTGCTCATGACCATATCAAGGCCTTGCACACTTAAAAAACGATTGTGCAAAGTAACCGCTGGACATAGGAAGCGCGAAGTTCGTGCTTCGACAGCACAAGCTTCCACCCTCCTCCAGCAAAGGAACGAAGCACAGCCCCGGCATTAACGCTCCGAAGGGTAACACCGCAGCCGGACGGGGCTAAGCTCAGCCCTGCCGAGAGCAGCCTCAAACCTTCGCCGCCCGCGGGCTCCCCTCCTCGGGGCGCTGGCACGCGCAGGGAAGGCCGACCACAGGGCAAAGAGGCTTTGGCAGAAGGAGACCTAAGGTCCGGATCTTGCTTGCAGCCTATCGCGCAGCTTGCTCCGAGCACCGCTAACCAGCAAAGCACGTTTATTTACCGAGAACTGTAACATTCCCGCTGCTCCCTGCGAGCCCAGCAGGATCTGTCCCCGCATCCCGCCCACCGGCGAGGGGGTTGCGGCCAGCAGGCACCCCCCGCGCCGCCGCCGGCCATCGCCGCCCCGCGGCAGGT